>NC_064615.1:673856604-674172160 GCF_023898315.1 Schistocerca nitens
CGCATAAAGACTCTGTTCTTTTGTTCACTGCCAGGTCGTCGCAGGAAATCTGCAAGCGCCAATGAACATCTGCGGCGCTCTGGTTTTTTGCCAAAAGAAGCTCAGTGATGGCTCTCTGCTTGGGACGCACCTCCATTACAGACGCCATTATCAAGGCTACCAATAGCGCCACGACCTATCTGAATTTCATAAACAACAGAAGTTGTCTCCCACATCAAAATTCCGCATTTTTCAACCGAAATTGTCTGAGAAAAGAAATGTGTTACATACAATGGCTGCCAACGCTCTCGAAGTGGTCAAGCATAACCATTTTCAGTCAATGATCGGTTCAGTTGGACCAGAGGACTCACTCCATTTCAAGTAAACACAGCCCACACCATTATGGAGTCACGACCACTGTGCCTTGTTGACAACCTGGGTCCATGCTTCGTGAGGTCCGCACCACTCTCGAACCCTAGCAGGAGCTCTTACCAACTAAAATCGGTACTCATGTGACCTCCCCACTATTTACCAGTCGTCTAGGGCCCAACCGAAATGGTCTCGAGCCCAGGAGAGGCTCTGCAGGAGATTTCGAGCTGTTAACAAACGCACTCACGTCGGTCGTCTGCTGTCATACCCCACTAACGCCAAATTTTGGCGCACTGCCCTAACGGATACGTTCGTCGTACGTTGCACATTCATTTCCGCCGGTTACTTCACGCAGCGTTTCTTGTCTGTTAGCACTGAAAACTCTATGCAAACGCCGCTGCTGTCGATCGTTAAGCGAAAGCCGTCGGTGTTGTCCGTGGTGAGAGGTGATTCCTGAAATTTAGTATTCTCGGTACACTCTTGATCCTATGGTTCTCGGGATATCGAATTCCCTAACGACTTCCGAAAAGGAATGTCCTGTGTGACTAGGTCCAAGTACCATTATGCGTTCAAAGTATTAATTCCCGTCGAGCGACCTTGATCATGTCGGAAAGCTTTTCGCGTGGATCACCTGAGTACAAATGACAACCGTGGCAATGCACTGCCCTTTTATACCGTATGTACGTGATACTACCGCCAACTGTATGTGTGCATATTGCTATCCCATGACTTTTGTCACCTGAGAGTATGTTAGGGGTCCTGAATTTTTTAAAATTTAGTGTTTTAGTCTTATATTGTCCTGTAACAACGCAGTGGCCACCAATATAAATTGTTCACTCACAAAATCTAAGTTCAGGATAGAGACGGGTATGTCGTTACTCCTACCTTCTGCGTTCCCTTGCACTGAAATGGTACTCATTTACATATCAAAGAAAATAGTACATTGCATGTCAGTGTGACGTTTGTTGAACGTCGAATGCAGTGCGTTGCAATTTTTTGGCCAGCAATATATTTGTTAATAGCTTTCATTCCTGTTGCCAGTAACACTATACAATCCGAAGTGGTAGAGTTGTGACTATGGGTCAGTGGTTTCGGTACAACACATAATCGACGCAATGATTTTTACGATTACTGGTAGTACTGATAATGTTGGTAGGTAAAGAAATATAAATCAATGTGTAAGAAAGAAACTGGATGCCGACGACTTCTCTCTGTTTGTTTGGTTGTTTGTTTGTTTTGCATGTAATTAGAGCTGCACGTCATTCACTGTTAGTTCATTGTGAATTTTGTATCCTTGCAAAATATAAATTGCATTTTATAAGTAATAGAAATTAGTTGATGGCTCAACTTCTGTGTTTTTATGCAACCAAAGTAATTACTTTCAATACAGGTACAGTTTACATCACAAACATAAAGAGATATATAATTATTGTTGTTATTTTGTACTGAATAGAACGTTCTTTGGCGCGATAAAAACCAAGTTCTTCCTGAAACTTCCTGGCAGATTAAAACTGTGTGCCGGACCGAGATTCGAACTCGGGACCTTTGCCTTTCGCGGGCAAGTGCAGCGCACACTCCGCTGCAGAGTGAAAATCTCATTCTGGAAACATCCCCCAGGCTGTGGCTAAGCCATGTCTCCGCAATATCCTTTCTTTCAGGAGTGCTAGTTCTGCAAGGTTCGCAGGAGAGCTTCTGTAAAGTTTGGAAAGTAGGAGACGAGGTACTGGCAGAAGTAAAGCTGTGAGGACGTGGCGTGAGTCGTGCTCGGGTAGCTCAGTTGGTAGAGCACTTGCCCGCGAAAAGCAAAGGTCCCGAGTTCGAATCTCGGTCCGGCACACAGTCTTAATCTGCCAGGAAGCTTCATATCAGCGTACACTCCGCTGCAGAGTGAAAATCTCATTCTAAATTATTCCTGTTATTACTGATAAATGCGAAATTGTTTATGAATAACAGAAACGTATTTCATATAAGTTCAACAAAATATGGAACTGGTGTTTGATATATTTTTGTTTTGCTGTTTTTTTTATTCTACCTTTTTGTTAAGTTTTCTAGCGCTGTATGATATATCTGCATTGTTTCCTTTATTTTTAGTACCACATCCCTCTGTTCTACGTTACAAATCAGCAATTTTCGAATAACACCTTAATTAAACATCGAAAATTTCGGTTTTCCTATAAATACTGTTTTTTTCTTAAGTAACAGAGAGGAGGATAACTGTGTAGAACAAAAATGTTCAGTGGGTTACCTGGTACTTTATATACCTTCACTCAGTTTCCGGTTTTAAGGGAATTTAATAGGACACTGATCACGTGCGTAAAGAAAGCGAGCATTAAGAGGTAGCGCCCGATAGGTACGCAACACACCTAATGTACAGGTAACGCGGGTACGACCTAAACTGAACAGAGCTACTAGAGAAACTACCCCAGTCTATGCTGTGGTAGCCTATGGTTATTTTACAACTCTGGTCAGAGGTTAAGATGAGAGGATATATCTAGTTCATGAACACGATGCGTACCTCAGTAACCGCTGCACTCCGACATGTTTCACCGAAGGCTCGGAAGACTTTAGCTTGCGTTGAGTCCTGGCGGTCTTCTGAAGGACTGCGACATGCGGTGTGATAATTGCGACAGATAATCGCAACGCAGTAGCTCGCTGGCCAATTACAGCACCGCCGCCGATGGTTGCGTGACACGACTGCCTGCTTTACACATGTGAGTGGACTCGCGTGGCAATGAAAACGTTGAGCAGAGGACGCACGCGGTTCGCTTTCCATGTCCGGCTAACTATTTCAGAAATTGCGACGGAAATATTGAACCTCTTTTAATGCTAACACGGAGCCACGGATAGAGATCTACGCCTCGTCATGCCGGAAACACTTCAGAAACTCACGTGAAGGCTCAACGAAAGTAGCGCACAAGCTCTGCTGTTCAAAAATGGTTCAAATGGCTCTGAGCACTATGCGACTTAACTTCTGAGGTCATCAGTCGCCTAGAACTTAGAACTAATTAAACCTAACTAACCTAAGAACATCACACATATCCATGCCCGAGGCAGGATTCGAACCTGCGACCGTAGCGGTCACGCGGTTCCAGACTGAAGCGCCTAGAACCCCTCGGCCACTCCGACCGGCCCAAGTTCTGCTGTGAAACAGTATTTGTAGTAGTAGTCTTACTTACTCGCGAATCACCTCTACGACGATATTACAAATGTCATGGTATCACAATTAATTCACATATTCGTTGATTTATATAATTATATACCTTGGCAATAATGGAACAGTAGTTACGAGTAACTGGGCTTTATAGGAGTCACAAAATTTTTGCATTGCATTATTGGGTAATGTAAGAAGATAATGTTGCACTATTCATTTATTTCTCAACACACATCACATATAATTTCATGCTGTAAAACAACACACATTATCTGCTGTCATCATAACCGTGACGTCGATGTTTGGTTTTCATTTTGAGTATCATAAATTTTTATTTACGTGCCGAAAAATTTTCAGCATCCATTCATTATTAGTGACAGATAGTGATCAGTGTTGCGTTCAGAGTATCTTTATTGCATATTGGCCACGTGTATACTACCTTCAGGGTTCCATTTGATTTATTAGCGAGTGGATCTGTTGATTGCGACAGTAACCGTAATATAGTCGACAATTTTTCCTTCTTACTGACACCATTGGAGAAGTCATGACACAGGAACAGTATTCTTCCTAATACTCACCCGAGAGGAACTACTACACTGACGAAAAAAAATTGCACTACCAAGGTGACATTTTGCGACTTAAAGATAAACGAAAGTTTTTAGTCTAAAAGACGATGTCTGTTCAAATTCCCACGCCCGGTTTCCCGGGTTCGATTCCCGGCGGGGTCAGGGATTTTCTCTACCTCGTGATGGCTGGGTGTTGTGTGCTGTCCTTACGTTAGTTAGGTTTAAGTAGTTCTAAGTTCTAGGGGACTGATGACCATAGATGTTAAGTCCCATAGTGCTCAGAGCCATTTGAGCCATTTTGAATCTATTCAAATTTCGCGCCAGTTGCATTACAGTAGCGTAGTAGCGCCATTATGAGGACACAAGTCAGGTTTGCTTTAAATACACGCTGCAAGAGTCGTGAGCAAAAGAAAAAAAAATGGTTCAAATGGCTCTGAGCACTATGGGACTTAACTTCGGAGGTCATCAGTCCCCTAGAACTTAGAACTACTTTAACCTAACTAACCTAAGGACATTACACACATCCATGCCCGATTCAGGATTCGAACCTGCGACCGTAGCGATCGCGCGGTTCCAGACTTTAGCGCCTAGAGCCGCTCGTCCACTCCGGCCGGCCGGTCGTGAGCATTAGTTACCTATGAGCCTGGACGTGGTTAGTTGATGTTAGTCAAGAATGCCTTTAAGGTATCAAAGATGCTATTACCAAAACTTCGCTGAGTTTGAACGAGATCATGTAACAGGGTCCTGAGAAGATGGATGTTCCTTCTGCGATACAGCAGAAAGACCTGGCAGGAAGGTAGCCACTATACGTCACTGCTGGCAGCGGTAGTCACTAGAATGTACAGTCGCAAAAAAGACCTATCTCCGGACGGCTACGTGGCACTACCGAGAGACCATTAAGTTCGGCGTATGGCTCTGGCTCATCTTACTGCAGCTGTAGCAGCAGCTTCAGCAGCACTTGGCACAACAGTGACACAAGAACTGTTAAAAATTAGTTACTTCAAGGGCAGTTCGGAGGCAGTCTACTGATCCCAAACCACCGCCATTTGCGACTCCAGTGATGTCAAGCGAAAGCTCATTGGAGGGCAGGTCGGAGGTCTGTTGTGTTTTCTGATGAAAGCTGGTTCCGTCTCGGTGTCAATGATGGTCGTGTGTTGGTTAGAAGGAGGCCAGTTGAGAGCCTGCAACCAACCTGTCTGCGTGCTAGAAACACGGGTCCTACACCTGGCGTTATGACCTGGCTACGTTTTATTTTCACAGCAGGAGACCTCTCGTGGTTATCTCACGGATCCTGAGTGCGCATTTGTACGTCAGTCTGGTAATTCGACCCACTGTGCTGCCATTCACGGACAACATTCAAGGGAGTGTTTTCCAACAGGATAACGCTCGACTACATACCGATATTGTAACCCAACATGGTCTATAGAGAGCCGATATGTTGCCTAGGCCTGCTCGACCACCAAATCTATCTCCAGTCGAGCACATATGCGACATCATGGGACGACAACTACAGTGTCATTCAAAAACACGAGATATTAACCTCCCTGTCTTCATCGACCAAGTGCTAAAAGCATGGAACTTCATCCCATAAACTGACATGCGGCACCTGTACGATAGAATGGATGCACGTTTTCGTGCCTGCATTCAACATCCTGGCGGATACATCGGTTATTAATGTACCAGCATTTCACATTTGCAATGCACTATCTCGCGCCTGCAGTAACCTGTGATCATACAATGTTAATCACGTAAATATGTTACCTAGACGAATGATTCCTGAAATTTCATTACTCTAAATTAATAACTTTCGGTGTTGTGACTTTTTTTCCGTCAGTGTATACAGGATGTATCATAATTAATGGCGTAAACGCATACAGCTGAAAGAACATGATACTAGTAGAATAAAAGTCTCAATATACATAGGGTCCAAACCGCATACTTTAACAGCTACGAGCAATTTTTCATCTTTGATACTGTGAAACAATTCTCTTCTACTGCAAGTTATTTGGCTTCCATATTTTGGGAACTGGTAGTATGGACCAAAACAAGAAAAAAAAGTCCAGTAAAAATGTACTCTAAAACGCATTCCTTAAGAGCTATGAGCCTTGTTCATCTTTGCTACTTTGAAACACAACTCTTCTAATGATCAAGTGCTCGTAACTTTTAAGGTATGCGTTCAAGAGCATATGTTTGCTGGACATTGTTTTCTTATTTCGGTCCATAACACTTCCCAAAATATGGAAAGCAAAGAACTTGCAGTAGAAGAGATTTGTTTCGCAGTATCGAATATGAAAAATTGCTCGTAGCTCTTTAGGTATGCATTTTCGACTCTATGTTTACTGAGACTTTTTTGCCTCCAGTATGCCGTTATGCCGTTAATTATGATACACTCTGTATTAATGTACTGATAATACCATATTAATATCCTGATACGTGTTTCACTAAATGTTAGCCTTATTTGAGGCTTATGTTATCTCTTCTATTTGCACCGTGTCTGCAAGATATGATTCGAACTAAGTGTTAGTTACACCACGTACTTATAATGTATCTAGCTTATGGTCAACAACATCAAATGCCTGAGACAGATCTATGGGTATACCAGTGACACAATCATCCTTGTCTAGAGATCAAGAACCTTTTTGCAAATTCTGCTGTTGCTGATTATATATTTCTACCATTTAAGAACCCAGACTGGGATCCACTTACAAGTTTGTATTCATTCCATCAGTTCGTTAACCTGACTATAATAACGCATTCTGTAACCTTTTAAAATCGTGATGCCGGCCTTGGTGGCCGAGTGGTTCTAGGCGCTTCAGTCTGGAACCGCGCGACCGCTACGATCGCAGGTTCGAATCCTGCCTCGGGCATGTGATGTCCTTAGGTTTGTTAGGTTTAAGTAGTTCTAAGTTCTAGGGGAATGATGACCTCAGATGTTAAGTCCCATAGCACTCAGAGCCATTTTACCCTCTTTTTTTTATCGTGATAGCAGGAAAATATACCGCCATGTTTCTATGTGTTCTGAATTATGTTTCCTCTGTAAAGGAACGGCTCCTGCTTCTTCCCTTCACCACTCTTTTACTTTCCAAAGATCAGTGGTACATCCTTGCCTAAGGAACAGTCCTACAGAACATCACACTAAGTCAGTATCTCCATCCACCAACTGCCTTTATAATCTGTATTTTCTTAACGCCAATCCCTTTCCCACCTTAACTTTCCACATTTATCTACAACTACATCACTACTCTGCAATTCACAAGCAATTACTTGGTAATGGGTTCAAAAAACCACTTTCAGAATATTTCTCGATCGTTCGCTCTCGAAAAGCATGTGGGGAAAATGAACACCTAAACCTTTCCCTACGAGCTCTAATACTTCTTATTTTACGCGATACTCATTCCTCCCCATGTAGGTGGGGTTCTACAAAATATTTCGGAGGACGAAGATGGTAATTGAAATTTTGTGAAAAGCTCTTGCTGCATCGAAAAACGCCTTTGTTTAAATGATTGCCACCTCAGCTCACGTATCATATCCATAACAGTCACTGCCCGGTTTCGCTATAATATGAAACGAGATGCCCTCCTTTGAGGTTTCTCGATGTCCTTCGCCGGTCCTATGCTGTAAAAATCCCATACTGCGCAGCAGCACATTAGCAGATTTGTTGCATCTACTAAGGTCTCTGCCAATCAAATGAAGTTGTTCTTTCGTCTTTCCCACAACATTTTATATGGGACTGTTACAATTTAAGTTGTCCTTAACTGTTACCCCTAGGTATTTAGCGGAATCAAAAATGTATTAATTAGTATTATTTATCGTTTAACTGGAGTTTAACGGGTTCTTTGTAGTACTTGTAACACGCCCGGTAGTACAAATGGGTGGGGTACTTCAAAACTGACTTCTCGTTTCGTGACCGTTGCTTTTCTTGACCGTGCGCCCTGTCCACACCACGTACCTGATAATCCCGCGGCGGTCGTACTGTTCTGCTCCACACTGCTCTTGGCTTGCCTGAAATTATCTACCGAAATATGCAAGCGGGTTTAGGGGAGTCACTCAACGTTAAAACACAACACTGTCCTATGTCTGGTATGAACATCTATATTCTGAGACGATATGGAAACCACATGTTGCACTGTTTACACTTTAAATCGTAAATGTTTATCCCAATTAACAATCTCGATGATTAACAGTCCAAAAATTCAGACGAGCGTACGCGTAACCGACACGACGCGGGTGATTGTTGATGATGCGGAAGCCGAATGATCGAACGAAAGTTCTTACGCTCGTCACACGTACAGATATCTGGTAATAGTCATCCTTGTCACTAGTAATGATATAACACTGTTCGTAAAGTTAATTTTTCAGTTCTCAGTTCTCACTTATACGAGCGTGCGCGTAGCCGTCGTGGCGCGGCTGATTGTTGATAATGCGGAAACTCGATGATCGAACGCATGTCCTCACGCTCGCTGCAAGACACTGGCACTTGACTGCACTCTTTTATGGTAACTAACTTCTTCTTATTCACATCAGTTCATTCTGGGAGACCGAACACGGCGCGGATGATTGACTCTGTGCGACACGCAACGAGAGGATACCAAATACGTTATCGGCGGCACTGCTCATTTTTAATTACATCTTGACGCACTTTCCTCTGAATTACTTCCATATTTAATCACTTTACTGTTATAGCACTTGTAGCAACACTTCAACCTGAATACTAGCAATGCTACTACATGCAGAGCTACACACTACACAACATAACAGTTTCGTGTCCCTGCTCGACTCACTACATAAGCGGTTGCCCGCATAGATACTCCACAACTAAGCCAGCGACATGACAATTCGCTTACATACTCATGTTGAGGAACTCACACTTTTTATTGTCCGAGGTCTATTGCCACTTTCTGACCGTGCATATATATTGTGTAAATCATTTTCTCATTTGTATTGATCTTCTGATATCTTTTATATACTGTAAACAACAGCAACATCTGCAAAAATTCTGAGAGGATTGTCCGTATAGTACTACAGATTGTTTTTATTGATTAGAAACACATCGGGGCCAATAACACTTCCTTGGGGAAACCCAGGTATCACTTCTCTTTTACTCGATGACTTCCCAAATTCACGTAAAACGCGGTATGCTTTCGCTATCGATTAGAGCTTGTGTAGGCCACGACGAAGGGCGAAGTGGCGGCATGTAAAACCTCTGTCACCAAAACCTTCCTTGCACTAACAGTTTCATTTTAGTTGATTAAAAATAGCCATTTAATGGCACAGACACTTATTTCATCTTTTAATTTAATTAGAGATGTTGAATATATTGGTTCTAGTCTGGGACTCGAACTCGGATATTCCTTTTCGCAGGATATGATCCCTTCGTGATGTTCCGCTCCATCAGGTCGTTGTTTGCTGAAGAGTCGAAACCCCTCAATGTCTCCACGTTTCCGAGGTCGAATTCTGGGACGGCGTAAATAGTTTCATTGTGTGTTTTCGGCCTCTACCATGCTCACAGTTAACTGCTGCTGGAAAATAATATTGATTCTTATTGTCTCTTCATACGTTATCAACAATAATGATATGTGACCGTTTCGACGCCGACCGGTGTGGCCGTGCGGTTCTAAGCGCTTCAGTTTGGAACCGCGTGACCGCTGCGGTCGCAGGTTCGAATCCTGCCTCGGGCATGGATGTGTGTGATGTCCTTAGGTTAGTTAGGTTTAAGTAGTTCTAAGTTCTAGGGGCTGATGACCTCAGTAGTTAAGTCCCATAGTGCTTAGAGCCATTTGAACCATTTTGAACCGTTTCGACTGTCAGTGAGAGATATCACACATCATTTAAAGTCGAAGTATGTCTCTCTTAGCTTCTGGAGAAAAAGAATTCGAGGAAATTTTGTCGCAGTTGCGAATACTTTTTTGACATCAGCTGTACTAGTCATGAACATCATACCTATTTGTGACATTTTAAAGTTTGTGTCGGACCAGGACTCATAGCCACCTCCTCAAACGCTCTATGACCATAATGGCTTTGAAACGGAGGATTAAACAGAAAAAGCCGAAATACTAAACATCTTTTTCCAAAACTGTTTCATAGAGGAAGATGGCATTGTTGTTCCTCATTTAAATTGTCGCACGAACGACAGAATGACAGGTATCGAAAAAAGTGACCAAGTTGCAGAGAAAACGCTCAACAGAGAAAGGTCCAAAATTTTTTAGGCTTTCGGCCACTTGTTGACAAACTTCCTGTTGGCTTCCGTCTCGGGTTCTCCGGCCGACGTCCGTCTGATGATTTTTCTGACGTTTCGCTAGCACTGGTGGCTGGCATCGTCCAAGTGGAGGCGCAATGGAGGGTGAAACTTTGACAATGCCAGTCACTCGTGCTGGCGAAACGTCAGAAAAATTATCAGACGGACGTCCGCCGGAGAACCCGAGACAGAAGCCGACAGGAAGTTTGTCAGAGGAAAGGTCACTGGACCTGACGGGATAACAGTACGATTCTACATATAGTAAGTGCAAGAACTCGATCTCTTCTAGCAACAGTGTAGCGTAGACCTTTGGAGGACCGAAACATTCCTAATGATTGAAACAATGCATAGGTCGTTATCGTTATCAAAAAGAATCGTCGCACAGACGCACAAACGTATCGATCTATATCTCAGACGTCGGTCTGTTGCAGACAGGCTTTACACTCGCGTATTATGACATTTCTGGAAACAGAAAATCTCCTCCGTAGGATTCAACTTGGGCTACGAAAACAAAGAGAAATCCAGCGCACTGTTTGCCCATGAGAGCCGGAAAGCAGTACACACGGGAACCCAGGTATATGCCTTTTTTTGTCTTCCGAAAGGCGTTCGATGTAGATCCGCATTGTCGCCTAACGAACAAAATACGAGCGTACGGCATATCAGACTAGCTGTATGATTCGACGGAAGAGTTTATATCTAACAGAACACTTCATGTCTTCCTCAACGAGGATTAGTCTTCAACATATAAGTAATTTCAGGCGTGCTCCAGAGGAGTGTTACAGTACCGTTGCTTATCACATTATATATAAATGATTTAGTAGATAACGTCGGAAGTTCCATGAGGAATTTTGCCGATGATACTGTTGTGTAACGCTAGAAAATTGTAGCGAAATGCAGAAAATCCAGCAGAGAATCGACATCTGGTGCAGTGACTGGCAATTAACCCTCAACATAAACAAAGGTAGCGTACTGCGAATACATAGACAGAAGGACCCTTTATTGTATTATTACACGATTGCAGAACAATCACCAGAGGCAGTTACTTCCATAAAATACACTATGTGATCAAAAGTACTCGGACAACGTTTTTCATATTAGATGCATTGTGTTGCCACCTACTGCCAGGTACTCCATATCAGGGACCTCAGTAGTCATTAGACATCGTGAGAGAGCAGAATGGAGCGCTCCGCGGAATTCTCGGACTTCCAACGTGGTCAGGTGATGTGGTGTCACTTTGGTCATGCGTCTTTGCGCGAGATTTCCGCACTCCTAAATATCCCCAGGTCCACTGTTTCCAATGTGATAGTGAAGTGGAAACGTGAAGGGGCACGTACAGCACAAAAGCGTGCAGGCCGGCCTCATCTGTTGACTAACAGAGACCGCCGGCAATTGAAGAGGGTCGTAATGTGTAATAGGCAGACATCTATCCAGACCATCACACAGGAATTCCAGCTGCATCAGGATCTACTGCCAGTACTATGACAGTTAGGCGGGAGGTGAGAAAACTTGGATTTCATGGTCGAGCGGCTGCTCATAAGCCACGCATCACCCCGGTAAATGCCAAACGACGCCTCGCTTGGTGTAAGGAGAGTAAACATTGGACGATTGAACAGTGGAAAAACGTTGTGTGGAGTGACAAATCACGGTACACAATGTAGCGATCCGATGTCAGGGTGTGGGTATGGCGAATGCCCAGTGAACGTTATCTGCCAGCATGTGTAGTGCCAACAGTAAAATTCGGAGAAGGTGGTATTATGGTGTGGTCGTGTTTTTCATGGAGGGGGCTTCCACCCATTGTTGTTTTGCGTGGCACTATCACAGCAGAGGCCTACACTGATGTTAAAAGCGCCTTCTTGCTTCCCACTGTTGAAGAGCAATTCGGGGATGGCGATTGCATCTTTCAATACGATCGAGCACCTGTTCATAATGCACGGTCTATCGCGGAGTGGTTACACGACAATAACATCCCTGTAATGGACTGGCCTGCACAGAGTCCTTACCTGAATCCTATGGAACACCTTTGGGATGTTTTGGAACGTCGACTTCGTGCCAGGCCTCACCGACTGATGTCGATCCTCTGCTCAGTGCAGCACTCCATGTAGAATGGGCTGCCATTCCCCAAGAAACCTCCAGCACCTGATTGAACGTACTGCGGGAGCGGAAGCTGTCATCAAGGCTAAGGGTGGGTCAACACCGTATTGAATTCCAGCATTACCGATGGAGGGCGCCACAAACTTGTAAGTCACTTTCAGCCAGGTGTCCGGATACTTCTGATCACATAGTACATTTAGGAATATGACTACATAGTGATTTGAAGTGGAAAAACCACATAAAATTAATCGCGGATATGGCAGACGCCATACCGATATTCCTTGGAAGAATCCTAAGGAAATTTAGTCCATCAACAAAGGAACTATCCTATAAAATACGCTTTCGACCAAAACTTTAATATTTCTCGCAATTCTGGAATTCGCACCAGGTAGAAATGATGGAGGAAATACAGAAGGCTCAAAGAAGAGCACCACGTTTCGTCACCGGTCCATTTAGTAAGAGTGAAAGCGTCATAATGCTCGAGGAACTCCAGTGGCAGACGCTGCAAAAGAGGCTTTCTGATGCAGATGCAGTACGATGCGCCAGAGCCATACTTTTAAAGCGACGCGCTTCCCTCTCGGTAGTGACACGTGGACGTCCGGAGCCCGGTCTTCTTGCGACCGTAGATTCCCCGCGGCCGCTGCTGCCAGTTGTAATGTACGGTGGCTACAGTCATGCAAAGTCTTCCTGCAATATCGCAGAAGGAACATCCAGCTTCTCGTGTCCCTGTTACACGCCCGCTTTCAAACCCAGTGAGGTGTTAATAATGCCGTATTTTTCGCCTTTAAAGCATTCTTGACTAACATCAACTCTACAATATCGACTAGTGCCACTCTGATGTGACTGGCGTGAAATTTTAATAGACATCATCTTTGAGATGGAAAAACACGTCTACCAACTCTCGTTTATGTTGCACAATAACTCCTTTATGTTGTGATTTTTTCCGCCGATGTATATGAACTACCAGGTCACAAATAGTATTTTGTGGTAGGTGTGGCATAAATCTTATAGAAGATTTGCCAGTCGTTGAGGAATGGATTATATTCCGTGGTGATCTGGCTTATCATGATTGTGAAATTTCCCTAACATCGGGACACAGCACTGGCTTTGATGTGTGCGCGTCGCAGACGTTGCATCGCGTGCAGCTCTGAACTCTAAACGCAGTGCGCAGCTGATGCATATCGTGCGACCTCTCGCGAAGCAGTGGACGTTCGCGACCTGAATGAATAAATAAAAGATATCATATACTGATAACGGCGAACAATCGAACGTGGAGATGAGGAAGAAAGTTCATTTTTTGACTGATGAATGTACATCTGTTCACATACTGAATGAGTGGAGTTTATCGATATACAGAGAGGCTCTCATATTTCTGTTGCTATAAGCAGTCATCGACTTTAGTCACTTCCGACACCATATAGGCAACGTCCCTAAAATCATTACTGCAGTTCGTCATGGGCATGTTGCCGCTATGTGTTAAATATATACATGAAGCCTATAAGTGGCGTTATGGGGGAGTAGAACGATACAGCGGTGCTGACATCGACCGAAGACGGTTGACTGCACCAGTGCGTGCAGCTTCATAATGCAGCCGATCTCTTCATCCGAACATAATAATTAGAACGAATTCTACTCTGCTTTTCTTTAGTTAAATCGGTCCACGTTCTCACACACGGAACATCGACTGTGAGGAGCCGATAAGTTTAGTTCGATAAAGGAGTTTGTAACATTCTGAGGAATATATGGATCGAATTACAGCTTTATTGGACACCCTAAGTAGGCAAAAACCCTTATCGCAGATTTTAGGCCCTAAATTACAGCCTAAAAAAAACATTTCTTCAGGTGTGAAGAGTGATATACACTGGAAAGCGATATTCAGATACACTACTGGCCATTAAAATTGCTACACCAAGAAGAAACCCAGATGATAAACGGGTTTTCATTGTACAAATATATTATACTAGAACTGACATGTGATTACATTTTCACGCAATTTGGGTGCATAGATCCTGAGAAATTAGTACCCAGAACAACCACCTCTGGCCGTAGTAACGGCCTTGATACGCCTGGGCATTGAGTCAAACAGAGCTTGGATGGCGTGTACAGGTACAGCTGCCCATGCATCTTCAACACGATACCACAGTTCATCAAGAGTAGTGACTGGCGTATTGCGACGAGCCAGTTGCTCGGCCACCATTGACCAGACGTTTCAATTGGTGAGAGATCTGGAGAATGTGCTGCCCACGGCAGCAGTCGAACATTTTATGTATCCAGAAAGGCCCGTACAGGACCTGCAACATGCGGTCGTGCATTATCCTGCTGAAATGTAGGGTTTCGCAGGGATCGAATGAAAGGTAGAGCCAAGGATCGCAACACATCTGAAATGTAACGTCCACTGTTCAAAGTGCCGTCAATGCGAACAAGAGGTGACCGAGACGAGTAACCTATGGCACCCCATACCATCACGCCGGGTGACACGCCAGATGGCGATGACGAATACACGTTTCCAATGTGCGTTCACCGCGATGTCGTCAAACACGGATGCGACCATCGTGATGCTGTAAACTGAACCTGGATTCATCCGAAAAAATGATGTTTCGCCATTCGTGCACCTGCGCTCCTGTCTGTGAGGCAGCGTCAAGTGTAACCGCAGCCACGGTCTCCGAGCTGATAGCCCATGCTGCTGCAAACGTCGTCGAACTGTTCGTTCAGATGGTTGTTGTCTTGCAAACGTCCCCATCTGTTGACTCAGGGATCGTGACGTGGCTGCACGATCCGTTACAGCCATGCGGATAAGATGCCTGTCATCTCGACTGCTAGTGATACGAGGCCGTTGGGATCCAGCACGGCGTTCCGTATTACCCTCCTGAACCCACCGATTCCAAATTCTGCTAACAGTCATTGGATATCGACCAACGCGAGCAACAATGTCGCGATACGATAAACCGCAATCGCGATAAGCTACAATCCGACCTTTATCAAAGTCGGAAACGTGATGGTACGCATTTCTGCTCCTTACACGAGGCATCACAACAACGTTTCACCAGGCAACGCCGGTCAACTGCTGTTTGTGTATGAGAAATTGGTTGTAAACTTTCCTCGTGTCAGCACGTTGTAGGTGTCGCCACCGGCTCCAACCTTGTGTGAATGCTCTGAAAAGCTAATCATTTGCATATCACTGCATCTTCTTCCTGTTGGTTAAATTTCACGTCTGTAGCACGTCATCTTCGTGGTGTAGCAATTTTAATGGCCAGTAGTGTTTGTATAAGGTGGCTGTAGTATGTCATATATAAGGTATAAAATTGTAGTGCATTTGCGGAGCTGTTATTTTTACTCTAGTGATTCATGCGGAAAGGTGTACGACATGATTATAGCCAAACGAGGGGAATTATCAAACTTTGAACGTGAACTGACAGTTGGAACTAGAAGCATAGGACGTTCCATTTCGGAATTTCAATATTGCGAGATTCACAGAGTCAAGAGCGTGCCAAAAATACTAGATTTCAGACATTACCTCTCACAACGGACCACGCAGTTGCCGACGGCCGTCAGTTACCGACCGAAAGCCGCGGCGTTTGTGTAGGGTTGTCAGTGCTAACAGACAAGCAACACAGCGTGAAATAACCGCAGAAATGAATGTGGGCTGAACCACGAAAGTACCCATTAGAGCAGTACGGTGAAATTTGGCGTTAGTGCGTTATGGCAGCAGACGACCGACGCGAGTGGCTTTGCTAGCAGCACGAAATCGCCTGCTGCGCCTCTCCCTGGCTCGAGACCATATCGGTTGGATCATAGACGATTGGAAAACAGTGGCCTTGTCATTTGAATCCAAATTTCAGTTGGAAAGAGCTGAGGTAGCTTTAGAGTGTGGCGCAGGCCCTACGAAGCCATGGACCCAAGGCGTCAACAGGGCACTGTGCAAGCTGGCGGAGGCTATGAGATAGTGTGCGCTGTGTTTACATAGGATGGAGTGGGTCCACTGGTCCAACTGAACTGGTCATTGATTGTACATGGTTATGTTCTGCTGCATTGAGACCACTTGGAGACATTCGTGAACTTCATGAAACCCCAAAAAAGATTTCATACCACGCGCCACAATCTTTTGCGATTGGTTTGAAGAATATTCCGGACAGTTCGAGCGAATGACTTGGCAACCCAGATCGCACGACATGAATCCCATCAACATTTACAGGACATAATCGAAAGGTCAGCTCGTGTACAAAATCCTACACCGGCAACACTTTCTCTGTCGTCGACGGCTACGTAGGCAGCATATTTCTGAGAGGGACTGCTAACGACTTCTTCAATCTATGCAACGTCGAGTTGTTGCATAACACCGAGTAAAACGATGTCCGAAACGAAATTAGAAGGTATCTTTTTTGTGGTGGTAGGTGTGTATTAGCTGTCTACAAATTATGTTTACTGCTTACTGACGTTTTTATATCAGTAGGGCGATGATTCTCATATGAGGTAGTTTGAAAATGTGCTGTACCGTGTGTCATTCCTCGTTTTTAGCGCTTTATGTTTTTGCCTTATTCAAAAAATTTAAAAGTTGTCTGGTTTATCTAATAATTGACAATGGAGTGTACAGAGGTCAGCACCTTCTTTTTGAGACATAACTAGGGGGAGTGCTAGAGATGCATGAATGTTGATGATAGAGCCAGTTTCACTATGTATTTTAAAAGATGTATTGTAGTTCACGCATTATCATAAAGCGAGTCTGCCCTAGTGAGTGTGCATCTAGGATGTAGATACGGCTACGTTCAACCCCTGAATCAGTATTGCGTAGTAGTTCACCAAGTGATGTTCGAGGCACTGTGGAGGTCCACACTAAATACAGAGCACATGATGTCACGTTAGGTTCCTTCGAGTGTTGGCCGTTAGCTGTTAAGCAGCGTCCTCACTAACTATGTGAATCTGGATTCTGATGGGGTCCAAACTGCATGCTTCCACTATGGTTGGGTGTTAAGATACTGGAAAGAAATACACAATCCGTGGGTCGAATATGGTGTTTGAATTTCCAAGTGGCCGTTTGTTATTGCCGTAAAGGGCAAATATGTTGCAGATAATATCTCAGAAAAATTATTGCAAGATATCTGGTTACTATTAAACTTCTATTTTCTCTTCTGAGAGAACCATCAGAGCAGCATGTCACTGTTAGAGCTTGCAGCACTATTCAACTGTAAGAAATCTGCTTCCAGGAAGAAGTGGGACAAATTTTCATCCCATGTAGGCATGTCGTTGTTTGCGTTAAATGTAGAACCCCGCTTCCTTCTTGTGCTGTGTGTCAGAGATCTTTTTCAGATACAATAAGAGCTTTAGTAGCAGTTGTCATTAGTTCTAACTTATGTATGGTGAGGAAACATGCATGTATTCCAATGGAAGTATAGTAATAATAAATACATTAATGCCAGTTGACACTCAGACAATCAAATACAACATCAGCGATTTTGTACGTATGTATGTAGGATCGTCCTCCATAAATATTTCTCTGTATATAAATCTAAATAAAAAAAATTAATATGAGACGTGACGTCTCATAATTATCGCTGCGTATGTGTGAGCCTGACACACACTAAAGTAAATGTTTGATACGACTCTGAGTGACTTTCTTCCCGTCACGCCCCGAAGCTACTACGATTGTCATATGTAGATCGAAGACAAAGAGTCGCTAGAGAGCTGGTACATCACCTCTTTGTCCTTTTCTGTGAAGTATTAATATTTATTACATTGTCACAAGTCCAAGATATTGGTGATCCAGAACAAACGCTCATGTCTTGCTACGCGTTGTATACTCACAATAATAATTAGAGAGACGGCTGAATATTTTACCGACAGGTATTGCACGACATTGTTCTTATCCTCTATCCCCATCTAGACTCATGTAACTGATGCATATAAAATAATTTATAATAAAGCTTTGGATGATGATGATGACGATGATGTCTGGTTTGTGGGGCGCTCAACTGCGACTTCATCAGCGCCCGTACAAAGTCCCAATTTTTACACAGTCCAATCTAGCCACCGTCACGAAATGATGATGATGATGATGATGATGAAGACAACACAAACACCCAGTCCCCGGGCAGAGAAAACCCCATCCTGGCCGGGAATCGACCCTGGGACCCCATGATACAGAGGCAGCAACGCTAGGCACTAGATCACGAGCTTAAAGCGTTTGGGCTACTATCTGCAGTATAGGATTGGTGAGGAACAAGTCAATTTTGTATGAAAATTTTATTTGTTATTGTTTTTGAGCACATCAGTAGAAACATACATTCGGCACAGTAATTCATCATCTGTAGAAAAAATCGGTGACAGCGGGAGCGGGCTGGTGTGGCCGAGCGGTTCTAGGCGTTACAGTCTGCAACCACGTGACCGCTACGGTCGCAGGTTCGAATCCTGCCTCGGGCATGGATGTGTGTGATGTCCTTAGGTTAGTTAGGTTTAAGTAGTTCTACGTTCTAGGGGACTGATGACCTCAGAAGTTAAGTTCCATAGTGCTCAGAGCCATTTGAACCATTTTGACGGCGGGAACAGTTATTGTGCTACCGACAGTTCAGATCAGCGTCGCCCGCACACGTATATGTCTCTTGATTGCATGTTAAGCCGAATAAACTATCACCATCATGTCTTTCCGTTCTCGAGGCTTCAACGCTGCTCCTTGTGTGGTGGGAGAGGAAGACCAGGTGACGATTTCAGAAATGCTATGCAATTCCAACGAATGCAGTTTATTGTCTCGGGAAGCCCCCTCAGGTAATGAATCTTCATACCTTTCTGCTGCGTAGTCATTTGCTGAACAATATTCCCGATTATACCTCTCCTGATTGCTGGGAAATCCGAATAAAAATTGTCATACGCTCTGCCTTTACCACCTATTTCCAAGCTTGATGAAGTCGCCTGTAAATACATTCCTTGGATGGATGCTTGCAGTAAATGCACTTGTTAATGTCCTCTCTACTCAAGTGCCTCGCCAACTGAACACATGAGATCTGGACGCTTGTACAAATAGCGAACGATTGATGTAATTATCTTCACTGTCCTATTTTTAAACCCATCTTTTTATAATAAAAAAATGCATACACGCATTCTTAAACAATGTAAAGAAAAAAATATTGTCAGTGAAAGGGGAGGCTGTCCTCACGACTTGGTGGCTGTGATACAGCACACCTAAGGATTATAGTGTAATATTTGGAAGACGGCAACGCTTCACCTATCTTGTAAAACAACATGTGCTGTAGGAATCAAGCTCTGCATAGCAACTACTAATTTTTTATGTTCGTCTGTAGAATTCTTTTCAGCGCGAAGTAGAACGTTGCATCAATTAATCATGTGCTTTGATAAATTATTTTTCCTTCACACCACTCAGATTGGCAGGAGACGTGTAAGATCACAGCCGCGAGGTCGGCTCGCGACGCATCTCTCATGTAAAACGCAGCTCAGAGTCTGCACTATCCCTCCTACTGCAGCACGCGAGTCAGGCACCGTATCGCGCTGCCACGCGCCGTGCCTGTATCGCTTCGCAGACACGGACGCATCACACTGTGCGCCTGCTGAAAAATTACGATAGCCTATTATTAACAAGAAAAGGAATCATTAATGCATTAAGAGCGTTATTTACAACAAATAAGTCGAATACGTTGACAGTTTATTTCGAATGATATAATTTTTCTCTGGCTCGCTGCATTTATGCTGTAGTGGGAAGACTGGATGATTTCTGTCCTAATGGCTCAGCTATCGGTAGTGCGTTATGTTCTAACCAAGGTCATCGTGATCGCGGTGTAAGGTACTCATTACTCATCGCTGGCACCAATATTCCGATATATATATAAAAAAAAGAAAAAAAAGAAAACTGCCATCATCTGGATCTGACATTTCTCTCTTCAAGTTAACAATTCTCTTTTTCTTCGTACTGTTGCTAGAACAATTCAGATCAACTCTCGCCAGTAGATACAACCTCCTTCCAGAAATCAGACCCATTGGATTTACATTCTCTTTCAAATGTGACCAGCTTCCTTCTGTTTGATTTTACTGATGCATTTTTCTACGGGATTCTTGACTTCTCTAAGTAACCATCGGATGAAGATAGGGCCGTATCGACACTTACTTTTGTATCCCGTCTGGAAGGCGGCGCGTGGGTCTGCTCCTGAAAACTTAAATGTTGGCTGAGGAAGAAAACGAGTAGGAGCAGGTGAGGTAAAACACGTCGCTACTGCAAGTAAGTAAAAGTGGTTTACTGGTGTATGAATATATACAGAGGCATACATAACTTTGTACAGATGAGCACGTAGGTGCGAAGCCTTAGACCCGTCGTAAGCAGTGCAAAGTCCCTATATGAAGCGAGGTTGAAGCGAAGTGTCCCGCCCGTCTGCTCTTGATCAAATAGGGAGAATCTGCAGCGGCGCTCGTAGAGCTGAACAGAGCCGGTTAGAGGGCGCTGTCGTCGGTGTCGGTGTTGTAGTGCCAACCTACGAACTTGCAACTACGCCGTGGCTAGTGGTGCTTACTTGTGGATCGGCAGGTCGCTGTGTTGCTGTCCGCTAGGGAGGTGAAGTTTACAAGGTGCACCAACGGATTTATGCGCTGTACTTAGATTTTGATTTCGGTGAGGTTATTTGTTCGGTATGTTTAGGCTGAGGCTCTTCAGGTTACAGGCTATCGGACTATATTTCGATCGGAGATTCCTGTACCAAACCGCACTCTGCTTCAGAAAAAAAATGGTTCAAATGGCTCTGAGCACTATGGGACTCAACTGCTGAGGTCATTAGTCCCCTAGAACTTAGAACTAGTTAAACCTAACTAACCTAAGGACATCACAAACATCCATGCCCGAGGCAGGATTCGAACCTGCGACCGTAGCGGTCTTGCGGTTCCAGACTGCAGCGCCTTTAACCGCACGGCCACTTCGGCCGGCTCTGCTTCAGGATTAAGGTTTATCTGCGTGCGGTTTTAAGAATTTATTGTGTAACAGAGACGAACTACTGGCCTCCCTTGCGGAACTGCAAGATTACTTGTTCTAGCCTGTCTTGTTTTAAAAAGGTACGAGTGCCTTATGCATATTTCGGAATGCTTATAAGCAGTGGTTTGTGTGACAAAATGTGGTTGTGTTGTAGTGCTCTTGGGCAATATTAAAGTTGTGTGGTGTTTAACTATATGTTTTCTCTGTTGTAGAAACCTGTGCAAAGTCTGGTCGGTATTAAGTGTGGGCGCGGTGCAAGATGGGTTCAAGTCCTGTGGTCTCCTGTACCCGGTGAGTCCCCAGTAGCCGACTGGGTGCGACGGAAATTAGAGCTGCTTTAAGTCGTTTCCCAGCTTCAGGACAGCTCATAACAACGTATACTCAACGACTGGCTGGCAAAGCTTATTCTGTAACGGGCCCTGCTCGTCCTGAGTATCTACCACGGTACCCTTGCATTGCTTAACTTAGTCGGTGCTAAATTGCTTGCTGAATCCTTGTCTAGAAGTAAGTAAGCTTCCTGCAAGCCTACGTCCATAAAATTTCTTTCTCCGTCTACTAGCCTATAAATAAATTCCTGAATTTGGCTGATGGTACCTTAGCGAATCTTGTCTGCTCTAACTGCCCTGATTATTTTCTTTTTAAAAAAGCACAGTGCACGACGTCTAACTTAGCAATGACTTTGTCCCCTTGAAACGGCGACGCCCGCTGATTTGCTTGTTGTACAGTGGTTTATAGCACTGGAAGTTTTGATAGTTTGAATGTTTCACCATAAAAAGGTTACAGCCCATTAATTTAGTGTATTCCCCTGTATTCCTTGTGTATTTTAAACTGCCCCGATAGCTGTCTTTAGAAGGGGCAATGCCCGACGTCTAAGTTAGTATTTGCAGTGAAACTTCCTGGCAGATTAAAACTGTGTGCCCGACCGAGACTCGAACTCGGGACCTTTGCCTTTCGCGGGCAAGTGCTCTACCAACTGAGCTACCGAAGCACGACTCAGGCCCGGTACTCACAGCTTTACTTCAGCCAGCTGTGAGTACCGGGCGTGAGTCGTGCTTCGGTAGCTCAGTTGGTAGAGCCCTTGCCCGCGAAAGGCAAAGGTCCCGAGTTCGAGTCTCGGTCGGGCACACAGTTTTAATCTGCCAGGAAATTTTCATATCAGCGCACACTCCGCTGCAGAGTGAAAATCTCATTCTGGAGTATTTGCAGTGTTTTGAAGAGCAACGCCAGCTGAATTGGTTAACTGTTTATCGGCTCATCCCTTATATATATATATATATATATATATATATATTGGAATCTATAGTTATTAGATTGTTTGCTAAGCAAGGACTAGTAGTGCCTGATATGTACTGTATGCTGGAATTAGACCCATTCCTGATGCGAGGTTGATCGTTGGTTAATAAAAGGACATGTGCCCGCGCAGTAGTAGAAGGCTTACAAGTATTTTGCTATAAGGGTTTCATCCTGTGATTACGTGTAAGTCTTATCTATGTCTCGTGAATCTCTTGTGTATTTTAACTGTACACGTGATTCTCTTACGAAGGGACTGTTTTCGATGTCTAACTCAAGATTAAAAATCGAATTATCGTGTCGCCTAAGGTAGGCGTCCATAGAATAACATTCGCTAAAGGGGCTAAGGCAGGCTGACTAAGTGTGTCTCTTAGTAAAATAGTCCGAGTTTGTAATAAAGTGTGACTGTGTAAAGGAAATGGTTTATTAAATACACTGGTGTCCAAAATTGAAGCAACAAACCGCTATTTCCCCGTTCTGTGTCGAATTTGCGATATAACCATAGAAACGGACAACAGATGGCAGTACGATCGTATTCCGCACAGAAGATGGCATTTCGGTCAACGGAGAACCACGCGAACGATGACGTCAGGGCACCTATCAAAAAGAGTAGTGTTCGCCGGGTAGTTCCACATCTACAATGGCTGTGTACACAGTCACAGGCGGTGTAGTACGGCAGTGAGAAGACGCCTACCGGAGACTCTGCAGTGGAGGGCCAGAAGCAGAATGGAAGCACGACACTCGCAAACTCATGTGGCCCGATGACTTAACGTGAATCATCTTGTCGTTTCTCGTTTATAGAGACCGAAACTGTATCCCGAAGACCAGGGCAGAGCCGATCACGTGCGAGCTCTTAATGAGTGGACCGTTATGTGGCTGTAAGGGCACGACGGTACCGTCTTAGTACTGCGCAGCAGCTAGCATTTGACCTCACAGCATCTACTACACGTGTTGTATAGAGGCAAAAGATGTAAAGAAAGCTTCGACAGAGTGGCCTTTATTATCGGAGACCGACTGTACGTGTGCCTCTGACGCGTCTTCACAGAAGGGAACGACTAGAGCGGAATCGTTCACAGGCCACCTGTACGGTCGAACAGTGGGCCAATATTCTTTTCACAGATGAGTCCAGATTTGGTCTGGAGAGTGATTCTAGACGGATTCTCACCTGAACACGATTTCGAGACCCGAACATTGTGGAAAGACACCGATATCGAGGAGAATAGCTAATGGTGTGGGCAGGTGTCGTATTGACCACTCGAACACCTCTTCTTGGAGTTGTACGGGTGAATCGGAAAGGCTTAACTGCTGTCAGGTAACGTGACGAGGTCTTGGGACCTCATGTGCGGTCGTTGCGAGGTGCTGTGAGCCCAGGCTTTATATTGATGGATGGCAGTGCTCGACCTCATAGACAACGAGTGGTTGATGTTTTCATGGAAAGGGAAGATACTGCACTCATGGCGTGGTCTGCTCGCCTTCCCGGTTTGAATCCCATAGAGCATCTCTCAGCTGTTCTAGGGAGACGGGTTGCATCACGTCAACATCCGCCAACTACTCTCCAAGACTTGCGAGCATCTCCGCAGGAAGAACGGGCACTATTGCCTCAGTATGAAATTGGTGACATCATTTACAGCAAGTTACATCGTTGTCAGGCCTGTATTGCTGCCAGAGGTGGTCACACCCCACAGTGAGCACATTACTCAGTTGTCGCGATGTGTGTGCAGATCTTTTAAGTTGGAGAAAATGAATATTTTCTTCTGCTGCTATGTATGTTGCAGTTATATATGTTCTGTACTCTTTACGTTGTTTCTCCTTTTCTGTCGCCTGTTGATATTGTCTTGTGGCAAAATAAACACAACTTTGCAAAATTTACGTTTTTTGCTTTAATTTTGGACACCAGCGTAAATTCATCACGATGTTCGTTTCTATTTACTTAAGAACCTTTGTGTTCAAGTCGGACTTGCACCAAAGATTGCCTCAAGTTCCCTATCTCTGCCCAAGAGATCTCAGCAAGAACAGCAGGAGAATAGCTTCGTGATTGGTTTTTCTTACGTTTGGTTTTGATTAAACCCGTATATACGTATACACGATTTAAACAACATTCAGATTGTGTTATAGCGTTTCAATTTCTAAATGTAGATGTTAACGATTCTCAAAGACGAATGATGTTTTTGTGTACATGAAAACTAAATAAAAAAACATTTTTATTCTCTCATTTATTGGAAACTAAATATGGATTGACGGCAAAAGGCTTCGGTGATTTGACAATTGCTCTGCCGTGGGAATATAATTAACACTATTTTAGCAGTGCTCTATCTCAGGGAGCGACGATGTACCTTACTCACAGAACAAGCCTGTGAGTGTGCTTCTCAGTACTCCAGTTGCAATACTTCTTTAATACAAATTCTTTCTTTCAGTCTTCTTCTGCTTATAGTATTTCATAGTAGTTATACATTGTGGTTATAATTAAACTTTCAAGACTTGAGCCAGTGTGGACAGAAAATCTATTTCAGCATGTGAGCATCAAACTTTATAGAGATGACGTTCAGACTGTACACCGATAGGTCCGGTGAAACACATGTACAAGTCATCATGAGCCTAGGCAAGGTGAGCGTGGATTAATGTCACTGTGGGGGGAAAGAGTGTTTTTGGAATAAAGCAGCAATCTGCATTGAGACAGCACGTAGACGATACCACTCACCTGTTGTTGTTGTTGTGCTCTTCAGTCCTGAGACTGGTTTGATGCAGCTCTCCATGCTACTCTATCCTGTGCAAGCTTCTTCATCTCCCAGTACCTACTGCAACCTACATCCTTCTGAATCTGCTTAGTGTATTCATCTCTTGGTCTCCCCCTACGATTTTTACCCTCCACGATGCCCTCCAATGCTAAATTGGTGATCCCTTGATGCCTCAGAACATGTCCTAACAACCGATCCCTTCTTCTGGTCAAGTTGTGTCACAAACTCCTCTTCTCCCCAATCCTATTCAACACCTCCTCATTAGTTATGTGATCTACCCATCTAATCTTCAGCATTCTTCTGTAGCACCACATTTCGAAAGCTTCTATTCTCTTCTTGTCCAAACTATTTACCATCCATGTTTCACTTCCATACATGGCTACACTCCATACAAATACTTTCAGAAATGACTTCCTGACACTTAAATCTATACTCGATGTTAACAAATTTCTCTTCTTCAGAAACGCTTTCCTTGCCATTGCCAGTCTACATTTTATATCCTCTCTACTTCGACCATCATCGGTTATTTTGCTCCCCAAATAGCAAAACTCTTTTACTACTTTAAGTGTCTCATTTCCTAATGTAATACCCTCAACATCACCCGACTTAATTCGACTACATTCCATTATCCTCGTTTTGCTTTTGTTGATGTTCATCTTATATCCTCCCTTCAAGACACCATCCATTCCGTTCAACTGCTCTTCCAAGTCCTTTGCTGTCTCTGACAGAATTACAATGTCATCGGCGAACCTCAAAGTTTTTATTTCTTCTCCATGGATTTTAATACCTACTCCGAATTTTTCTTTTGTTTCCTTTACTGCTTGCTCAATATACAGATTGAATAACATCGGGGAGAGGCTACAACCCTGTCTTACTCCCTTCCCAACCGCTGCTTCCCTTTCATGTCCCTCGACTCTTATAACTGCCATCTGGTTCCTGTACAAATTGTAAATAGCCTTTCGCTCCCTGTATTTTACCCCTGCCACCTAGGGATAATATTAGTTCAACGTCCCAATATCGCGGATTCTCGAAAACAAGCGCTGGATGAAACTCACGACGCATTTACAGGCGTTCTTGTAAATAGCGTTATTTGCGATGACATGGAAGTTCTCGCGCGACTGCTTGGGTGATCTATCGATAGCCCTTAATAATATGTATCTTACAGCGAAATTTTGGTTTTATCGTAGAAAAACTTCCATTTCTCCTCACTTAGACTCTGTGATCCTATCTCTGCCTCGTGTCAGGGCTACAGTACATCTAGGTTATGTAGATACTGGTGAAACGGGAGTGTGTTCTAATATGCCTATAATTATGCGGGTTCTGCCTCAGGTAATTGTTAGACTAGCCGATTACGCAAACGCAGTGCATGATGTTCCGTCGGTTCCAGGCACCGCAATTAAAAATGCATGCCAGTTTAATTACAGGCGGCACGCGTCCTCAGCGCGCGACGCAAGAGACAGCGAGAAGCGCCACATCAGTGCGTCTGTGTGTGTGTGTGTGTGTGTGTCTGTGGGCGTTCGCGCGCGCTCTCTGTGTCTGAGTACGATCGCTGTCAGACGCCACGCGCAGGAAGCGCGACGCCAATAAAACATTTCGGATATATGTTCGCAAAAATTGTGCGACGCTAGGCTTGCAGAAAAATCACAACGTATGTGACGCGACCACTGAGATGTCGCAATCGTGACGTGATCCACTACTGCACACAACATTCTGGCCGGGAGCGACAATAATATAAGCATCATACCGGCACCTCTCTGCAATACTGTCTTAACGATAGCACAGAATACATACGACTTCGTTTTCGATTGAAATGGTCTCTACCCACAAACCGACTTGTTGATTTACTCTTCCATTTGTTGTAAAATGAGATCACTTGACAACTGCTCTGTTATGGAGACGCTGTCATCCTGTCTCCAACTCGTGTCAGCGCTGTCATTCGTAATACATCATTTTGTCGGTATTGGAAAACAGGAGGAGGTTCTAATATGTACGAGGTGTTTCACAATTCATGTCACACGCTTCTACAGGTTGTAGAGGGGCTTAGTATATCCAATTTTCATAGGTACCCATGTCCGGAAATGGTTGGTTTCCTTGCTACAAGGAAAACAAGAGCTACTCAATCGTGCGCTAGATGTTTCTTACGCAGTTCACCTGTTGTGGTAGGCTACCCGCATTCATGAATGGTACAATGACGCGGTATCACGTGGTGTCCTGTTTCCATCTGCCTTGTTTTTGTGCTTCCTGGTGACGCGTCAGTTGACTTTACGGTGACTGATACTGCTGTAACACGTTTGCAGAGTGCGCTGACGTGTTGTTACTATACGGTGAAGCTCGTCATAATGGAACACAAGCTCAACGTCTGTACGACGAGTACTGAAACGCCCGCAAAGCCCGCTGGGCAGAACAGGTGATTAGAAATTGTGGAAAGGGACAAATGAGGTGTCGTTCAGTTTCACTTTAAAATTGTAATTTACTGGAATTTAATAACACCTTTAAACCAAAACGGCACATAGCCGAACCTTTACAACTACGAGTTTCAAAATCCAATTCTTTCACGGATGAAGGCCTCCAAACAATAAATCTTAAAAGCAACAAGATAAATTTCAAGTGACTGAAGACATGCAGCTAAAATTGCAAATATATATATATATATATATATATATATATATATATATATATATATATATATACTCCTGGAAATGGAAAAAAGAACACATTGACACCGGTGTGTCAGACCCACCATACTTGCTCCGGACACTGCGAGAGGGCTGTACAAGCAATGATCACACGCACGGCACAGCGGACACACCAGGAACCGCGGTGTTGGCCGTCGAATGGCGCTAGCTGCGCAGCATTTGTGCACCGCCGCCGTCAGTGTCAGCCAGTTTGCCGTGGCATACGGAGCTCCATCGCAGTCTTTAACACTGGTAGCATGCCGCGACAGCGTGGACGTGAACCGTATGTGCAGTTGACGGACTTTGAGCGAGGGCGTATAGTGGGCATGCGGGAGGCCGGGTGGACGTACCGCCGAATTGCTCAACACGTGGGGCGTGAGGTCTCCACAGTACATCGATGTTGTCGCCAGTGGTCGGCGGAAGGTGCACGTGCCCGTCGACCTGGGACCGGACCGCAGCGACGCACGGATGCACGCCAAGACCGTAGGATCCTACGCAGTGCCGTAGGGGACCGCACCGCCACTTCCCAGCAAATTAGGGACACTTTTGCTCCTGGGGTATCGGCGAGGACCATTCGCAACCGTCTCCATGAAGCTGGGCTACGGTCCCGCACACCGTTAGGCCGTCTTCCGCTCACGCCCCAACATCGTGCAGCCCGCCTCCAGTGGTGTCGCGACAGGCGTGAATGGAGGGACGAATGGAGACGTGTCGTTTTCAGCGATGAGAGTCGCTTCTGCCTTGGTGCCAATGATGGTCGTATGCGTGTTTGGCGCCGTGCAGGTGAGCGCCACAATCAGGACTGCATACGACCGAGGCACACAGGGCCAACACCCGGCATCATGGTGTGGGGAGCGATCTCCTACACTGGCCGTACACCACTGGTGATCGTCGAGGGGACACTGAATAGTGCACGGTACATCCAAACCGTCATCGAACCCATCGTTCTACCATTCCTAGACCGGCAAGGGAACTTGCTGTTCCAACAGGACAATGCACGTCCGCATGTATCCCGTGCCACCCAACGTGCTCTAGAAGGTGTAAGTCAACTACCCTGGCCAGCAAGATCTCCGGATCTGTCCCCCATTGAGCATGTTTGGGACTGGATGAAGCGTCGTCTCACGCGGTCTGCACGTCCAGCACGAACGCTGGTCCAACTGAGGCGCCAGGTGGAAATGGCATGGCAAGCCGTTCCACAGGACTACATCCAGCATCTCTACGATCGTCTCCATGGGAGAATAGCAGCCTGCATTGCTGCGAAAGGTGGATATACACTGTACTAGTGCCGACATTGTGCATGCTCTGTTGCCTGTGTCTATGTGCCTGTGGTTCTGTCAGTGTGATCATGTGATGTATCTGACCCCAGGAATGTGTCAATAAAGTTTCCCCTTCCTGGGACAATGAATTCACGGTGTTCTTATTTCAATTTCCAGGAGTGTATATATATATATATCACAGCTAGGCGGAAAGCCTCAAGACAAAAATGGATAGAACAAACATATACAAGGTGCAATACAAACGGCTGAAGGCCACAATGAAATTTAAAATTTTAAAATATATTACCACAATCTTTTAAGGCAGAAGGGCGCAATATTTTAGCTTTTTTTTTCGTGGAAATTTTGAGAATAAGACTTTAAGCGGCTGAAGGCCCACAGCTGATTTTCCAAAAATTCAAAAATACCTCAACCTGTAAGTTTTCAATGGAGGAACGCACACGAAATGAAAAAGCAACGCAACGACAATAACTAAACTTAAGAATAAGGTTTTAAGTCAGCTGAAGGCCCACAATTGATTTACATAAATTTATGAAAAAAATTTTAAAGCATTGGCTATAGTTTAAATAATTACTAACAGACCGTTAAACATCCATGAAAATGAGAGTATAGACAACGGCGCTCAGACGACTCCAGGAACGGAGGGGGGGGGGGGGGAGGGGCTGCCTGCCCTCAAAACAGGTGGTGGGCCCAACTACACTTGAAAACATAATACACATTGTACAAACGACCATGTCCATACATACATCTCTCACAGATACTTGTTACATCTCAAAAATATGGTACATAGTAGCACATGTACTTACATAAGCCGGACATATTCTGAACAGTGAAAATCCACTTTAAATGGGGTATTTCACTGTTTAGAATATGTTCAGATTATGTATACAAGTGTGTTATTGTGTCTTGTGTTTGTGTGATGTAAGAAGCATCTGTCAGCGCCTCTACAGCCCCATGATTGGCTTTAGACGGCGTGAAGGTGGTGTCGTTCGTGCACTTTGGGGCAAAAACAGATTTTTTTTCTGAAGAGATGTGAAGCACTCGTGTGCTGGCCTTTGGTCTGGTAAGTGGACTTTTGGTCGATGCTCTGGCATGTGTGGTTGGTACTTGGGACCTGTCCTGCGACTGACTTCACAGATGTATATATATATATATATATATATATATATACATCTGTGCATGTGTGTGTGGTGATGGCCATTTGTACAAGGTGCTTTATGTTTTCAAGTATTTTAGTTGTAACAAACTTGTTATAATGTGCTGATTTTCATCCATGTGATAACTTTGTGTAAGTTCCAATGTAGAATGAACAATTTTGTATCAAAAAGACTTTTTAAGACCTGAAGATGATAACAATGTCTGTCAAAACTGGTTGCCTTAAATAAAGAAATATTTATTCCATCTTGGCTGTCGAATGTTTTTAGGAAGTAAACAGGTTGCTTGTTCAGTCTTCTCAAAATTAGAAAATGTAAGCGGACCTACCTGTTGGTCCTGCATCAGCACATTCTCGACCTGTTAAACTTACCTGAATCCAGCATATGAACTCTGATGATGATTTACTCAACGACAACAACACTTTGGAAGTTTTTGGTACACTCGTAAATGAATAGCAAACCAAACTGGTAAAATCTTAATATACTGATGCCTTGTAATTTAGTAGGTGTGAGAGACATTAAGTTACTCTCTCACCTATTTTTTCGTATATGGAAAATTATTAAGGATTTTACTACAACTTGACGCACCTTGAGGGAGACTCTAGAAAGTTAACAGCCGGAGCAGACGTTGTTGGAGCTTGGTAGGGCGCTAAAAGCATGAGGTATTTTTATTGTTCTTAGCTCGTAGAAATGGCATTTTGGGAGTTGGAAGCAATTGGTGGCTAGCCCATCCCTCAGTAAATCTTGCCGGGCAGGCCCCCAGCCGTACAGGGCAGACAGAGCAGCCCTTGTTGAGACAGGTTTCCAGCAGAACAATGCATTGGCACCAGCTGAAGACTGAGCTGGGGGGCAACGAACTGAAGGGATGCATCTACACAGTGGAGTTGTAAGCCGGGCATTGTGTGCACAGCCACACATAATAACAATTCACAAGTTTTCGTGTTCGCCATCACTGCAAAAAGGCCTGTGACAGATTTCCATTGGCCACCTCGGTTATATAAGAAACTCCAGCGTCTGAGAAATGTTTAAAGATAGAATCTTTATTACACTTCTTAGCTAGGACTAACAAGCTTCAAGTCACAGGCGATTTAGATAAAGATCTATAAGATTGTATCTGTTTGCTCCTTGCCGTGGGAAGCGACGTGTCTTCAGAGAAAAACATGTTCGCCCTCCGCGAAAACTAAAAAAAAAACAGTAATTAGTGGTTTCCTTTTTCTCCAGAGACGCAGGTTTCGTAACCCTTGCCCTGGTTCGACTTGAGTTTGTGGTGTCTTGTGGGAGGGAAGATTTAGCGCCTCTACAGCCCCATGATTGGCTTTAGACGGCGTGAAGGTGGTGTCGTTCGTGCACTTTGCGGCAAAAACAGATTTTTTTTCTGAAGAGATGTGATGCACTCGGGTGCTGGCCTTTGGTCTGGTAAGTGGACTTTTGGTCGATGCTCTGGCATGTGTGGTTGGTACTTAGGGACCTGTCCTGAGACTGACTTCACTTGCGAGTAGTTTAGAGTGGGGAGCCTGTGTTGAAGTTCTTACTGTACCGACAGTGTGACTTCAAACGTCTCGGACTACTCGTCTTCCGAGGGCACACTAATTCATTTTTGGTTTACCAGTCTAGACGTTTGGTATCCTTGTGCGCTCTGTCGTATAAGTGAGCCAAATTGGTCCTTGGTACGACCAGCGAACGTGTGTGTCACACACTGAAATCTACCGCGATTTCAGGGATCAGGTAGAGAGTAACTTGCGATCCGCCTGCCTGATCGCCAGACCGTGAGATTTCGCATTTCTTTCGTGGCCGCTATCGGTTCACAGGTGCCGCCTTACGTCTCGCCTCCGCCGCACATATCTCGCCTGCTGCAACTTACATCGACGCATGAAGCAAACAGGGTAACGCACCGCTGTTCCGGCCTTGTCAGGGTGTACAGGTCTCAATCGCCACTTGCTCTCATCTGCACCTATATAGAGAAAATTCTGTAGATTTGATCAATCAAAGTCTGCTCAGTGTCAGATCAATTCAAATTGCGTTATCCACATTTTTAGGGCCAGAGTACTTGACTCACTTCTGCCACCCAGGATCCTTGTCCATTGAGGTCTTAAACCACCTGTTAGTTGTTTACGGTATTCGATCATAACTTGTTTAGCATAATTTATGTCTATCTTTGTTTTGGGAAAATAAATGTAGTTAGTAAACTAAATTTTGCATAGGTTTTCAATCATTTTATATAACAGCCGCATGGGTTAACTTTCAGGTGCACATTCATTATACCAATTGTGCATAGTTACAAGTGCATTATGAGATTTCACGTAGCTCAGGCGCGCGTAGCTTCTTTTGATCAACACGGCAGTACCACCCCTAACCAAAAAGTAAATCATGTATTAATTTACACATTTAAGCTGCCACCATACTCCTATGCTGTGTGGCATATGCTGTATGCTCTCTCCCATGTGGGACTTAAATCTAAAACTCCAGGATAGTTTAAGATTTGCTGGCACTCAATAAACCGATATTGTGCAAGACACAAAGATAATCTAAACCTGCCATCGCAACAGTATAATCTCAACATTGAAGCAGTAAACAACTGCAGAGGACATATCATACCACTTACCGACATGAATTGGAGTGATGGACAGCACAAGCTTTGATCAATATCTATCATCGTTGTTTGTTTAGTTTCACACAAATCAAAATACACTCTGTTAACGTCAATCAAATTCACTGTCTACGCAGATGTACTTGATTAGACGTTATTAATGCTACTTGAGCAGACAAAAAGCTCATTATGCCATGGAGGAGGACCTAATGTTCACCATAGATCTGACCTCTTTCAAGACCAGGCCCTTTCTAACGTAATTTCTCCTACTCACTATGACAATCCGTAATTTTAGGAGGGACTATTTTTCCTTTCCCCTTGTGGGTTTCCTTGGATTGTTTCCTCAGGTAATAGTTGAGAGATATCTGTCCGTGTAAATTACACCATAAAAATGGTTCAAATGGCTCTGAGCACTATGGGACTTAACTTCCGAGGTCATCAGTCCCCTAGAACTTAGAACTACTTAAACCTAACTAACCTAAGGACATCACACACATCCATGCCCGAAGCAGGATTCGAATCTGCGACGGTAGCGGTCGCTCGGCTCCAGACTGTAGCGCCTAGAAACGCAATTACGCCATAATTCTATTTTTATCGCTGCCAGTATTCTTATGCCACTCTAGACCTCATGATGCCATAGTCTGAACTCCTGCAAAGGTAACACATTTTTTGCGTGTGCCCACGATCTGCTGCTCGACAACGACTTCTCGCTGCCGCCACCAGCTAAACTGAATTTGAATTACCACACTGAATCAAAAATCAAATATATTGTGATTCCCAGCTCGGATCACTATGAGGTTTTCACCAATCTCAACTTAATAAAATTTCACATTCCTTTACATATGTTTCCAACTGATTCCTTCATGCTAATTTATTTCAGTCCACCAACTTATGAATGCTGAGATCAAAATTCACAGTCAGATGACATACATGTCTAGGCCTACAATCAATTTATGGTCCCATAGGTCACTTGTATTACCAGGTTTCTCTAACCAGGTGTCATGTAAAAACTGATAAGTGAAAACATTTCTTCACAGCACAACGTTTATTTCGTAAACAGTTTACAAATCACGCTTAAAATAAAAATAGATATTGGACATGTTTTTGCACTGTTTCCAACCTAAATATGGATGGCATTCACAGAAATTAATAATGTTGCAGGTCTATACAATCCAACAAGTCAGTCTGAATTGCCATCTAAAACATATATTCAATAATAAAATTAAGCTCCCTGAAGTCGACCACTTTCTAATAGAATTAAGACTGCTCCATGTATGACATATGTAGGCATGCAGGTGAAACATCAGAAGAAGGGAGATTCATTAAAGTTATTTCACTGTTTAAAAAAGGAGACAGAATAACACAACTAATTACTGGAGTGTCAGTCTTGTGAATGCTTCTTACAAAATCTACACCAAAATAATTAGAGAAAAGTTCTGATTCAATGTTATTCGAACGGCAAGCAGACTTCTGTAAAGGAAATTCATGTACCATCGATACTTTCACTATGAATCAAATTATACAAAAAGGACGATTATTCACTTTGGAAACAATTCTAGTAGTTGTTGACTACAAAAAACATTTGAGCATATCTACAGAAAAAAAGCTCATGTCAATCATGGAGAAAAGAATTTTCAGCAGACATCCGATGAAAGTATGCCATGGTTTATACTCTGTTCGAAGAGGTCACCGAAGGCCCTATGGTACAGCCCAACCGCCGTTTCATCCTCAGCCGATAGGCATCACTGAGTGTAGGTACTGAGGGCATGTGGCCAGCAGACCGCTCTCCTGGCGGTTGTCAGTTTTCCTTACCTCTCAGTCAAGTAGATCCTCGCTTGGTCTCATGGTAACCCATTCAAGTGCTACCCAAGCCTAACAGCGTTTAATTTCGTTGATCGGCGGGAGACCGATGTCATCGCTGTGACAAGGCCGCTGGCTGTCCAAGATTTATGTAAAACACCAAAATAAGAACAACGCTGGTAACCCAGAAGTAGAGATAAAAGATGCAATATAGCAAGGCTGTAGTAAGTCGCCAGTACTCTTCAACGTCTAGAACAATGACTGGTTAAGGAATGAATGAAGCACAGAATACGTTAAGGTACAAGAAACGGGGAAATAAATTTACAAATACAGTGCCTTTCCCCTCGACCTGGTAGTCATAAAGGAATGTGAAAACATATTACTAAATTATAACTTGAAGACATAAAAAAAACCAGTGGACATTTTAGATTGAGTTGGGTTGTTTGGGGGAGAAGACCAGACAGCGAGGTCATCGGTCTCATCGGATTAGGGAAGGAATGGGAAGGAAGTCGGCCGTGCCCTTTCAAAGGAACCATCCCGGCATTAGCCTTGAGCGATTTAGGGAATTCAAGGAAAACCTAAATCAGGATGGCCGGACGCGGGATTGAACCGTTGCCCTCCCAAATGCGAGTCCAGTGTGCTATCCACTGCGCCACCTCGCTCGGTAGACATTTTAGGGTAATACCCCATCAGGACATAGCTAATCATCAGTTTCGACTCTCAACAGTTAGACTAGGAAACTTCACAAAAGTAACTAGTGGAGTGTGTCGGTTCGACATACTTAGCATGCACACATTGTTGCATGCATCACAATTGTAGTCACAAGAAAAAGCTTTTTTAGACTCTCGTTGAGCCCAGTAATGCAAACAGCACTGGTTATTTTTCTCTGCATTTAAGTCAGAACAAGTACAGATGTGATTTTAAAAAAATTGCTTCTCCCTCTTCCTTTGAAAGAAAGAGCGACTCGTACTGTTTATTTGGAGTACGATAACTACAGTTCCATGATTGCCAGCGCTGCTGTCTTGTAAATAAACACTTTCCATTAATGAGTAATTCGTAAGCTCATCAGATCGAATGTGTCACCGTCTTTTTATCAGCGTGTATACTTTTGTAAGCCTTGATGCCACTTTCTGCGACATGCACTGAAAATGTTCTAGATCTGACACACTTAAGTTTCGAACCACTCTTGCCACAATAACACGCGCGGAATGGAAAGAAAACATAAATGACATCCATGATTTTTTCTGCATTTTTCTTGTGGGAAATCCATAGCCCAGATGAAGCGAGGAATGACTTCTTGAAAATTACGGCTGGAGATAAAGTGATAGGTGAATGACAGAATCTTCACTTCCTCTCTTGATACTCCCGAATGCTGTCAACCATTAAAGGTATTCCGCCACAGTAATCTACTGGTAGCGGTCAGCGAGATACACACAGCACTGTATCATCTCAGTACGTTCTCCAAAGCCCTGTTCGACGTTCACCAGATGGCCGGCCCTTTCCGTAGCTTCTCGCAAATCATGTGCTAAATCAAGTGCTAGTACGTAACAGAACCTTGGACGCAGATTACTAATTGCCCAGTGACCTTATAACCTAGTATTAGTTGAATTGCAAAGACTCTGTACCAATTTAATTGCTCATTTTGTATGTAAACTTCTGGTAGCCTTTCTCAACAAGACACTAGCGATGAAATCAAATTATTTCCACCAGTAATTTCGTAGAAGTAATTTCTTTACTTAATTGCAGGGGAAAATTACTTCACAGAGATTACCAAGCCAGATACATACTGAATTCGTCGGAGAGGAGAATCAGTACAGTTATATTTACAAAGTAACACGAAGTCGAAGATCTTCTCTGTATTGGAATCTGCACCCCTGAGGATTGATAGGGTTAAGGGTCTTTAGAGTTCCCAGTAATGGACATCTTTTGTTCGCCCGCATTCGCCATACGCACCATTTCTTGAAAGCTATTTCGCCTAAGAACACAGCAACCCAGCTTATCATTGATATGAAGTAAATTGCAAGGTAGAATGAGAAATACGCCATCTTGTTGTCGGCGTCAGCGACCACTCCTCTAGCCGATGGTCGGCTGTCGTACCTCACCAAACCCCCCTCGACGATGCGCATGAATGTGTCGCTGATCAGAGGAGTCAGAGGGTTCCCTTTGGCTAGCACCATTGCTGTAGGACTGGATATTACACTGTCCCTAAGTGGCGTGAAAAGCGGAGCACCCCGTTCATCGTGGAATTTTGTCGTTCCGACATACTTGAAGCCTAGATCCGGCGCCAGGACAGCTACATTTCGATCGTAAGCCACCCGTCGAGCGCATTCGTCGTATGAGTTACAGATCACTGTAATGTTAAGCGCGCCACGCTTTTGAAAAGCGGGGTACATGTCTGCTATGACATGTAAGGAGGCTCCTGGGAGACCCGACTTTAAAAGTTCCTCTTCAGTGCCGATTGCTCGGCTGACATACGGGTGCGACAAGTGGCTAATAACTAGAGACATCATTGACGTCTGGATTGTGACAGAAAAGGTAATCCAGCTAAAGAAGGCCACCCTAGCGCTAGGGGTGGATGGCTGTTTGACCGGCACAGAACAGGCAACAGCAAACATCGCGAAGCAGCTGTCATTATAGCCGTTGTATTCCCGAAGTCCTCGAAGGGAGGATGCCAACCAGACGATCAAACTGATCACTACATTAAGAACCGCCAAGGTGAAGGAAATTGCTACAGGATGACCTAGAAACATGTAAAGCCAACCAGGCAACCTCTCAGGTCGTGGTGTGAACCAGACGAGCCTTTGACGTATGTAGCTGGTGGCGAGCTCGAGCGGCCTCGAGAGACAGATGACCACAGGTAGACTGCCAAGGGCCAGGTCTGCACGTCCGGACGTGAGCTCATCAGCAACGCCAGTCCACGACCCATTCGGCAATCGTCTTCCATAAATATTGCGCCTCGCACCGCCATTCACCATTCTCAACTGGAGACTGTTGGTCTGCGCTACGAGCTTTAATATTGACACCTCAAGACCCACAAAGTGTTCACTGCCATTTTCATCTTTATGAGTCATAGCGAGTGCCGGATAGGGATAAATCAAAGCAGTTAGAGGACATCCTTCTACAGTTTTTCGTAATTTTTTGGGGAAAACTGCTGTCGGTAAATTTATCGTGCTATCATCTCTCAAGTTCCACTCGCCGATGACGACCGGTTGACCAGTAGCTCCTGTACAGCTTCCATTACGAGACCAAACGTACAATGTCGCTTCACTGTTGGTTTTTTGATGCGACCGATCAACCAGCACCAGCACAGAGACGTCGAATATGTTTCTCTCATCGAGAGTCTGCAACAGTGAATACCATGTGGCTGGGTGATGGCCATTTGCCGAGACAAGAACGACTAGGGTCCGTATGCGCGGTGTCCAATTGAGTGACCACTTCTGTGATACGTCCAGGGAAGTTCGTAGAGTAGTACTGGCGTTTGCTTCATTCCGTAGTATGAAAATGCATCCTGTTATGTGTTCGGCAGCTGTGTCTGCAGTGACAGGCTGGGGAACAGGTGAGCGCAACAGGAGCACAGGCAGCTGCAAGACGCGCAGCAGTGAGGTCAGCAGTTCGGGGACGCCCGCAGAGTCCAGCACCAGGACCGGACCTCGTGGAAACCCGCTATCAGTCAGCACTGCCAGGAGGCGCTCCATCCCCGGCGAAGGCTGCCCGCGGCTCAGCACTGTCGACGCCACGAACCACATCTGCGCCCACAGCATCCGTTCTGTGGAAAACATCAAATATCCATCGATGTTGTACAGAGTTAAGGTACGACTCTAAGTTTTCCTCGGAAGAAGGGCACTGACTACATCATTTTCAGCAGTTCACTGTGATACCATTGCCAACCAGTTCAGTACAGTGCTCAGTGCTTTGAGGACAACTATCTAGCAGGCAGAAGATGCTACTTGCAGCAAATGATGTGTCAATATATAAATGTATATTTAACTGTCTACTGCCTGGTCGAATTATTATGTAAATAACTTAAAATTTTTCGTCCTAATGCAAGGATTCGATCATATGACTGGGATGTGAGTGAATCTCTCTTCTCTCTCTCTCTACACCTGTCTCTCCTCTGTGTGTGTGTGTGTGTGTGTGTGTGTGTGTGTGTGTGTGTGTGTGTGTGTGTGTGATGAGGCATATGTATTAAGTACTGAAACGAATGCTCATAATAATTCGAAGAACATAATATATCTCAGACTGACTGAGTAGATTATGTCCAGAGGTCATCAGCATTTTCTGAAGGTGATTGCCAACAGCTGTTTAGTATTTTGTGAGATGCATAACACACAACTCTTTACATGTCCTTTATTACCATTACTGGATTCAATTAATAAGCATCATCAATAAAAATTATTATATAATTTTTGTATGGTGCCATTTCTTATCAGTATGGCAACATTGTTAGGCACTACTCCATCGGAACTGCTGAAGATAAAAAGAAGAAATGGACATCTGTAGTCTGCAGGTGGTGTGTTATATGTGATAGGCACATCTGACACACCACCTCTTAAAGATGGATCCCTGTTTCTTCTTTTGATGTTCAGCAGTTCTGATTGGGCTGTATTATTATTGTTACATTATAACGTTGCCATATTGATATGATATGGCACAATAACTCATGAACTTTTGTACTATGAATATAATTATAAGCAATACTGGTACTGATGGCAAAGGATATATAGACAGCTGCAATCGTGCATTTCATAAAATAAAGACAAAGGTCTGTCTGGGCCTGCACATGTATCTGGTTACTGCCAGATGGGAGCAGCTGTGTGTAGGACGATTGGCACGAACAATTAGAGAAGGAGGCAGTCTGTAATGTTATAGAAGGAAAAGTGTGGTATATTTAACAGTTAGTTACATGGTATATTCTTCAAGTTGTTCTCTGTGAGACACACTGTTAAGACGAATCTATTACTTCTCCTACAGAGAAACGATAATGTGACAGCGAGAGGAATACTGGAAAAAAAGTCTCCTCAGGTGTCATCGACATGCCAATGTATGTAAGGGGTGGTATGATGTGGTATCCAGGCTAGGTGATGAGGAGCCCCAAATTATGTGATGGGGAATCAGGCCTGGCACCAGAGGGGCAGCGCTTATAGACCTGAATATATCGCAAAATATTGCTGAGATTTTTAACAAAATGGAGATATACGATTTACCTAATATTAAATCATATCTTCTGTGTGCAGGATGACTATCAAGGGAACAGCAATGTGATTGTGAATAATAATAAGACATTTTAATGTGGGGGAACTTCACTAGTAGAATAACGATATATAAAATACTTATGTCATATCACGAGGGCAGGAGTGAAGAATGATATTGGTAACCATCTTATCAGTATTATGAAGTGCTCCTGATATGCACTTATGAGAAACATATACAGCGTCCTTAGCTAAGGAACCTGTTATTACTAGACTGGAAGAATGATTTATAACTGCAGAATGGATGGTGTGTTTGACCCACTGGAAGACTTCCTAAGTGTATTACACACGAAAAAAAAAAGAACAGAGATCCATCCACTGTACTCCATGCCAACTGCTTCTATATAGGTAGACTATCGGATCACTTACAGAACAGCTGCCGTGTTAAGCCTAACAGTGTTTTGCAATTTGCCTACTGGAGGCAATAAAGATACACAAAACTTGATTGGTGTACAAGTAAACCTTCCAGACAATCAAGACAGAGGAAAGACTATAAACTAATTTGTGTTTGCGTATATTTTTAATTATTTATTTGTAAACTGAGTGGATATTGCTATCAGAGAATCCAACAAGGAGAACGTAAGTGCTATATACACATCAAAAAGAGTTTTGCATCACCTCAGTTTCCAGAACACCTGAAGATAAATGTTGACTGCGGACATTGTATCACACACACAGTCCCTTTGACTGTTCACGGATGTCACTAAACCCGCCCAAAGATGTAAACAACCGTGCATGAGCAGCGCCTATTAGACGGAGGGGGCCCGACAGCTGATCAGTTCCAGTCATTCCACCAAGAAGGAGGTACACGGCTCGTGTTGTCTGTGGTTCAACCATGCCTAGAAGGTTCGATTGCGTCCGCATTGTTACTTTGTGCCAGGAAGGGCTCTGAACAAGGAAAGTGTCCAGGCGTCTCGGAGTGAACCAAAGCGATGTTGTTCGGACATCGAGGAGGTTCAAAGAGACAGGAACTGTCAATGAGAAGCATCGCTCAGGCCGCCCAAGTGCTACTACTGCAGTGGATGACCGCTACCTACGGATTATGGCTCAGAGGAACCGTGACATCAATGCCACCATGTTGAATAATGCTTCTCGTGCAGCCACAGGACGTCGTGTTACGACTCAAACTGTACGCAGTAGGCTGAATGATGCGCAACTTCACTCCCGACGTCCATCGCAAGGTCCATCTTTACAACCACTACACCATGCAGCGCGGTACAGATGGGCCCAAGAACATGCCGAATGGACCGCTCAGGATTGGCATCACGTTCTCTTCACCGATGAGTGGCGCATATGCCTTCAACCAGACAATTGTCGGAGACGTGTTTGGAGGCAACCCAGTCAGACCGAACGCCTTAGATACACTGTCTAGTGAGTGCAGCAAGGTGGAGGTTCCCTGCTGTTTTGAGGTGGCATTATGTGGGGCCGACGTACGCCGCTGGTGGTCATGGAAGCCGCCGTGACGGCTGTACGATACGTGAATGCCATCCTCCGAGCGATAGTGCAGCCACATCGGCAGCATATTGGCGAGGCATTCGTCTTCATCGACGACAATTCGCACCCCCATCGTGCACATCTTGTGAATGACTTCCTTCAGGATAACGACATCGCTCGACTAGAGTGGCCAGCGTGTTCTCCAAACATGAACCCAATCTGTCCGCAGCTCGTGGTCGTGCGGTAGCGTTCTCGCTTCCCACGCCCGGGTTCCCGGGTTCGATTCCCGGCGGGATCAGGGATTTTCTCTGCCTCGTGATGACTCGGTGTTGTGTGATGTTCTTAGGTTAGTTAGGTTTAAGTTGTTCTAAGTTCTAGGGGACTGATGACCATAGATGTTAAGTCCCATAGTGCTCAGAGCCATTTTTTTGAACCCCATCTAAAATGCCTGGGATAGATTCAAAAGAACTGTTTATGGACGACGTAACCCACCAACCACTCTGAGGGATCTACGCCGAATCGCCGTTGAGGAGTGGGATAATATGGACCAACAGTGCCTTGTTGAGCTTTTGGATAGTATGCCACTCCGAATACAGGCATGCATCAATGCAAGAGGACGTGCTACTGTTTATAAGAGATACCGGTGTGTACAGCAATCTGGACCACCACCTCTGAAGGTCTCGCTGTACGTTGGTACAACATGCAATGTGTGGTTTTCATTAGCAGTAAAAAGGGGGGAAATAATGTTTATGTTGTCCTCTATTCCAGTTTTCTGTAGAAGTTCCCTAACTCTCGGAACCGAGGTGATGCAAAACTTTTTTTGATGTGTGTATTAAAAGTGGACAACCATATTTTCTAAAGCCAAAGCATTTTCCTCTACAATACTGTGAGAAATAGATTGATTTCATCAGACTATACTGTTACATAGGTCTTACAAAAAGTAACATGTCGAACAGACTTAAACCACTGCATGTTACAAAAATTACTCCTTTAAGTGGAGTAAATATTACGTGTATGCTAAAGAAAATTGGAAGGGGAACAGGTTAAAGTTAATCAAGTTACTGGCGATTTTGGCGAGGACTATTGACGTGAAGTAAGAATATAAAAAAATTCTGAAAAAAGAACAAGCCACTGCACATGTACGAAGAAAAGCTTGCAGATTGATTCACAGAACATGGAAAAATCTGTATGTGCCTGGGTAATACAAGATAACAACACATACTGGAAATACAATGGGAAGTGAACATATGTTGGAGTACTTCGGGTAAAAAAGTGGCCTCACTACATTTAATACAAGAGTACATGCGAATTTGTTTACAAACCTCCTTCCTCATTTGCATATAGTAGAACTCCAGCCTCCTAGCAGAATGGAGGTCAAACAGCAGCATGAACAGCTTATCTATTGTACACAAATTTGTTTACAAACCTCCTTCCTCATTTGCATATAGTATAACTCCAGCCTCCTAGCAGAATGGAGGTCAAACAGTAGCATGAACAGCTTATCTATTGTACACAAATTTGTTTACAAACCTCCTTCCTCATTTGCATATAGTATAACTCCAGCCTCCTAGCAGAATGGAGGTCAAACAGTAGCATGAACAGCTTATCTATTGTACACAGTTTTTATATATCGTTTAGTTCAGTGCTGTTCTAACCTCCTTTAGAGCAGACTATTGTTTACTAACTTACTCTAAGTGTTTTGCTTAAACTTCAGTGCATATCTTTGTGTAAGGCAGCTTCCTCAGACAGCTTCCTGCACCCAGAAGCGCCAGGTTAAGTGACTCCGTTTAATCACATCAGTGTCTTAGAGACTGTGTGTTTATTTCCTGCGGTGTAAGCAGAGTTTACTAGCAAAAAGTAGCTGTTGATACCACCATTTTCAGTAGAGAGATTTATTTATGTTGTAAGAGCTTGTGGATCTTGCAATCTTAGGTTATAATGAGAACTCTGCAGAGCACCTTTTGGTGTCCGTTCATTCTCTCCTTTCATATTCTGCATACACGCCAACCTCAGTAACACCACAGTCAGGTAATTTTATCTTTTGTTGTGGTCTGTTTTTACTTTGTCAGTTACTTCTGCCTGCTTTGTTTATACTTTTGTGAGATCTTATTCAGTTTTTCTTTTTTTCATTTTTACCGTACGATATGGATAGGTCTGTGCTTCTTGCGAGCGGACGCAAGGAAAATTGGCTGCTGTCTATAAACTGCTGCAAGCGGTGTTGACTACGGTCAGCAGGCTTCTGGCTGCTGCTCAAATCTGTAGAGATATCGGGGAGCCAGTGACGAGACCACCGAGACCTTTGGTGCCGTTGGAATCTCCGGGTTACCTGGAAGTCACTGAATCTTCAGATACGAACATCAGAACTGTCCATCTTCACTCGTGAGTGACTGCCGGGTAGTGGAGGGTTCATGCACCCCCAGGGCGTGGGAAGGGGGGGGGGAGGCAAGGGGATACTTCCCAGTGTTGATAACATTTCAGATGCCTGTTCTGTTGAGAAAGCGCCCGATTTTTCTACCTAGTGCTGGCATACGCAGAAGGCCGGTATGCTGGTCATTGAGACCTATAAACACCATGGAAACAGCAGACAGGGCTGGAAAGGATGCCGTTGTGCACTCCGTGCGTTAACTAGGAGGTCTCGTCTGAAATGTGGTCGTGGCTCTGCAAGAGGCCACGGAACGCACTGAGTACAACCGTCTGCAAATAGCGGCACATGTCGGCACGAATGACGCCTGCCTCTTGGGTTCTGAGGCCATCCTTAGTTCCTTTCGGCGAATGGCAGATTTGGTAAAGGAAACTACACTACTGGCCATTAAAATTGCTACACCACGAAGATGACGAGCTACAGTCGCGAAATTTAACCGACAGGAAGAAGATGCAGTGATATGCAAATGATTAGCTTTTCAGAGCTTTCGCACAAGGTTGGCGCCGGTGGCGATACCTACAACGTCCTGACATAAGGAAAGTTTCCAACCGATTTCTCATACACAAACAGCAGTTGACCGGCGTTGCCTGGTGCAACGTTGTTGTGATGCCTCGTGTAAGGAGGAGAAATGCGTACCATCACGTTTCCGACTTTGACAAAGGTCTGATTGTAGCCTATCGTGACTGCGGTTTATCGTATCGCGACATTGCTGCTCGCGTTGGTCGAGATCCAATAACTGTTAACAGAATATGGAATCGGTGGGTTCAGGGGGGTAATACGGAACGCCGTGCTGGATCCCAACGGCCTCGTATCACTAGCAGTCGAGATGACAGGCATCTTATCCGCATGGCTGTAACGGATCATGCAGCCACGTCACGATCCCTGAGTCAACAGATGGGGACGTTTGCAAGACAACAACCATCTGCACGAACAGCTCGTCGGCGTTTGCAGCAGCATGGACTATCAGCTCGGAGACCATGGCTGCGGTTACCCTTGACGCTTCATCACAGACAGGAGCGCCTGCGATGGTGTACTCAACGACGAACCTGGGTGCACGAATGGCAAAATGTAATTATTTCGGATGAATCAAGGTTCTGTTTACAGGATCATGATGGTCGCATCCGTGTTTGGCGACATCGCGGTGAACGCACATTGGAAGCGAGTATTCGTCATCGCCATACTGGCGTATCACCCGGCGTGATGGTATGGGGTGCCATTGGTTACACGTCTCGGTCATCTCTTGTTCACATTGACGGCACTTTGAACAGTGGACTTTACATTTAAGATATGTTACGACCCGTGGCTGTACCCTTCATTCGATTCCTGCAGGTTAATGCACGACCGCATGTTAGGGGTCCTGTACGGGCCTCTCTGGATACAGAAAATGTTCGACTGCTGCCGTGGGCAGCACATTCTCCAGATCTCTCACCAATTGAAAACGTCTGGTCAATGGTGGCCGAGCAACTGGCTCGTCACAATACGCCAGTCACTACTCTTAACGAACTGTGGTATCTTGTTGAAGTTGCATGACATGCAAGCTCTGTTCGACTCAATGCCCAGGCGTATCAAGGCCGTTGTTACGGCCAGAGGTGGTTGTTCTGGGTACTGATTTCTCGGTATCTATGCACCCAAACTGCGTGAAAATGTAATCACATGTCAGTTCTAGTATAATATATTTGTCTAATGAATACCCGTTTATCATCTGCATTTCTTCTTGGTGTAGCAATTTTAATGGCCAGTAGTGTAGCTCCGCCTGTGTAGTGCAGGCTAACCTCATCGTTTGTAGCATCGTATCCAGGGTCGATCGCGGTCCCCTGGTTTGGTGCAGAGTGGACTGTCCAAAACAAAGGATCAGATGATTCTGCGACGATATCGGATGCGAGTTTCTCGATCTCCGCTCCTGGATGTGGAACGGTACGGTTTGTTTTAAATAGATCAGGTGTGCACTACACGCAGGAAGTAGTTACTAGGGTAGTGGAGTATGTGGAGCCTGCACGTGGGGTTCTTTCGGGTTAGTAGAACACGCGCCCCCCCCCCCCCCGCCCCCACTTGGAATCAGAAGGGAACTGCCTGTCAGAATAGAATGTATATCAGCCGCAAAGTTACCACAGAAAGCTCGTACTCGCAGATCGTACATAGAGAAGATTAATATGATATTAGTAAATGTAGGAGCATTGAAGGCAGGGTACCAGAATTAGTATTTTTGTTGAAGGTTATTATGCACAAATTAGCATTAGGAACAGAAGATTGGTTGGAACCGGAAGTGAGCAGCAGCGATATCGTAAGTTCAAAAGGAATTTTTATTTTAAGAATAGGTTAGTCACCAATGGTGGCGGTCTATTTATAGCAGAACAGAATTCGATAATATCTAGTGAGGTTATCACGGATTCCGAATGTGAGTTAATCGAGGTGAAGTTAAGCATCACAGCTGGGTCAAAATCAGTAACTGATTGCTTTTATAGACCACCTGCGTCAGGGGATGAAATGATATAGTGCTTCAGAGAGAACTTACGAAGTATCATGAACAAATTTCCTGATAACATCGTTGTCATGCTGGATGACTTGCCAGGTACATATTGGGAGAGTCATGTTATCAAAACTGGTGCCAGAGACAAGGATTCATATAACATTATTTTCATTGTCTTTACCGAAAATTACTTTGAGAAGATATTGAAGGCACCGTCCTAGACCCTCTAGCAACAAATAGATCAGAACTTATCGAATCAGTTAATGTAGAGGAAGGTATTTGTGATCGTAAGGTTGTGATGGCAACTATGACTCCGGGTATTGCAAGAAATGTTTAGGTAGGCAACAGTTTTGTTTAGCAACAATGACAGGACACAAACTGCAGAGTATCTGAGTAATCAACATAAAATGTTCACTGGTGAGGACGAACATGTGGAGCACATTTCGAAAAAATTCAAAATCATCCTTCAGTATGCCTTAGATAAATATGTTCCGAGCAGTTTGGTAAGGGGTGGAGAAGCACCCTGGTTTAATACTCGTGTTAGAAAACTGCTTCGTAAATGAAGAGAGCTCCATCACTGATTCAAGCGATGTCAAAACCAAGCACACAAACAAAATTTGAACGAAGCGAAAAGAAGTCAGTGACTATAAGGGCACCGAAAGAGAAGATAACAAAGTGGAAATGTTGAATTCGGTCATCAGAAACTGTTTCACTGTGGAAAATGGTAATACGGTCCCTCCTTTCAATCATTAGATGAAGGTCTAAATGGGAGATACTGAGATAACCGATCGCGGAATAGAAAATTAACTACAATCGCTTAGTAGTGAAAAGGTATCAGCATCAGACGATTTGCATGTAAGACTCCACAAGGATTTTGTGAAAGAATTAAGTGCTTCTCTAGCAGCTGTTTATCGTAGTTCTCTGGAGCAACTGAAGGTACCGACCGACTGGGAAAAAGCGTAGATCTTTCCCGTATTCATGAAGGGTCGTGCGACAGATGAACATAATTATAAGCCTATATCGTTGACATCAGTCTATTGTAGACTTATGAAACATGTGTTGTGTTCAACAGTTACGACGTCTCTGAAGAACGTAAATCTCCTCTATAAAAATCAACATGGATTCCGCAAAGAGATATCTTGCCGAAACTCAGCTCGCTCTGATCCTCCATGCGATTCATAGCGCTGTAGACAACGCCTCTCCGGTTGATTCCGTGTTCCTTGACTTCAAGAAAGCATTTGACTTCCTTGCAAATAGAACTCAGCGCGCCGATCTTAAAGGAACGACCTCGACAGATGTAAAGGTAATTTCCAGAGTACAACAAGGAAATGCGATAGGAGAGTTACTGTTAACAATATTTATAAATGATTTCGTAGAAAATCCCGGAAGGTTTTCGCAGGTGAACTGCTTGTCTATAAGAAAGTACGATCGTCAGAAGATTTGCAGAATGAACTACAGAGGACTGATGAATGGTGCAGGCTCTGGAAGTTGGCCCTGAACCTAAATAAACATAACATACTGTGCGCCAACAGGAAAAGAAATTCACTACTGTACGACTACATTACTGATAACAAATTGCTGGAAACAGTATCTACCGTAAAATGTCAACGACTAACAATCTAGAGTGACCGTAAATGGGATGATTACATAAAACAAATAGTAGGAAAAGAAGATGCCAGACTAAGTTTCACAGGAAGACTCTTAAGGAAATGTAACTTATCAACGAAAGAAATGGCTTATACGGTGCTTGTTCAACCGATTCCTGAGTTCTGTTCATCAACCTAGGACCCTTACCAGGTAGAAGAGGCAGAAAAGATCTGTTGGAGCACTTAATTGGCACGAGAGCGCTACAGAGAGCTCAACAAAATCCGGTGGCAGACGTTACAAGAGAGGCCTTGTGCATCACAGAGGGATCGTTGTTGAAATTTCCGGGAAGTGTGGTACAACATCCCCGGTGTAGAGAAACCACTTAAGGAGTTGAAAATAAATAAGTCACCAGGTCAGGATGGAATCCCACTAAGGTTTTACTTGCATTTATCGCTAATCTTTCGCCCAGCGCAAAATACGAAACGACTGTAAAAGAGAGCGTAGATCATTACTATATATAAGAAGGGTAAAAGCTAGGCCCTGCAAAACTACGGAACAGTGTTCTTAACATCGGTTTGCTGCTGAATTCCTGAAAATATTCTTAGTTCGAATATAATAAAATTCCTTGAAAGGGAAAAATTTCTGTGCACGAACCAACACTGCACCTTTCGTGCGAAATTCAGTTTACCCTTTCTCTCGCGCGATGTACTGTGACCTGTGGATAAAGTGCAACAGGCAGATTTCATATTCGCACATTTCCGTAAAGCATTTGACACTATGTCCCACTGAAGACTGTCAACGAAGGTACGAGAATCCGGACTAGGTTCCCAGATATGTGAGTGGCTCGAAGATTTCTTAAGGAATAGAAGCCAGCTCTTTGCCCTTGGTGGCGAGCGTTCATCACCGACAAGGAGATCGTCAAGAATGCGCCAGAGAAGTGTAATAGGATCGCTGTTATTCCCTATATACATAAATGATCTGGTTGGCAGGGTGAGCAGCAATCTGCGGCCGTTTGCTGATAATGCAGTGGTACGGGGGAAGGTGTCGCCGTTGGGTGACTGTAGGAGGATACAAGACGATTTAGACAAAATTTATAGTCGGTGCGATGAATGGCAGATATCTCTAAACGTAGAAAAATATAAAATAATGCATGTGAGTAAGAAAAAGAATCCAGTAATGTTGGAATGCAGCATTAGTAGTGTATAGCTTGACACAATGGGAAGCCGCGCGGAGTGGCCGCGCGGTTAGAGGCGCCATGTGCTGATTGCGCGGCCCCTCCCACCGGGGATGGGTGTGTATGTGTGTATTATTCTTAAGAAGAGTTAGTTCAAGTAGTGTGTAAGTCTAGGGTCCGATGACCTCAGCAGTTTTGTCCCTTAGAAATTAACACACATTTGACCATTTTGACACAGTCATGTAGAAAAGCAGCTAGGCGAAACGTTGAAAAGCAAAATGTAATAGAAAGAGAACGTAAGGATTGCAGTAGGGCTGGTTGGATGGTTTGGGGGGAGGGGGGGGGGACAAAACAGCGAGGCCATCGGTCCCAACGGATTAGAGACGAATGGGGAAGAAAATCAGCCGTGTCCTAAAAAGGAACCATCCCGGCATTTGCTTGAAGCAATTTAGGAAAATCAAGGAAAACCTAAATCAGGATGTCAGGACGTGGGTCTGAACCGTCGTCGTGGCGAATGCGAATCCAGTGTGCTAACCACTGAGCTACCTCACTCGGTACTATAGTAGGGAAGTCGAACGGTCCACTCTAATGTTTTGGAAGAATTTTAGGGAAGCGTGGTTCATCTGTGAAGAAGACCGTACATGGGATACCAATATGACACATTGTTGAGTATCACACGTATGTTTGGGATGCGCACCAGGTCGGATTAAAGGAAGATTACGAAGCAATTCGCAGATTGGTTGATAGATTTGTTATTGGTAGGTTAGAATAGCACTCAAGTGTTGCGGAGATTTGCGAACCCAAATGCGAATCCCTGGAGGGAAGACGACGTTCTTTGTGAGGAACATTACTGAGTAAATGTAAGGACTCAGCATTTGAAGCTGGCTACAGAGCGGCATTCTCAGAGCATGTGCTTCGATAAGTGCCGAAGTGATAAGGAATACCACTCAATCCATGATGAGAAGATTGCAGCACTGCAACGGTCATCACTTCGAACACCTGTAAATGGACTTTCGTGGCACGTTTGTGACGTTCGTTGACCTTACTATTACACGTCGTTGGATTAGAGATGGGTCGTTTGCGAAGTAACGGCTCCAAAGGAGCGTTTCACCAAGATGAATTGAAGGAGTGCGGAACTAAATCTAAGGAACGGTCTTTCATAGTTCACTTCGGTCGCGGCTTTCTTCTCATAATTCCCGGGAACGGGAAACAGTCGGTCTCGTTCCCGCAACGGCACGACGGCCGGTCTACTTCCAATCTCGGTCCCATTCCCGTCTCGGTCTCGGTCCCCCTCGGCCTGACTCGTCCTTCGCGCGGCCACTCGTCCCAGTTCCACTGCCGACTGCTCCTAGTTAATTTAGTATCGAGTTTTGTTCGTTTCGTTGGCTGCACACGCCAATTCTAGATCTGTTTCAAACCTTTCTTGAACTCTGGACTTCTGCTTCTTTTCGTATTCTATTCAGCATCCACGAGTGGTAATTAAAATGTATTTCATAATTATGTAAATTACATAAAAATTACGTTGTATGTAATACACACATCTTTTCAGGGAAGAAAGGGGCATATCAGATTATTTCATTACTTCGATAAACAGCAGAAGACATAGTTATAAAAAGGCAAGTCTTTTGTTATTACACACGCAAAGGAAGTCGGCACGGCACACACGAGTAGGCATTTTCCGTTCTTTTTGATCCAAGGTAAAAGAGCGTGTTCATTGTTATGGGAGGCAGACCGACTTACAACCGAATGTAGCACGCGCTCCATAATCGATGTCTAGTCTCATATTTTGTAAAGAGAATATTATTACCTCTACAATATTATTTCAATGGTACGATTAATCGGTCCGGGTACCACACTGTTCACCTTCGCCAACCAATCGTCATCTATTGTTTGTAAGTTGTTGTTTGCATTACCTTATTTGTTGTTTCTTTACTGCGTAATTATTACATGTTTATCTATTCTGCCGTAGAGGTCAACAAGTTGTGCGTAGTTGGCCAGCAGTCTGTACTCGGAGCCGGTTTTTCGTGCACCACCTTATGTTATTTCACCCCGAACGGCCACATAACGCTACAGTTGGCTAAACGAGAGGCTTTGGAGAATCACGGAAATTACTTCTAAAATTGAGTGAGAATTCTGTAACGAATAAAAACTCTGTACTCCAGTGGGGAGGAAAGTGCCCCCTCTTGGCGCTTCCATCTTCAGTCACCTGTGCTACTAATTTTCAATTTTTCATAAGAACCATATACCACGCACAAATGAACGGTGAACGAGTAAAAATGAACGGTTCCCAAAAAAGAGGGTCACCAGTGAACTAACTCCCAAGGATGATCAAGTTTACCCATCTCTACATAGGATTCGTCTCGATAGCCGCTATCAGAAAGTAAGTGCCAAACTATAGCATCCCATTAAAAAAAAAAAAAAGTTTTCCTTCATACCTCTGACGCGGCCCCGCCTAACAACAAAAAACCAACGTCATACTATGGCCCCTGTTGTCCCATGCAACTTTTGTCCCATAAACTTTTCAGCCCCTATCATACTTTCGGAGTTATTCTAAGTGGCAATACTTAGTGACTCACCCTGTATCCGATTTAGTTACGATCAATACATTTGTAAGTCAAAAGGCTATAGGCTAGATGGTGTAAGACAGGTGAATATATGAACAAATTTAGTATAGTCGTGTTTTATGTAGACGATCTCCTAAAGAAGCTTTATCCGCTAGATCATTGGAGGTGGAAGTGAGATTTAAAGAGTAAGGTAGATGTACTTCAAATGTAAACCTAACGCCGGCCGAAGTGGCCGTGCGGTTAAAGGCGCTGCAGTCTGGAACCGCAGGACCGCTACGGTCGCAGGTTCGAATCCTGCCTCGGGCATGGATGTTTGTGATGTCCTTAGGTTAGTTAGGTTTAACTAGTTCTAAGTTCTAGGGGACTAATGACCTCAGCAGTTGAGTCCCATAGTGCTCAGAGCCATTTGAACCATTTTTTGTAAACCTAACAAGAGAGGGGTAGGGGGGACGCTTATCGGTTGGGCTTAAGTAACACTGAAAATTTCGAAACACATACAAAATATTCAGATTAGCTTAACTGTCGGGAACCAATCCATAGGCACGAATACTCAAACACTCATGAAAATCAAGACGAAGGTTTATCCCCAACTATCATACAAGTTGAAGAGATGAAGTCAGCAGAATTTTTTAAATGGACTCTCTCAAAAATAAAAAAAGGAACGAGCTGAAACTAATCTTTGAACCGAGCGAGGTGGCGCAGTGGTTAGCACACTGGACTCGCATTCGGGAGGACGACGGTTCAATCCCGTCTCCGGCCATCCTGATTTAGGTTTTCCGTGATTTCCCTAAATCGTTTCAGGCAAATGCCGGGATGGTTCCTGTGAAAGGGCACGGCCGATTTCCTTCCCAATCCTTCCCTAACCCGAGCTTGCGCTCCGTCTCTAATGACCTCGTTGTCGACGGGACGTTAAACACTAACCACCACCACCACTAATCTTTGAGAAAACTTGGAAAACTTCCAGGAGAATACTTGATACTTCCACTACATAAGAAAGGCAATAAACAAGATGTTAACAACAGAGGAATTTCTTTGCAATCAGTTGCAAATAACACATTTTCTAAGATTTAATTTACGAAATATGATGTTGGTTTTAGGAAAGGTAGATCAAGTTCTGAACAAATACTTAATCTGAAGTCAGTCTTTTAGTACAGATTATGAATCCAAAAGGTCAGCATTTTTCTTTGAAAGTGCGCGTAGCGTCTTGTGCAGACAGAGAGTATAAGGAACTCCTAGATCTTCTTTGACTTTACTACACTGTAAGTGGCTTAAAATGAAGACTGCTAATTCGCTGACTTAGGTTGATTGCCGCAGATACTTTTTTCTCATTTTATTTCATTGTTCGTAATGTTAAGCCATTCTACATCTACATCTACATTTATACTCAGCAAGCCACCCAACGGTGTGTGGCGGAGGGCACTTTACGTGCCACTGTCATAACCTCCCTTTTATGTTCCAGTCGCGTATGGTTCGCGGGAAGAACGACTGTCTGAAAGCCTCCGTGCGCGCTCGAATCTCTCTAATTTTACATTCGTGATCTCTTCGGGAGGTATAAGTAGGGGGAAGCAATATATTCGATACCTCATCCAGAAACGCACCCGCTATAAACCTGGCGAGCAAGCTACACCGCGATGCAGAGCGCCTCTCTTGCAGAGTCTGCCACTTGAGTTTGCTAAACATCTCCGTAACGCTATCACGGTTACCAAATAACCCTGTGACGAAACGCGCCGCTCTTCTTTGGATCTTCTCTATCTCTTCCGTCAACCCGATCTGGTACGGATCCCACACTGATGAGCAATACTCAAGTATAGGTCTAACGAGTGTTTTGTAAGCCACCTCCTTTGTTGATGGACTACATTTTCTAAGGACTCTCCCAATGAATCTCAACCTGGTACCCGCCTTACCAACAATTAATTTTATATGATCATTCCACTTCAAATCGTTCCGCACGCATACTTCCAGATATTTTACAGAAGTAACTGCAACCAGTGTTTGTTCCGCTATCATGTAATCATAGAATAAAGGATCCTTCTTTCTATGTATTCGCAATACATTACATTTGTCTATGTTAAGGGTCAGTTGCCACTCCCTGCACCAAGTGCCTATCCGCTGCAGATCTTCCTGCATTTCGCTACAATTTTCTAATGCTGCAACTTCTATGTATACTACAGCATCATCCGCGAAATGCCGCATGGAACTTCCGACACTGCCCGCATCTCGTGGTCGTGCGGTAGCGTTCTCGCTTCCCACGCCCGGGTTCCCGGGTTCGATTCCCGGCGGGGTCAGGGATTTTCTCTGTCTCGTGATGGCTGGGTGTTGTGTGCTGTCCTTAGGTTAGTTAGGTTTAAGTAGTTCTAAGTTCTAGGGGACTGATGACCATAGATGTTAAGTCCCACAGTGCTCAGAGCCATTTTGAACTTGCGACACTATCTACTAGGTCATTTATATATATTGTGAAAAGTAATGGTCCCATAACACTCCCCTGTGGCACGCCAGAGGTTACTGTAACGTCTGTAGACGTCTCTCCATTGATAACAACATGCTGTGTTCTGTTTGCTAAAAAATCTTCATTCCAGCCACACAGCTGGTCTGATATTCCGTAGGCTCTTACTTTGTTTATCAGGCGACAGTGCGGAACTGTATCGAACGCCTTCCGGAAGTCAAGGAAAATAGCATCTACCTGGGAGCCTGTATCTAATATTTTCTGGGTCTCATGAACAAATAAAGCGAGTTGGGTCTCACACTATCGCTGTTTCCGGAATCCATGTTGATTCCTATAGAGTAGATTCTAGGTTTCCAAAAGCGACATGATACTCGAGCAAAAAACATGTTCTAAAATTCTACAGCAGATCGATGTCAGAGATATAGGTCTATAGTTTTGCGCATCTGCTCGACGACCCTTCTTGAAGACTGAAGACATTACTAATAAGATCTAAATATAAGCCACTCAATTTACATTTATGTAAAATTAATATTTTCAATTTAGCTACATTTACTACCATTGTAAGTGAAGAGGTTATAAGGCACCACATTGTAACACACTGGTATAATATTGCACGAACTGCACCACTGGTCAGTTAGCCAGCTCAGTTGCTCGTCTATCGATCAGCGATCATCGTGTCGAGATGGTGATAGCAAATCAACAAATTTCTCTGTCCTCAACAGAACGGAGCACGGTTGCGCTGGAACCTGCATATAAGAGCATTTCTTAGCAATGTAATTGTCATACGGCATTGCTATCTCGGATATCCCGCGGGGTGGGTTCAGCCTCAAGTCAGAAGCGATATATAGCCCCTTTCCACTCAGATTGTTGTGTAGCATGTGCATTTATATAGTGTAGGCGAATGTAGTGGATGCGTGTGTAAGCTTTGCGTTGCATAATGAAGATGAGAGAGGAAAAGGGTGCGACCCGGTCGCGGCATATAGCCTACAGTTCTGCAGTAGCATCAAGGTAGTCGCCGGGCTTAACGTCCCCATCCGATGCACAACAGTGTCGCATGAAGCTACCTTATGCGGCGCAGTGAACAGACTTGGAAATTAATCCAGGACATTGGGGCAAAGACTGAAGATCAGGAACCTTACACCACCACCTCTCATCTCATTGCCAGCTAAATACAGACAATGAAAATTTCAGCCATCACCAAAACTCGAACCGGATTACCTCTGAGTCGAGTGTCACCGCGCAAGCGTGTGTACAGACCTCGGCTTAAGTTTTAAATAGCGTCAGGATGTTTGTAGAGCGTCCGATGCTATGCACGTTCAATATTTTCGAAAAGGAGATAAAATCATTAATCATAAACGTAATTAGAAAAACATACCCCTAGGTTGTATGTGCCCACATGTAAAACATATACCCTTGTAAAATCCGATGATCTGAGGAAAATAAAAAAGTTTTAATCCTGTGTGTAAGTGGAAATTTACCCGAAGTTTCACAGTATTGTAAAAACGGATTAATCTTTCTGAAATATCCTACATTGACGTGGCGTTTTCTCCTACAACTGTTGTTTTCGACCTCGACCAGTGTCTTTACGTTGTGTACTGTCTGCCATCGGGTTCCCCTAAATGGCAGGTAGCACCCCATAACAGCCACGCTATGAGGGAAACAAACCAACAGCCAAACAGGCGAAGACATCAAGTAAACACGCCGAATATTACAGTCGATTAATAGGAACCTTTCCTTACAGAGGTCGCCGTGACATATCCGGCCACGGATTCCAACGCCGGGTTTCTATTGGCTCCAGCTCACTATATAGGCCCGGCCGGTCGAAGGCAGACCAGTCTTCGTCCGCTGCTAATGGCAACCTCTATAGCAGAGTCTCCGAAAAGATATCACCGAAGCCATTGTACTGCACCACCGATCGAAGTACCAGCCGACCGAGAGGAACCACATCTCCGGCTAGATCGACGGACGTCTACATACATTGTACAGCCAGCTATTGTATTGTAGAAGAAGTTGCGTTCAATAAACTGTTGGAGAACACAACACGTTGCGATACGAGGACGTGCCGAAAAATATTGTCCCCGAATTTTTTGTTCTCCATATCGGTTGAGGTATTACATGTAATGCAGATAACTCAGTCGAATTTCCCACTTCGCTGACGCAAATTGCAACCCTTTACAGCTCGAGGGCTCCGCAGCGTAGCGCGTAACGTGGTGATGTGTGACGTAACTACGTCGATATGTTGGAAACATCGTGCTGTAATCGAGTTTCTCACCGCAGGAAACGTCACTCCAATTGAAATCCATAGAAGAACGAAAGCTGTGTACGGTAATGATTATGTCGACATCAGTAATGTGGCGCGATGGGTTGTTCCTGATCTTAACGAAGGAAACGGTAGTTCTAACCTCAACGCGTGCGACAGAGCTCGTAGCGGACGACTGTGTACGGCAACCAACGAGACTCGTCGGAATCGTGTCGATGAACTCAGCAGAGAAAATCGTTAGATAACACAGGTAAGCGTGGCATATTACGAGAGCGTGCTCAGGCCATCATTGCAGAACTGCTGTACTGAAAACTGTGTGTACGGTGGGTGCTCACTCCTGACATGAAACAGAGCAGACTGGACAACATTCAACAACTTCTTTCGCGTTTTCACTATGCGGGTGCTCTTTTCCTTAACAACATTGCGACAGGTGATGAAAGCTTGGTTCGCCATTTCGACCTCGAAAACAAAAGAGCATCAGTGGAGTTCTGCCACATAGGCTCACTGGAGCGGAGAGAGTTCAAGACCGTGCCACCAGCAGGCAAAGTCACGCTCACAGAATTGTGTCACGCTCAAAGTGTGGTGCATTTGGAATTCATGCCTAAACGCACTACTATAAACTCTTCGAAGTACTGTGAGGGCCTCAGAAATCTGAAAGCATGAATTCGAAGAGTTCGTCCACACAGGGAGCACCTTCTCCTTCAGCATGACAGTGACGGACTACACAAGAGCGCTGCGACATCTACAACAATCTGACGACTTGGGTTCACTGTCATTGATCAGTCTCCTACAGCCCCGGTTGGTGAAACGGTGCAAGCAGAAGTGAGGTTGTGGTTCTGTTAACAAAGTCAGACATTCTACAGTGACGGTATCAGCAAAGTGGGCTCTCTTTGGGAGCACTGTCTTCGTCGCCAGGATGACTATGTTGAGAAATAGATACGTAGATATGAAGAGAAAAATAAAAATGTAGAATGTTAATAAAATTTTTAAAAGCTTTAAGGTTTTTCATATACAAAATTCGAAGGCAGTACTTTTCAGCAAGACCTCGTACATTTCATGAAAATAGACCATCTCAGTGGTAGTTTCGTCTCCAATGATTTCGTTCTAAACAGTACGTTAAAGCCTAAACTTGCTTCCTTCTTTCTTTCATTGGCAGTGGATTTGCATGTACTATCGGTATATTGTTAACAGCCTTGCCGCAGTGGTAACACCGGTTCCCGTCAGGTCACCGAAGTTAAGCGCTGTCGGGCTGGGCTAGAACTTGGATGGGTGACCCTCCGGTCTGCCGAGCGCTGTTTACAAGCAGGGTGCACTCAGCCCTTGTGAGGCAAACTGAGAAGCTACTTGATTGAGAAGTAGCGGCTCCGGTCTCGCAAACTGACATACGGCCGGGAGAGCAGCGTGATTACCACATGCCCCTCCATATCCACATCCAGTGACGTCTGCGGCCTCAGGATGACACGGCGGCCGGTCGGTACCGTTGGGCCTTCCTGGCCTGTTAGGTAGGTGTTTAGTTATCGCTATATTATTGCGTTTCACCAGGAGAGAAAAACTGTGGAGCTCATGCAAAGGCTCACGGAAATGTTTCGGTCAGTGGAAGGATGGAACGTAGACACCTGTGGAGTCAAACGTGCCCTGATCGGAATGTGTGCACCACGAATTTTTTTAGTGTACAGACTTGAAGCATAAATCTCCTTGATTTTGTGTCAGATCCAGAAAACTACATTTTGTACTAGAATGCAGGTTGAAGGCACCCAGCACTTTTGTTGTAGTAGAACACTTTTGGGAGGGTTCAAACGGTTCAAGTGGCTCTGAGCACTATGAGACTTAAGATCTGAGGTCATCAGTCCCCTACAAATTAGAACTACTTAAACCTAACTAACCTAAGGACATCACACACATCCATGCCCGAGGCAGGATTTGAACCTGCGACCGTAGCGGTCGCGCGGTTCCAGACTGAAGCGCCTAGAACTGCTCGGTCACACCGGCCGGCTGTCGGGAGGGTCACGGGCACCAGAAGCACTAGTAATGTGAAGCAAGTTTCGACCCTTATGTGATGTAGAGTATTATCGCGGGTACGCTGACGCATGGATTTTGAGTTCTTGGAACAATAATCCGGCAACATATCCGCGGGAACAAACGCTAGCAAAATATGAGAGGTTATTTATTTAGTATTTACATTCTTCATATACAGGGTGTCCAGAAAAGGGCTCCCTGATTTCAAAATTAAATATCTCGAAAACAAAGATCGATAGAGGAGTGCAGTAAACGGTATGTTTATTGTGAAAGCTGTAAGAAGTTTATACAGCAGTTTGAAATAATTGTTACAAAATCTGCTAACAGATGGCGCTGTACGCTGTACAGCTCATATCAGCATACATAAGTGAAATAATCGTATGAAAACAATCTTGGCAAACAATCACATCACAATGTTTTCAAAATGTTCACCATTGGCACTACAGAGGTGGCGCAAACGAAGAATGAAATTCGCCATTATATTTCGTAATGTCTCAACCGAAATGGATTCACATGCCACAGAGATCGCCGAATCAAGCTCGTACAGCGTGGCGGGATGCTTCGGGTAGACCATGTCTTTCACTGTGCCCCACAAAAAGAAGTCACAGGGAGTCAAATCCGGCGAATATGGAGGCCAATACATGCCTGCACCAGTAAATTTGGGATATTCCAAAGTAATGACTCGATTCCCGAAGTATTCCTCAAGAAAGCGAAACACTTGTTCGGTCCGATGTGGTCGGGCTCCATCTTGCATAAACCATTCAGTACCTGGTCGATCCTAAAACGCTTGCTGTGTGGCGACAAATTGTTCCAAAATTGCAACGTAACGTGCACCAGTGACCGTTCCTCGAATGAAAAAAGGGCCAATAATGCCTCTGCTGCATACTGCAGCCCACACAGTAACTTTAGGAGAATACAGGGGTTTCGCTTCACACCAATATGGCTTTTCGGAACCCCAAAATTCGCCAGTTCTGCTTATTCACGTATCCATTCAGGTGGAAGTGTGCTTCATCTGTAAACCAGATGCAGCCGACATCAAATCATTCACTATCAATCAATGTGAGCATCTGATTAGCAAAGGCAACCCTTTGTTGCACAGCTCGTACGGGTATGGCCTGGTGCGTTTGAATTTTGAATGGAAACGTGTGTAGGCTCTTTCTCAGTATTTTCTGCGTGCTGGAACGCTTCAATCCAGTCTCAGATGCAATTCTACGGACGGATGACGTTGGATTTCGCTGAATAATTCCAGAAACTGTGGCGATATTTTCAGGCGTAACTGTGGTTTGCTTGCGGCCAACATGCCCCACTAGATCATCAGTTACGCTACCTGTTCGTTGAAATTTTGCGAAGAGCGTACGACTGGTTTTCACATCGGGTCCTTTTGGAACATTAAATCGTGCTTGAAAATTTCGCCTTGTTGCCGTAGGACTCTTTTCTAATCTGTGGTACTCTAGCACCAGAAAAACGCGTTGTTCAATGGAGTACATGGTTTTAATCTCTTCCTTCGGTACGCTAACCTCCTTTCACGTATCAATAGTGGAACTGATCACTCTGGGCTTCGGATCACTATTTATACTAGGCATCACGTATGGCGATTAGAGCGCCATCTGTTAGCAGCTTTTGTAACTATTATTTCAAACTGCTGTATAAACTTCTTACAGCTTTCACGAGAAACATACCGTTTACTGCATTCCTCTGTCGATATTTGTTTTCGAGATATTTAATTTTGAAATCAGGGAGTCCTTTTCTGGACACCCTGTATGTATCGAGCTGACAGCGGTTTGTATGCTAAAGTTTAACCGTTGATTAAAAACAGTCAACCCAAGTAGGTCGGTCCTAACTGAGCGCCTGGCGTTGCCCAGGTTTGTATTTATGCCAGTCTTCTTCTAGCCCATCCCCTCCTTCCCCCTTCTCTACCTATCTGCTCCAACCACGTCTCTCTATCCCCTCCTCCACCTTGCAGTCTCTATCTCCTCCTACCCTTCACTCTGCTAGACTCGTGCTGTTCCTCTCTCTCTGTCCGTCTCCTCCTCTGTTGTCCGTCTCCGCCTCCTCACATTCTCTGTCCTGTTCCCCGTCCCCCACCCTCTCTGTCCACCTAGCTGTGTCCATCTCTTCTTCCCCCTTTCTCTCTTCTTCTTATCACCTCCAACCCAATAGGACGTTGCTGGTTCTTACCCACACAGTATCTCTTTCCAGACAGTAAGTAACATGTGTCTGAAGTTTACTTGAAATATAACCAGGATTTAGGAGATTTTTACGGGTGGCTTTGTCCACGTACAGACATGTCACATGTATTTAACATAGTTCACGTGCATTTGTCTCTACACATATGTCACCTGCATGCCTCGTGAATTTCGCTTTGCAGTTTCATTTTAACATACATCAACGTTTATGACGTTATATCTCGTAAACCATTTGTCGCACAGTGATATAATTTTGCTGATGCATGTAATGGTGTATGTAAATACTGTCTCCAAAATGTGTAGAGAATACAGTGAGTATCGAAGAAGTAATAAATTTAAACGTCATTCCTCATGTTTCAGTTTTACTGTATGAGCAGCGAAAATTTAGTATGCGACGATCATTTTCCCTTTCATCATTGTGTGGCTTTGGTCAGCGAGAAGGAGCTTCGAAAAGATTTGAAATTGTGGGTAAAGTTTACTGCAAGCTACTAAGTGCTCTTATCATCAAATACTGGATAATAAAGTCTGTGTATTCACGCGCCATGAGTTACATTATTTTTCACCCCAGCCCCCACCACTCTGATGGGCAGATGACTCCTACCACCACACCAATTCTTTCTAAACTGTAAGTGATATGTATACCAAGTTTGGTTGAAATTGGTCCAGTGATTTAGGAGGAGATGTGGAACATACGTACATACAGACTTCCATACATACAGATGTACATCCATTTTTATGATATGTATGTGTTAATAGCATGAAACAGTGATGAAACGCCTATGAAAATCAATTGCTTCGTGTGTATCGCATCATGAGCATTGAGCGTTTCTGATGAAGCGATACTGGACTACAACCACTCAAACAAAAACAGGCAATTAGCTATTTTTTGTGTGTGCGGAAATCGAATGTAAATTATGTAAATGTTCCTTGACGAATTGCATGACACAACTGATATGAGTAACATCGCAACAAGCGACCTGGAAGAGGTAGAAATTAAGGTCAACAGCTCGCCTACGAATCAATCCTGCTATAAAACACGTGAACGTCAGGCACTCATTATCACTTCTGCATCTCTCATTTTATTGAACCTAGTGCTTGCCCACTGCACGCAAACTAAACTCATCGCAATAAAGCAACGCCCTAGAAATGCAGACAGTTACACTTATTATTTAACCCTTTGTTTCCTGACATAAGAAAAAATTTACTTTTTAACATTTTCTTTGCAGAATTGATGCTATTGTGACCTCAAATGACAGTAGGATTTTTTGTAAAATTTTGTTTTATTTTTTACAACTTTTTTCACTCCTGGTACTCAGAAGTACCGTCAGACTCCATGGACAGAATCACAACATGCGCAGAAAAATGCTCCAATTTTTATAACCTGTACTTTATTCCACAAAAATATTAAATATTTTTACATTAGAAAATTAATTAACAAAAATATGATATTTATGATTTTTTTTTTAAAATTTCGCATAAATTTACCTTCTAGAGCAACTTCACAATACATAGTAACTTAGCTATACATTTTTGACAGTAAATACATATCACATATTTAGTGATACCTCATAAAATTATAGGAAACAGTTCTTTCTCTCATTGCAGCACAAATACACTTTACATGTACTACATTGTGAATGTGGTCTCGACTGAATTTTATTTTTCGCACACATTTCGCATCGTCCTCTTTTACAACTGAACACTACAAAATGGTTTCCTCGGTTGCCAAGACGTACATCCTTAGGAACAGAAAAGTTATCTTTCCTTCTCTTTGGGGGAGTTATTTTATCTTAACCAGAGTTTCTCTTTTTGAGATTTGGCACTTGCTGTTCATTCATTACCCCTAGTGCCACAGCACGCCTGAATTCCAGCAGTGGAAGTGCCCCATGTAGATCACTGAAAATGACGTAAGCATTGACAAAAGCAATTTCTATTGCTCACCAGAAGAGACGGTGCCACAATTTCTTTGATCGCCTGTCAAGACCATAAGTTGAACTTAATCTGTCTGCATGATCCACACCACCTATGTTTTTATTGTAATCACATACAATAACTGCACATGGTATAGTCGTACTAGTTCCATCTTTCTGTTTTCTTGACACTACGCTCTGTTCAGTGGCAGGGAATTTTGACGCAAAATACCCTACTTTATTGCCCCTCCATTGAAATACTGTTAGGTCTAAAGACGACACTCTGTGATTTGATTCCCCACGCTTTAGACATTTTTCTTTAGGTAAATTCGCTGGCAAACCTTTCCTGTTTGCTCTAATTGTTCCACAGGCAAATGTATTTACGGATTTTAATTTCTCCAAAAGTGTAATAGAATTAAAAAAATTGTCAAAGTACAATTTTCTGTTCTGACCCCAATACGGTTTAGACAATTTCAGTACTACTCTCTCCCCTAAACCGTACCCTTCGAAGTCCTTCTCCAGTGTCTCATTACTACCTTGATACACTTCAAAATTGAGTGTGTATCCTTTTTGATCACAAATTGCCCATAGTTTATATCCTCTTTTGATTGGTTTTAATGGATTATATTGCTTTATGCTACTTCTTCCCTTGAATATAATCATTGATTCATCAATACTGAGTTCTCTAGTGCCCCTGTATATGGACATAAATTGCTTATTCAAAGCAGTCAGAAGCGGGTGTATTTTATACAATTTATCAGTGTTTCTTTCTGGAATTTTTGTGTTATAATTAAGATGTAAATTACTCAAAATAAAATCCCTACTCATGCATCGCCTTACAATAGAAATACCAAGATCATCACATGCAGACCAGTAGTGTTTCCACGACGGCAGCTTGTGGTAACCCATAAATAAATTAATTCCCAAAAAAGCAAACAGCTCATGTTCCTTTAGATTTAAAATTTTTCCCTTCTGTGGTGCGTAAAGATTGCTCTGGAAAATTATGTCTTCTACAATTGGCTTCAAAATGAAAATAAAAACATCAGTAGCTGTGTGGCAATCCTGAAATAATTCCTCCATAGGCCCTGAAAAACGAATACATGAATGGAAATAGTACTGCAGTTGTCACAGACGGAACAGGATTCTAGAGTAATTCGTGAAATGAAAAAGAAGAAATTGACTAATGCTGAAAAAGAATTTATGATAATCTAAATGAAAGAAGATACCTTCACTATATCTGTATTCACAGTTCCTTGTTTCAATGTGTTTGTCTCTCCACATTCTGTTTGTCCGATGTTGACATTGAAGTGAAGGTGTAAACGGCAAAGAACTGAGGCATCATTATCCGAACAAGTGCCTCTTGCAAATTGCATGAAAATGCTTTGTCAAAATTATCAACATTTACGTCATCATCTTCGATGTCAGTATCCTCTGCAATATCAGAGGGAATGTCCCCATTCAAAATTGCTTCAATCTCTGCTTCACTCAAAGGTCGAAAGTAGCCACCAATTTTACGATTTTCGTCCATGTGTGTGAGAAAAAGTGGACAGAACAACTAATGAGAGGTAACGCATTGTTGCTACAATAAAGTGTTCGCACAACCTGACGGTACTAATAAGTCCGCTTTATATTTTCACTTTATCTCATTCACTTGTAACGTAATTCTTCAAACTATTATAAAAAAACAAAGAAGGTAAGTACTTACAATGGAAAACTCAACAGAAGTTTCAATAAATTGCGCACAAATTCGGGCAACACCATGGAAACAAGCACATACAATCTTGTGTTTTCACAGCAGCCCGCAAAAAACAATTTCAAGCTTTGACCGCCAGAGAGCTCTGTCTATTGCACAATAACATCTATGAAACAGTAGAGCAGAGTTACTGTTACGTACTGACAGGCTCTTGGATCACGAAACTGCACCATGAGAAAATAATGAGAGTCAAAACTTACTGGTACTTTTAAGTACCGTCAGGCAACAAAAGTTACCTGCTCACGGGAATTTCTAGAAATTTAGTAGTCTAGAAATGTAAGTTCAAGATTGAGATAAAAAATGTTATTTTGTCTGACCAAGACAAAATCGAGAATAATAACACAAAGCAACGTTCTTACAAAACCGTGGTAAACAGAAGCGAAACGATTCTAATCGCTGTGTAATACATATGTCAGATTTCATAGATTTAGACTTAAAAACTTTTTAATATAACAAAATGTTTTCTTAAAATGTTTCATCTTCCGATTTCACTCCCTGGACGGTTCAGTTTCAAAAAACACGGAAGCACGTTTAATTTTTATTTGTAACAGAGAAGCCAAATACAAATTTTCATAGATTTAGCTTTGAAAATGCTTTCATAATGAAATAATTCCACAGAACTGTACATTCTGTATTTTACTTCCTCAGGGGACTGAATTTCCAAAAACAGTGAAACATGAATTTTTTAATCCTAGCTGAGAAATCAAATACCAATTTTCATAGATGTATCTTCAAAAATGCCTTAGCAGTTCTCTAACAATGATTTATTTTCAGAAAGCTTTCACCGAATATTTTACCCCTAGTGATTAGTTTCAAAACTCCTTTCATTCCTATTTCACTCCCTTAGGAGTGGAATTTTAAACAGTCCCTTGTAAATTACTCCTACAGTTTAATATGAACATCCTCTGCAAATTTCAAGTTTCATTAGTGGTTAGGACTGGGTGATGATTTCTAACCAAAAAGTCAAATAACTATTTTCAAATACTTAGCTTTAAAAGTGCTTTCACAATGAAATACTTACGTAAAACATTCCACACCCATTTCACCCCCATAGAGGCTAAATTTCCGCAAACAGCGGAGCATGTATTTCTTTGTTTCCATATAAGAATGCAAACTCAAATTTTCATAGCTTTGGCTTCAGAAATGCTTTCATAACACAATATTTTAATAAATCATTTCATACCCTGTACACCCCTTAGAAGTTGAATTTCCAGGAACACTTGTTTTTCATTTATAACCAGGAAGTGAAATATCAATTTTCATAGATGTGGCTTTCAAAATATTTTAGTAGATTTAATAATAATTTATTTTTAAAAAACTTTCACCTACTGCTTCACCTCCATACAACTTAAATTTCTAGAAATACTAAAACACGTATTTATTTATTTCTGATGGAGAAACCAAATACCAATTTCTGTAGGTCTAGCATCAAAATTACCTTTATGGCGACATATTATCACGGAACTTTTCATGCCTTATTACTCCTCCTTCGGTGTCGAATTTCGAAATATCCCTTCTTAAATGATGGCTAGAATATAAGCTCAACACCCTCTCCAAATTTTAAGTTTCTATCCTTGGCAGTTTGGGCTGGGTTATGATGAGTCAGCGAGTGAGTCAGTCAGTCAGAACACTGCCTCTGCGGTCCGCGCCCGCTCGCTGCGATCTTCTGGAGCATTGCCGTTCCATTTTCCGTCCGCTGCAGTCTTGGGTGTCTTCTTTGCGGTCCGCGCCCGTCAGACACGCTCCTGGGTGTTCCATCTTCGCTCTGCTGCCTGACTCTCTGTGGCTCACTTCGTTACCGTCGCTCACGCACGCCAACGCCACTAGCCCAACACCATGTCGGGACACGGAAAGGGAGGCAAGCTGGCTGCCGTGGCCAAGCTCCTGCTCACACTAGCGGGAGATCGCCGGGGCAACAAGAAGAAGAGGCAAAGCAGGCCGCAGCACAGAGCAACTGATGCCAGAAGGTCGGGCACGTCGGCAGGACGTGCAGGGACACAGTCGCGTGTCTGAAGTGCGCAAAGGCGCATGACACACGTGACTGTGATAAACCGCAACACGTCGCGCCTTAAGTGCGAGAACTGCGGTGGCGCGCACACTGCGAACTCGCGCAGCTGCAGAAGCGGACACACGCCGCCGCAAGGGAGAAAGCGGCACACCGAGGGAAACAAGAAGAAGAGGCTGGGAAGTGGTCCACCAGGGCGCCTGCTTTGCCATCAGGGCTGCAGACGATGTCCTGTCCGATGAGCAGAGGTGGAATGCGCTGCCTTCTGGCAGAAACGACTTCACTGTCCGCCACGTGCTGCCGTCCTCGGGGTTCAGGGAGGCGACGAAGTCCGACCAAACGCTGTTCCTGTGGGCCTCAGCCGCAGCTTTGATGCATGCGATTGAGGCGCCGTTTCGTCGCGGGTTGGTGGGTGAGCTGCCACTCCCGGAATAGTCGGTTCTTCTCCCGTATGGCGTCCCGGATGGGAGGCGGCAGATTTCGGGAGAAGTCCCTGGTCCCGTGTGGAGGGGGAGGGGAGGCTGCATCCACTGCTTGCAGCAGCTGACGGGTGAAGAATCGAAGGGCGGCATCCGCCCCCACTGCAGTAGAGTCGGGGGAGTCTGCCAGTGATTCCAGGACAGTGTCCTGGAACTGGTCTCGGTCCAGGCGACGATATGTCTGTCGGCATGGCGGGAGCGTAATTCCAGTGATGTTAATTTTGAAGACCACCAGCAGGTGGTCCGACGACATCGCACACTCCGTGGAGGCGGTCGTGTGGTCTCCGATGCCTTTGATGACGGCGACATCGAGCACATCCGACCGTCCCCTGGCCGGAAAGATGGTGTGTTCCTGTGGACCCAGGACCAAGGCGCCGTTCCTGTGGGCAGTGCGAAGAAGTCGGGGGCCACTGACATTTGTGAGGTGGGAGTTACATTCCGGGTGCTTCAAATTGAAGTCACCCACAATGAATACCCTCTCCCCAAACGCTAGCAGCGCGTCGACGTCCACCTCCTGGAGGTGCCCTTGGGGCGGCCTGTACGCGGCCACAAAGGATATCTGCCCCACAGCTGTGGTGACAGTCACCCCAGTAGCCTCCAGGGTGACCATGTCTGGGAGTTGCACCTGGTGGTGCTGGAGTGAGGCGCGGACACAGATGTCGGTGCAAACGTAGTTTGCTACCCTCATGTGTACTCCTGGTTTAAGGTGAGTTTCGCAGACCAAGCACAGGTAGATGGCCTCATCCTGCATAAACTGGCGAAACTCACATTGTTGGGGGAGCAGGCTGTTGGCGTTGAAGCCGCAGGAGTTAAGTCCATGGATGAGGGCGTTATCCATGCTGCGGTTTCGTGGAAACGGTAGTGGCCATGAGGGCCCCCGTTACTGCGGTGACGAGCACTGGTAGTTGCTGAAGCAGAGCTCCCAGGTCTGCTGCTTCTGATCGGCGGCGGGGCGTGGCATCGCCACCATGTCCGTTCACAGGGCCACACGCCTAGCAGCCTGAGGCGTGGTAGTGGTGGGGGGACGAGCAGTTTGCCGTCCGCCCTGGTGGTGGTCGACCTGGGAGTCAGCCGGGTGGGCTGATGGGCCAGGCGCAGCAGCGACTGGTGATGACTCGGTCGAGTCCTGACGTTGCAGCGGCGGGAAGGCCACTTGCCGCCCCTTGGCAGCAGAGGCGAAGCTGGTTCCGGGTTGCACCTTCTGCGCAAGTGCAGTCCGTCCTTGCTGCTGTGGGCGACGTCTGAAGGCCACGCAGCCTCTGTAGCTCGATACATGTTTCTCGCTACAGTTGCAGCACTTTGGCGCCTCCTCGCGTTTCTTTGTGCAGTCCTGACTCTGGTAGGAGTCGGCGCACTTCACACATCGTGGCAGCATCGAGCAGTAGCGCGCCACGTGGTCAAGGCCCTGGCAGGAGAAGCATTGGGCGCGCCTCCCCTTGGCCTTGAGTGGTTCCACCTCCACTCCGATCTGGGCCACCATCTGTAACGGGAAAATTTTTCTGTTCTTGAAATTGTCTGGCAGGACAACCAAGAACAGCGGCATGTCCCGCCTCGTCCTGGGGGACTTCATAATTGTGACCAAGCTGGCCATGTAGTCCATTCCTGCTAGCTCGTCCTTCAGGGGCACCGTCTCCATCCGCAGAGGGAGGTGCCAGAAGACCACCTTCAGCTGCTTCGCCGGCTCCGCGTTGTGGGTGAAGCAGTGACGCTTCTCCTCCTCGATAAGACGTATTGCGGCTCGATATTCTTCCATTGTGCCGATCGAGACTCCGTACAAGTCGACCGACACACTTGACCTTGGCAGATGTCGTGACCGCCTGGAATTTGTCAAGGAAGGACTTGTAGGTGTCCTTCCATGACACGGTGATCGGTGGGGGGCGGGTGCCCGCCTCTTGGGTGCCTCAGAGGCATCCATGGCCTCTGGCTCGTCCGCAACGTCGACGAACGAGTTCGTTGTCGGTAGTGGTTGCACTGCCTCAAGCCGTTTGGCTCGAGCAGTGTGCCGCCGCTTCGGGACAACGAAACCGTCGTCCTCCGTTGCAGCAGGCCTCTTCCTAGAGGGCTGTAACGTGTCCATGGCTTCTGCTGCAAGCAGATCGCCAAGGTTGGCCTCTATTATGTCCTCCTTATTATGGGAGGCGACGTCGACCGGCAGAACAGTGACGTCTTCTTTCGTCACGCCTGGCCGGACTGTGTCTGATACTGTTGTGGCCTCTTGACCAGAAGAGACTGGGGGAGCAACCAGCAGTGCACCAGTATCTTCTCTGACTGGAACTGGTGGAGCATCACCCATCGGGGCCGCCCCTGGCAGAACAGTGTCGTCTTCTGTCTACACATCTGGCAGGGCTCCCGACAGCAGTGTTACCTCTTCTCTGGCCACGCAGCCGATTAACACAAGGTATTTCCGTATTTTGCGCTCTGCTCGCTCGTCAGAAGCGCGCTGAGGATAGTCATGTGGCGTCTGTAGACGCATCAGGACTTTAAACACCTGCTCTGCTGTGAGCGGGCATTTCGTGCAGTTGTCCGTATCGAATTGCTGGGTCGTCTAACGTGGGGGGCCGGATGGGGCCACCGACGGGGCTGAATAGGTCGCCCGGGCCAGTCCCGCCGGGCAGCGATCCGGCGCAAGTGGATCACCCAGGAGCATGTCTGGCGGGCGCGGACCACAAAGAGAACACCCAGGACGGCAGCGGACAGGAAAGGGAATGGCAGTGCTCCAGAGGATCGCAGCGAGCGGGCGCGGACCGCAGAGGGAGCGCGTGGTGAAGGGGGAAGGCCGCAGGCATAAATGCAGGACCAGGTACACTGGAGCAGTAGTCTCAGGTCGCACCTGATGAAGGTAACGAGCTACGCTACCGAAATATTGTGCAAGTACGACGCTGATATCCGGCGGAACACCCGACAACCCAAGATGTCAAGCAAGATCTTTTTAAAAGGTTTGGTTGGCTCTGAGCACTATGGGACTTAACATCTGTGGTCATCAGTCCCCTAGAACTTAGAACTACTTAAACCTAACTAGCCTAAGGACATCACACACGTCTATGCCCGAGGCAGGATTCGAACCTCGACCGTAGCAGTCGCGCGGTTCCGGACTGAGCGCCTAGAACCGCTAGACCCCCAAAAGATTTGGCTTCCCTTTATCGCAGAACAGCTGGATGGATGCTAAAATATGGTACATAATCAGGTATGCAAATCCTCCAACCATGCAAAGCAAAATATGTCTTATGTGGTGTGCATCCTAGACAGAAGTGACATTATCCTGAACAAGCTACCAGCAGAATTACGTATTCTCTCATACAGCTGCTGTGGATGGGGCACAAAGCTGTCATATGTTGATAAGGGATTAATTTGTTAGTAGAGGCTTGCAAAGGAAACATCACATTTGCTGCATACAAATATTTGCCAGAACTTCATACGGCAGGCAGAATTTTAGCTGATAAATACAAGTAAATACATACAAGAAGGAACATTGGTAAAGGGCAAAAAGCAATTTTAGCTCATAAAACCAATGAAAATACATGCAATAAGGAACACTGGTATGGAACAAAAAGCAGTTTTAGGTGATAAATCGAACCAAATAAGTGCTAGAAAGAACACTCCTATGGGTAAAAAAGCAATGTGCTCCAAACTTCAGTTGGCTGATGGGATAAATTTCTGACAGATTTTGACTGCAACTCGTTGCCTATTTCAGAAGGAAGAAACTTTGGGACGTTTAAAAAATTGCATCCAACCAAAGCTGTCTACAGCAAAATGTTCCGTGAAGCGTAATGGAGTAAGAAGAAGGAGAAGAAGAAGAAGAAAAAGAGGACTGGTTATAGCACCTCGGGTTCTACCTGTAATTAAGACTTCAGGTAGATTTTTTTTAAAATCATCATTCTTCTGACTGGTTTGATGCGGCTCGCCACCAATTCCTCTCCCGTGTCAATCTCCTCATCTCAGAGCTTTCCTTGCAACCTACGCTCTCAGTTCTTTGCTGGATGTATTTTAGTCTCTGTTTTCCTCTATAGGTTTTACCCTCTGTAGCTCCCTCAAGTACTGTGTAAGTTATTCTCTGATGTATTAAAAAATGACCTAGCATCCTATCACTTGTTTTGTCAATGTCTTCGGTAAATTCTTTTCCTCGCCGAATCTGCTGAGAATCTCCACATTCCTTACCTTATCAGTCCACCTAATTTTCAACATTCTTCTATAGTACCACAGCTCGAATGCTTCTGTTCTCATCTTTGCCGGTTTTCCCACAGCCCATGTTTCGCTAACATACAATGCTGCGCTCTAAATGTACGTTCTCAGAAATTTACTCCTTTAGACAAGACCTTTGTTTGATACCAGCAGACTTCTCTTGGTCGGAAATGCCCTTTTTGCCAGTGATAGTCTGTTATTGACATATTCCTAGCTCCATCCACCATAGGCTATTTTGCAGCCTAGGTAGCAGAATTCCTTAGCTTCATCTTCTTGGTGATCACCTGTTCTGATGTTACGTTTCTTGCTGTTCTCATTCCTGCCACTTCCCATTGCTTTTGTCTTTCTTCGATTTATTCTCGAGCCATATTCTGTTCTCGTTAGAATGCTCATTCCCTTCAGCAAATCATGTAGTTCTTCTTCACTGTCACTGGGGACAGCAGTGTCATCAGCGAATCTTATCACTGAAATCCGTTCCCGTTGAATTTAATTCCGCTCTTGAACCTGTCTTTCATTTCCATCATCGCTTCTTCGAAGTACAGATTGAACAATAGGGGCGAAAGACTTCATCATTGCCTAACATCAATTTTAATTCGAACTCTACGTTCTCGGTTTTTTCATACTACCTATTTTTCTCAGACTTTCGAACATTTTGCACCATTGTACATTGACAAACACTTTTTCCAGCTCGACATATCCTATGAATGTGTCTTGATTTGGGTGGAATTACCCTATTCCTATTTCCTGCACTGGCGAGACTCTCGACAACTGGATAATAACTGTAGGGGTATCAACTATCACCTGAACTGTGAAAAATGCCAGAGCACTTAAGAACAACTTGATGAAGTGACAACACACAGTAGGGTGATGTAACCTGTCGCTATCAGGAAAGGACTACATTTAAATCCACACAGGAGAGAGCTGCAACGGTCCGTAAAGAAAAACCTCCTAGCGTACTACCCAACAGACCTCATACAAAAATAAATCTACCTCAGTTCGTCAATAAATTCTGCATTTCAAGATTCTGTGTAGGATTTATGCAGAGTACAATGCCTAAAAGTATGTGGAAGTCTAAAAAATCTAGAATTGTAAATTTAGATATGGCAGGAGTATCTTGAACTCACTGCATTGCATATGTTAAAGAAAAACAGATTAACATCTACTACTTTGACTCGTTCAGGAACTTACTCCTTCCTGAAGAAATGCACCATTACTTTACAGATAACCATGTGTTCTACGATTTTCGACAATATGAAGACTTTGACATATGTCCAAGTGTACATTTTTGCCTCATGTTCTTCCTGATGGCACATAAAAACATGCAGCATGAACACTGCTGCTTCACTTAAGATTAAGACTTGTTGTCGTACACTTTGGCTTCAAAGGAATGATTGTCAGTTCTATGTACAGGCTACTTTCCATCAATTGGTCCAAGCAAGGGGGAACTGAGAACTGCATTCTTTAGATTCGAGAGACATGACTGCCTACCTTATCTAGCTAAGGTGAACAATAAACTATATCCAGGAAGTAGTAAAGAATCTGTTGAAATATCCCTGGCTCGGAAGATATTAATGATTTAAATGCATTTATAAAACACTCTGTGGAAAGGTTTGAATAATACGTAAATGTTTAATATGTTTAAAATGGAAATAAAAACGATAGATATGACATTAGATTTAAGCCATAGAGATTCAACAGCATCAATAAAAGATTTCTCAAGGAGTCTAGTTTGGAGAAGAATTCTCATAAATTTTACAAGTCAGCACAACCAGTGGACGTGTTGCCGGTTGAACAATGCATGTCGAGTGTAATATTGCAATTAACGCATATCTCAATGACAGACTGGTTCATACATTCTATGGATTGTTCCTTACAAGCTCGCAAAATTACTGAGGTGCTTGCCAACGCAATATACCTTCTAGTGACCGCCCAGGCATTAGACCGTCTTGAGTCGAATTTTGTAGACTGTAACAGGCATTCAGTCCACTTTAAATGTAAAGAAATCGTAATTGCTCTGCTCTGGAAACAGGGGAGGCAGTGTGAAAGTAAGGTATACAATTGAAACATATAACTGTGAGCACACAACTTCACAGTGGATGAACAGTGTCATAAAAAGAAAGAATTAAAAGTTCCTTAAATCGATAGGCTTGAGATCACACAACTATGTCGCTCGACATAACAGCTCCAGTTCAATATGATGATCAAATCATAATCCAGGACGTTTAATAATAATGATGGTGATATTAGGATTCTCAATCAAGACTTTAACTATTCCAAACGATAGTTTCTTATACATGGAAGGGAAATTTATGAAAAACTATGGAAGCCCTACAATGACATCACAGCTTACACGGAAGCTTTCACTTTCCTGTTTCAAGAAATAGGATATGAAATGAATGAGGTCGAGATTAATCACACAAGAAATGTTCGAATCACATCAGACTTGAATGGTTTACAAAATGCAGGATGGTACATAGACGTATCGATAAGTGACAACGATCGCCTTACTGCATTTATACCTCTCAAGATGCTGGTAGGATACTGCATGACATGAAATACTTCATTGTGAATGTGGACAAAAAACTAATTCTGGTACAAAGTGCAGTGAATAATAACTGATACATTCAAGGAGAGACTAATTTCTAAGAGAATAAAATTGTACTTCAGAAAGTAGTATGGAAAATGCCTAATTTCTCTGAACTGACAAGGATCATTTAAAAATTTTAAAGCTATTTAATACCGATATTCAACTACCATTCTACACATGGGTATTGTTTAAATACCATATGCTAACGACTGCATCCAAACAAACACGGACTATTAAAACAACTGTTTCAGTAAAACAGCCTCTGTTCGTTTTACTGGTTCTGTAAACTGACAGTAAGGAGAGCCAGAAAGAAGATCTGACCATATGTTACAGTTGTAAACTTACCAGTGGTAAAGTTTACCTAATTCATAAGTTTACCGATATAATAATTTACAACTGGACTGAGGTAATAACATTTACACCTACCGCTTGACATGTATGTAAACCAACCAATGCCGAAGTTTATCTTAATTAATAATTAAAAAGCCTTAAGGATTTCCACTTAAGAAATTATGTCATTACTTTTCAGCATTCCCTTATATATACTCATCAGAAGAGAGAGAGAGAATGAGATAGATACCCTGCCGTACTTACACTACTCACTATGGTGACAGAGAGGCTGACTATATTCATTTGTAAATAAATGTGCAAGTGTACATAGACTAATATGACCTGCTTGTCATGGTGTGAATGGGTGTCAGTGTGTCTGAGTTGATTATACACTTTGTGTGCCTGTAAATTGTATATATACACTATGTGTGTCTCGATTGATTGCACACTATGTGTCTGTATGTTAGTGCGTGTATGTGTACCTGTGTGGGTGTGTGTATGCATGTGTGCATGTAAGTTTGAAAAGAAATGTGTACTATGTGCATGTCTGACTTGATTGCACACAGTCTGTGTATGTATATATTGTACAATATCATTAGTCTTTTTTACAATTTCACCAAGTTAGTGTGTCAGAATTCATTCTTATATATATATATATATATATATATATATATATATATATATATATATATATATATATATATATACGGTGAAAATATAAAGAAGACTTATATTGAAAGCCTCTATGTAGGGGAAGACTTCTCTGATGTCATAGAAAAAGAAACAGGACTCGCAAACCTCGATATAGAGGACATAGGAATCCAGATTTGGTTCATAATTTAAAAGTGCTTTAGAAGACTTAAGATCAAGTACGGCAGAAGGGATAGATAACATTCCATCAGAATTTATAATGTCATTAGGGGAAGTGTCAAACATAAAGGCTATTCTCGTTGGTGTGTAGAATGTACGAGTCTTACGATATATCATCTGATTATATATAAAGAAGAATGGAAAAGATTGAGCGTGTGTTAGATGACGATCAGTTTGGCGTTAGGAAAGGTAAAGACACCAGAGAGGCAATTGTGACGTTGCGATTGACAACTGAAGCAAGACTAAAGAAAAATGAAAGCACTTCTGTGGTGTGCATACTGTAAGACCTTCGGTACACACACCATCAGATTATTTCACTTGTCACTCTAACGAAGTAGGCGAGTGTTAGCAATATGTCTTGTCGTCTTATCGTGGCGTGTTTATCTTCTGTCGTTAGGTCAGACGATAGAAATACCACTTGCACGCTTAGAGTAGCAGATTGACGGTGACCAACTTTAAACAGAACTTGATTAATTTTAACACACATTTATTAAAATAATAAAAAACATAGACATTACGTAACTTGATTCTGGATGCTGTTTACAACTGACAGTCTGAAGTTCCTTTGGTCTTGGTACGTTAATCTTATTCTCACATATCTCTGATACTTGACAAAGCGTCTATTCATTTATCTTCATGGGTATGTACAGGAATATGGTAATCTTATTAGGCGCAGACTGAAACTTGACTATAGACTGGTACAGACTAATGCAGACTGGTACAGACAGGTGCAGATAAAGGCAGACTAATGCAGACTCGTACAGACTAATGCAGACTGACTGATCAGAGGTCTGTACACACGTTACAATACCTCGAGCGTTCAGGTAACACTGCGCGAGTGCGATCCGCGAGGAGAAAAGGTTCTACGCTAGCAGCAATCTCATTGGCTGCGTTACCTATTAATACGCGGATCGGCGGAAGCAGAATTTGGTCCGTCTCTAAGACAGCGCCATCTCGTAGTGCGGAGTTGGATGAGCGCTGCGCCTGCGCTGTTGTGCTTAGCAGGGCGCGCTCTAGTGGGAAAGTTGTGTACGCGCTGACTACGCGGAACTATGTACACAACAACTTCATAGGATTTGTCGACCTGGAAAAAGCGTTCGACAATGCAAAAGAGGGGAAAATGTTCGAAATTCTGAGGAAAATAGGGGTAAGGTATGGGAGAACAGGTATTATACAACATGTACTGTGGTATCAATAGCCATGATGCCACAGCGTAGGTGCCCGTTCTTAGGTTGGCACTACGAGAGAGGAAGATCTTCACCGACCACAGCGCTCTCTTGCCGACACTGTGCAGCTCTACGAGCGCCGCTCCACTTTCGCGAGTTCAAGAGCAGACGGCCGGGACACTTCGCTTCAGCTTCACTGCGTATAGAGACTTGGCACTACTTGCGACGGGTCTAAGGCTTCGCACCTACGTGCTCATTGGTACAAAGTTATGTACACTACTGGCCATTAAAATAGCTACACCAAGAAGAAATGTGGACGATAAACGGGTATTCATTGGACAAATATATTATACTAGAACTGACATGTGATTATATTTTCAAGCAATTTTGTTGCATAGATCCTGAGAAATCAGTACCCAGAACAACCACCTCTGGCTGTAATAACGGTCTTGATACTCCTGGCCATTGAGTCAGAGCTTGGATGGCGTGTACAGGTACAGCTGCCCATGCAGCTTCAACACGATACCACAGTTCATCAAGAGTGGTGACTGGCGTATTGTGAGGAGCCAGTTGCTCGGCCACCTTTGACCAGACGTTTTCAATTTTTGAGAGACCTGGAGAATGTGCTGGCCAGGGCAGCAGTCGAACATTTTCTGTATCCAGAAAGGCCCGTAAAGGACCTGCAACATGCGGTCGTGCATCATCCTGCTGAAATGTAGGGTTTCGCAGGGATCGAATGAAGGGTAGAGCCACGGGTCGTTACACATCTGAAATGTAACGTCCGCTGTTCAAAGTGCCGTCAATGCGAACAAGAGGTGACCGAGACGTGTAACCAATGGCACTCCATACCATCACGCCGGATGATACGCCAGTATGGCGATGACGAATACACGCTTCGAATGTGCGTTCACCGCGATGTCGCCAAACACGGATGCGACCATCATGATGCTGTAAACAGAACCTGGAGTCATTCGAAAAAATGTCGTTTTGCCATTCGTGCACCCAGGTTCGTCGTTGAGTACACCATCGCAGGCGCTCCTGTCTGTGATGCAGCGTCAAGGGTAACCGCAGACATTGTCTTCGAGCTGTAGTTCGTGCTGCTGCAAACGTCGTCGAACTGTTCATGCAGATGGTTGTTGTCTAGCAAACGTCCCCATCAGTTGACTCAGGGATCGAGACGTGGCTGCACAGATCCATTACAGCCATGCGGATAAGATGCCTGTCATCTCGACTGCTAGTGATACGAGGCCGTTGGGATCCAGCACGGTGTTCCGTATTACCCTCCTGAACCCACCGATTCCATATTCTGCTAACAGTCATTGGATCTCGACCAACGCGAGCAGCAATGTCGCGGTACGATAAACCGCAGTAGCGATAGTCTACATCCGACCTTTATCAAAGTCGGAAACGTGATGGTACGCATTTCTCCTTCTTACACGAGGCACCACAACAACGTTTCACCAGGCAACGCCGGTCAACTGCTGTTTGTGTATGAGAAATCGGTTGGAAACTTTCGTCATGTCAGCACGTTGTAGGTGTCGCCACCGGCGCCAACCTAGTGTGAATGCTCTGAATTTCGCATCTGTTGCACGTCATCTTCGTGGTGTAGCACTTTTAATGGACAGTTGTATATATATATATATATATATATATATATATATATATATATATATATATATATATATATATGCACCAATAAAAGCCTCTTCTACTTTACTTGCAGTACCGACGTCTTTTACCTCTCCTGCTCCTACTCGCTTCCCTCATTCGGCCAACCTTTAAGGTTTCAGGAACAAACCTACGCGCCGCCTTCCAGACGGAATACAAAATGTATAAAACCAAGAGGGAATAATATGTATGAGTGGAAGACCAAGAACGAAGTATTTGGATTAAAACGGGTGTAAGACAGGGATGCAGTCTTTCGCCCCTGTTGTTCAATATTTTCATCGAAGAAGCAATGATGCAAACAAAAGAAAGCTTCAAGAGTGGAATTAAAATTCAAGGTGAAAGTATATCAGTGATAAGATTTGCTGATGACATTACTATCCTCGGTGAAACTGAAGAAGAATTACATGATGTGCTGAATGGATTGAACAGTCTAATACGTGTATAGATTGAGAGTAAATAGAAGAAAGGTGAATGGAATGAGAAGTAGCAGAAATGAGAACAGCGAGATACTTAACATCAGGGTTGATGTTCACATATCAGATAACCAGATGTAACATATTTATTGGGGTGGTATCATATTTCTTCACATGGATCGCAGTCATTCACCCACCAGATGAAGCTGTCTATATCCATGTTGATCTGCGAAATGAGTTTCTGCAAATTTATAATGAAACTGGTACATGTACATGTGGAGTTCGGATGGGTCCATTTGACAAATACAGACATAAACCTGTTTCGTGAACTCTATCAAAACTTAAGCAGTTTCAAGAGCGACGAATCTTTTAATTGAAGATTGTGACTCATTTAAAATTTGGCCTGCCGATATAATTCTAGGCATCATAATGCCCAGCCCATTTTATTGCTAAGTGAATGTCCCGATGCACTTTAATATCTTCCATTGATTTGCCGAAGTCGCAATATTCGTAAGTTGAAAAAAATTGCTTTCAGAGTTTCACATCGCAAATGCCCTCTTTTTGGTGCTGATATCAATATCTGTATACAACCTTGTAGGTAGCGCAACCACAGCTATGAGTAATCATCTTGGATATCAATAAACCGCTTCAGCTGTATTTACTTCTTTATATTTGGGTCAATACTGGTTTCATGGCACTAAAAGTAACATCAAGACAAAATATAAAAATACGTTAATGATTTGTGTTTAGGGCTTCTGCTAATTCCAGAAATGTTCTTATATTTGCTGTATATGTACAGTTGTTAATTCTTTTAGAAGTACAATACTTTTAATCTGACTCACTCGGTTGCCAGGTAATGTTGTCGTTCACCTATTTATAGAATTCAAAATGTCGGCCAAGGCGCTTGTTTTGTAACCACGGCTGCTGTTCAAATCATTGGCCACGAGAACGAAAGGTGATCGTGTTGTGGCACCCCACACCACCAAGCCTATCATGTGCTGGGCCCGTATTGTGATGACAAATGCAATCTGGCAAGATTCATTCTCCTCGGAGCCTCCAGACACGGATAAGTCCACCGTGATGCTGTACACAGAACCGGGACTCGTCAGAAATGGCGACATGGTACAACTTATACGGACATATTCAGATGCCCCTAGCGGCATCGTTTTATGCATCCCGAAATGTTATATTTTTTTTGAGAATAAAAAACGCCTTCTCTTGCTGCACTGTATTTCATTCTCCTAGACGCGTTTCGCCTTTTTACACTTCAAGGCATCGTCGGTGGGATCTATAATGATACAGTTATGATACATTTTTGTTGTGATATCTATGAATTGTAGATTATAAAACAGTTCATTTCTCTGTTTGCATGTAAACAAGTGATTACTTACAGTTCTTTGGGTTTTTAGTTGGCATCTGCATTTCCTTTCATCTGGTCACGAGTTGGAAGTCGCACTACCGCTCTATTTTCGAACATAAAAAGTGGGAAGAAACATGTTCGAAGCATAAAAACATGCTTATGTTTCGTAGTGCGACCTTCAGCATGTGACCATATGGGAAGAATTGCAGATGGCAACTAAAAACCCGAAGAACTGTAAATAATCACTTATTTACATAAAAAGCGAGAAGTTAACTGTTTTATAATCTACGAATAATACATATCAAAACAAAAGTATATCATAACGTATCATTATAGAGCCTACTGATGATGCTTTAAAGCTAAAAGTGGTTAAACGCGTTCGGGAGAATTAAATACTGTGCAGCAAGAGAAGGCGTTTTTTATGTACAAAACAAATATTTCTATGCTTGCTGCGGAGGATGGCCAAGCAGACAAACTCTAAATGTTATATCTTGCATTCAAAAACGACACCCGAGATTTTCATATTCCCTCGCTCGCTATGCGCAAACTATTAGTCCCACAGAAAATATGAACAGCACCTTTTCGCAAGAAATTTAATGTAGTTAAATTTTGCACTGGGATACGTTTCCACTGAAGGCCACGGTTTTCGAGTTATTCAAGAAAAACGTAAAATAGTGACCTTCAAACGCACCTCCACCCCATACTAACCTCTCACAAGTCAGGATTTCTAGTATGATGTTCGTGGCTCGCCCTCCTACCTTCGTACATAAATATTTCCGACTATACGAACTATTCCCTATATTCGACCATTTCTTGTCTCCATTTATTGGGCTATTACACACAACCATAGTCGGCTATTTTGTTAACATTATAAATTTAAACGTGTCCTTGAGGGTAATGAAAGAAAAAACGACTTTTATAAATGTTATGCTAAAGCAAATTACGTTGACAATTCGATCCAGGCTTAACCCTTACAAGCACAGCACAACGACGTAATTGTTTATTTCGTGCTGTTAAAATTCACAAAATTGTTAGGTAAAATTTACATAAACGCCAACTGTACAATTTGTAAATGCTCGACTAAGCCGGTGGCGTAATAAGGCCACAAAATGAAGACCAACAAATGTCGAACTTGGGAAATAATTCGTGCAGTCGTAAATTTTTGTACAGTGGTAGGAGGGAGTGCCATGCCCAACATAGTAGGAATCCTGACCAGAGGAGGCTGAGTGTGGGAATGGGGATGTGTCTGAAGATCATTGTTTGCGTTTTTCTTGAATAACTCGGGAACTAACGGTCTCTAGCGAGGATGTATTCCAGTACAAAACTTAACCACACTAAGTTTCTTATGAAAAATGTACTGTTAATTTTTTCTGTAGGACTAATAGTTCCCGCCTAGCGAGTGAGCGAATGCGAAAGCCTAGCGCGTGGTTTTTGAAGGACAGATATAACGTAGCAGGTTACATAAAATGACATCGGTATGGGCAGCTAAATAAAAAAAATGTCGTGTGACTAGGGCCTCCCGTTGGGTAGACCGTTCGCCGCGTGCAAGTCTTTCGATTTAACGTTACTTCGGCGACTTGCGCCTCGATGGGGATGAAATTATGACGATTAGGACAACACAACACCCAGTCCCTGGGTGGAGAAAATCTCCGACCCAGCCGGGAATCGAACCCAGGCCCTTAGGATTGACACTGTCGCGCTGAGCACTCAGCTATCGCTGCCGGATGGTAGGGGCAGCTGGTGTGCTAAGGTTAAGGAGGAAAGTGACTTTCGCATGTTGTGTCACTGCCCAGAACATAACTCGATGAAACTTGGACCATACATTGAAAGAACTATTACAGTGTAGTACAGAAGGCAGCTGAAAGATATACGTAATAAGACTAACAGAAATGACTCTTTTATTACACTGAAGTCACCGCGATCCATGATAGTCTCCTGCACGTTAGAAAAGGCGGAACAGGATTCTTAATAGGGTATGCGATCACTAGGAAGGCAATGCATGCTCTATAGTGTGTTTCCATCCTGCCCAAAAGGTTGGTAAGGAGTTCTGGGTCGACAGAAGCGTCCGATCCCACGCGTCGGCTTGGACCCGTGACGTAAGAGTGTTGTCGTGTGTGACGTCATGACGGCGCGGAGTTTGGTTTGAGTGTGGCTGTCTCCAGTTCTGTTTTATCTTATTTTATTTACTTTTCTGATCTGTTCATTCTATCTCGTGAGATTTTTTTTAAATTTAAAAACACTTATTACTTATTTTAATTATCTGTTTCCTCCAATTTCTGTTTTAGTTTATTATATTTATCTTTCTGATTTGTTCGTTCTATCCCGTGAGATATTTTTTTTAAAAAGACAAAAAACACTAATCAGCTACTGAAGCATCTTTATCTTCTATGGGTTGCAGGGGTTACGACTCCTGGGGAGGTGGGTGGGTATTCATGCGTGGCTGTCTTCACTTACACGTTGTAGCTACGCAAGGCGTCTAAATTTGTTTATATTTAGTTTGCCCCCTACCCAAAACACCCCATTTCCCGCGCTTGTCCCGTTAGTGTCATTGGGCTTCTTGTGGAAAGTGTGTGTGTTTGTTTTTGTTTCCGCCATATTTGTGACTTCATGGGTCAAAGCAGACGGGCGGGATCGGACGCTTCCGTATTTCCGGAGTTCTTGTGGCAGTGCGTTTCTCCCTCCCCCCGGCTGACAATAGCCGGATGCTCATCAATGCCTGTTCATTCCTCAACCACTTGATGGGATATAAGTCAGAGGAACGCGCAGGTCAATTCATTCGCTGAAAACCTTCTCATTTCGAGTTCCTCAATCTGCGCTGTTCGAAGCGATCGTGCATTGTCATCCATAAAAATGAAGTCAGGGCGGAATACAGCCCTCAAATCATGCACATGAGGAAGGAGTACAGTGTCACAATAATATTGATTTGTTAGTGTTCTAGGTTCAAAGATTTGGAGGACATTAGGCCCATGAAACATTATGCCTCCACTGTAACACCCAGACCGACTAGAATCACCATTTTCGACACTATTCCTGGCTGAATTACACATTCACATCCCACGCCGTATGAGGATACAAGCAGCATTGTCGAAAATCGTCGTTTTGGTGGTCCATGTGTTTGGTGTGATGAGGCATTATGTTGCTGCATGTGCGTACTCACCTCCAAATTTCTGAACACTCTATGTTCACTGATGAGTGTTATTTTGACACTGTACTCCTTCCTCATGTGCGTCGTTTGAGGGATGTATGCAGCCCTGACTTCATTCTTGTGGACGACAATGCGCGACCGTATCGAACATCTCAGGTGGAGGAGCTCTCGGAACGAGAGGACATTCGGGGAATGAACTAGCCTGCCTGCTCTTCCAACTTTAATCCCATCAAGCACGTGTAGGATGCGTTGACGAGACATATTGGAGCACATCCATATGCACCAATGAACATCCAGCTGTTGTCAACGACGCTTGTGGAGAAACAGAACTCCCTACCACAAGAACTCCTTATCAGCATGATGGCTGGCATGAGAGCACGTTACAGAGCATGCTTTGCCCTCCATGGTGATGATACACCGAATTGGGAACCATGTCCCACCTTTTGTAATGTCCATGGGACCATCATCGATCATGGTTACTTCAGTGAAATTATTGTATTCGCATAAAAGTGTCATTTAGTTCGTGTCATTTCCTACTTCTTTCAGTAAACTTGTAAGGTGGCAGAATAAATGGTCAGATTCACACCTTACATGAGACCTTTACACATTGCAATGAGAAGGTGAAGATAACACCTAACGTAATTCGGTGGTTATGAGAAAATTTGTCTATCAGTATGTAATGCAAAAAGGGATGACAGCCAATCAACAGTAATTAAACACCGTTCCTATACAATGCATGTCTTTGAGTAGGAGGTAGAATAGGGAATGCAAGTCAAGTCGCTTTTAGTTTTGAAGAGCCAGCTGCACAACAGTGTAATGAAAGCGCACTGTGGGAGTTACTCCAGAAACCACTTAAAGGGGTGGCAGGAAGGAGGACAGCGACCCTGGGCCAGGTGATTCAAGCCAGAGGACAGCATGTAGCGGGAAATCTGCACAAGGGCAGAGAAAAAGCTTTAGGAAACTGTGTTTCAGAATTCCAATGGGATACGAACAAAAGCAAGTGACGCATTTTTGTCCAACAAGGGTGACACATGGAAAGGTCAATGTACTCTAGGCGTCTAGAACAGGCACGAAACGTCCAATTGGCGGAAACACACAAGAGAGGAGAAAAATACTGAAGTTTCGATGCAGTTTGATAGAAGGGACATTGTGATTGCTAGATTGAGTTTCTACAAAATAAGAGGAACGCTCGTATTGGTCGAAAAAAGCCGTGAAAAAAGAACCCAAGCGGAGGGAGGCAGTTCTGCTATGAGTAGGACAAGAGAGAAATTTTTCAGGGGACTCTTCTCTGACCTGGCATCAAGTGCAGAACGGAGCGGTTAATTCTCCGTATGACGAAGAGAAGAAATTTATGTGGACACTGCATTCAGAGTGGCTGTACTTCAGCTAGAAATTAGCTGTAGCAACGTTTACCTACAACAATGGAGAAACGAACCAGCCAAATTAGTTAATTTTTCTTGCGAGAACTCAGAGGGCACTATAATATGCACACTGCTCCAACCATGCGCGTGTATATCTCCACATAATAAGACTAGGGCTGAGTACGTGTTTTCTTGCATATCAAGAAACATAGGGAAAGTTTCTGCTGGAAAGTTCACCAAAGGCCAGATTAGTTTTATATGAATTTTAGTGGGACAGAGCAGCCTTGGAGAAAGCAGCACGTTGCAGCTTAAGGTAAATACTACGTGCAGAGGTGTAAACGTTGTTGGTTCACCAGCTTGCATCCACTGTAAACTCGACTGACCTTGGGTAATCTTGTGCTCAAATTTGTCAATTGACTAACGATCCGCTGTAGACTTAAATCCTAAATAGTACCGAACTTTGAACTGGAATCTGACAATTTTCGTAGTACTGACAAACATCATAACGTATGTGTAGGGGCAATTTTATAAAGAAACTTGCAATTAATCGTTCATATTATTGTGCTTAGAATTAATGTAAAAATACTTCCAATTAAACTTTCACAATATTGTGTTTAGGACTAACGTTTTTTTCAGAGAGTTAATATTTAACATTGTTGTGTATAAACTTATTTAAATTTTTGATGTTGACAAGATGCATTATCCATTGCGCTGTTTCTATGCTGTCGAGCTTAAAACTGTGTGAAAGCTGTAATTTGGTGGGAAATATTGCGACATTAAACTTGTCATTTCACCTTACACAGTTGTTCTCAATTTTAGAATAAGGATAAGCAAACCGAACCTTACAACCTTCTTGTAGCATTCTGTAGCAGTTCTTTCTTCAGTTTCTCCGAGTTGTCTTATTTGACACTGGCACATCACGCAAAAGTTACTTTCGTCTTTAACTTTTGCGCTCCAGTGGATGTTAGTTGTTGTCTTTATGCGCAACACTGTCGGTCAACCTCTTTCTGCAGTCGTTTAAGAGAAGGCCACAACAATGGGCTCCGTGATGATAGTCCGCTATGCTGAACCTGTCGCATTGTCTTGGTGCTGACAAGGGAACCTCCCCATCGCACCCCCTCAGATTTAGTTATACGTTGGCACATTCGATAGGCCTTGAAAAACTAAACACAGATCAATCGAGAAAACAGGAAGAAGTTGTGTGAAACTATGAAAAAATAAGCAAAATATACAAACTGATTAGTCCATGTGCACGATAAGCAACATCAAGGATAGCGCGAGCTCAGGAGCGCCGTGGTCTTGTGGTTAGTGTGAGCAGCTGCAGAATGAGAGGTCCATGGTTCAAGTCTTTCCTCGGGTGAAAATTTTTACTTACTTTATTTTCGCAAAGTTATGATCTGTCCGTTCGTTCATTGACGTCTCTGTTCACTGTAATAAGTTTAGTTTCTGTGTTTTGCGACCGCACCGCAAAACAGTGCGATTAGTAGACGAAAGGACGTGCCTCTCCAATGGGAACCGAAAACATTTGATCGCAAGGTCATAGGTCAACCGATTCATCCACAGGAAAACACGTCTGATATAGTCTATACGACACTGGCGACGGCATGTGCGTCATATGACAAGAATATGTTGTCGACTCACCTAACTTGTACACTTGGCGAATGGGTAAAAAGATTCTTCTACCTTGCCCGATTTAGGTTTTCTTGTGGATGTGATAATCACTCCCAAAAAAGTGATGAAAACATAAGCGTTTGTCACATGATGAAAACATAAGCGTTTGTCACATAAACTGAAAATTAAAAAGTTAAACTTTTCATCCTAGGGAAGTCCTGAACGAAGGACGTCTCGCTCCGCAGCTGCTCACGCTAACCACGAGACCACGGCACCGCTGAGCTTGTACTTTCCTTTTTGTTGCCTATCTTGCACATGGACTACTCAGTCTGTATATTTTGCTTACTTTTTTCATAGTTCCACACAATTTCTTCCTGTTTTCTCGATTGATCTGTGTTCAGTTTTTCAAGGCCTATCCACTGTGCCAACTTATAACTAAATCTGAGGGGGGTGCGATGGGGAGGTTCCCTTGTGAGAAGCCCATTTCCTCACTCGGGATACAAGACGTGGCTGTACTGTTCTCCACGGCCAAGCGTACTATCCGTCTGTTCCCTCAGACGGTAGAGGCGGTACCAGCGAGTGGCCGCTGAGGTCCTCTAAGCCCCTGAATATGTGCCTCCTAAACCCATCGATACCATACTCCCGAGATAGACAAGGCACCTCGACCAAAGTGGGAAAGAATACTGCAAGCCGAAAACCGCTTTCTCAATAGGCCACGATCCTGCAGCTGCCTAGATCCCACACCTGCTTGTATAGCCTGTCGTCAAACTCCTCTTGGTGGGGAAAGTAGCCTTCCCAGCAAGGACCCTGTAACTGCCCTATAGCACACCCAAAGTGAAGTGCCCGTTTCCTGTCGGAAAGTGTAGTGCAGCGTGCGGTGATTTACGTTGATATCTGCTCGTACGCTTTTAATTACTAACATCAGTCAGTTCACTCTGTACGTTTTGTGATATACTCAGTAATTCACAACTGATGGATTAGCGTACTACATTGCAAGAAAATCCATACATTAAAAAGAAGAGGCATTTCTGGAGTAAAGAGCGTTCAGTGATCTAGAACATAATCACAGTTTACACTAAATAGTTGAAACAAAAATAAATGTTGGATAACATTGCAAGTCGCATCCAAAGGGCGAAACTTTATACAAAAGTTAGCCTTGGCAAAATAGGACGCATCAGGAAGAAATACGAAAATTAACTACATGCTTTACTCGAATCGCCAAGACAGAGCACTAAGAACTTTGCGAGGAAAACAATCTTCATAGACAGCTATAAAAATCGACAAACGGTGGAGAAATTTTACATCAGTCAAAAAAATAGTGCCGACATTATGTACATTACTTATTGCCATAAAACAAACAAATCCATTTCTATAGGAACTAAGTTGTTGATACTTTGTGCCGGACTTGGGACCTTAACTTTTCGCGGGCAAGTGCTCTACCGACTGAGCTACCCAAGCACAACTTACGACCTCTCCTCTAAGCTTGAATTCTGCCAGTACCTCAGCTCCTACTTTCCAAACTTCACAGAAGCTCTCCTCCAGGCCTTGCAGAACTAGCAGAGCTGCAAAAGAGGATATTGCGGAGACATGGCTTAGCTGCAGCCTGGAGGATGTTTCCAGAAAGAAATTTTCACTCTGCAGCAGTGTGGGCTCTGATATGAAACTTCCTGGCAGATTAAAACTACGAGGAGAGCTTGTCGGTCGTGCCTGTATAGTTCAGAAGGTAAACCACTTGTCTGCGAAAGGCAAAGGTCCCGAGGTGGAGTCTCGGTCGGGTACATGGTTTTAATTTGCCAGCAAGTTTCATATCAGCGCACAGTCAGCTAAGTGAAAATTTCATTTTGGAAGCATTAAGTTGTTGTACACAAGACACTGCGTGAAATACAATTTTTGTGGAGGAGATCGGTAAATAAAGTAGAGAGAAGTGATGTAATTGACTGTCGATGAAAATACTTTTTATAAGTAACAAAATTAAGTGAGGAAGGCAGAAAGATCTTTTATACCGACGGAGACAACAACATTACTTTTAGAAAATATTGTCTGGGTCCTTGCGTTGACGGCATCAAGGAGAATACCATTGAAAAAACAGTATTATTGTGGAGAACGTTGAATCTAATGCAGGCTTTATTTATTAGTCTACGTCAATGTTATTCCCCGTTACATATTAGACACTAAGGCTTATGCCAGCTTTTTTCCCCAAAACCCGAAACACTTCTGGGGCTCTTTTTTTGGGACAGCGTCCTCTCAAAAACGCGTTTTTAATCTAATCTAGGCTTCTAAAAGATTTTCTTTATTTTTGCGAGCAAAAAACGTCACAGGAAGCGAATATGGGGGCTAGGGCATCGTTTCAACATTGTTTTCCGGCAAAAATTCACGAACAAGCAACGAAATGTGAGCAGAATCATTATCGTAGTGCAAAACCCGTGAATTCTTCCATCACAAATCCAGACTTTTATTCGGATTGTTTCACAGAACCGATGTTGAACTGGTAAGTAGTTCTCCTTCCTGCTCGTTTACCTCGCCATAAGAACTCATGTAACACTATAATTTTGAAATAGAATTTCACTGTCAGCGTAACCGCATAACCTTCAAATTAGACCCGACGTTTCGAACTTTTTTTGGTTTTAGCTTTCCAGAATGCATCCACTGGGAAGAATGCGCCTTAGTTTCAACGACCTATTCTTCAACTCACGTTTTGTCTTCTACACTCCTGGAAATTGAAATAAGAACACCGTGAATTCATTGTCCCAGGAAGGGGAAACTTTATTGACACATTCCTGGGGTCAGATACATCACATGATCACACTGACAGAACCACAGGCACATAGACACAGGCAACAGAGCATGCACAATGTCGGCACTAGTACAGTGTATATCCACCTTTCGCAGCAATGCAGGCTGCTATTCTCCCATGGAGACGATCGTAGAGATGCTGGATGTAGTCCTGTGGAACGGCTTGCCATGCCATTTCCACCTGGCGCCTCAGTTGGACCAGCGTTCGTGCTGGACGTGCAGACCGCGTGAGACGACGCTTCATCCAGTCCCAAACATGCTCAATGGGGGACAGATCCGGAGATCTTGCTGGCCAGGGTAGTTGACTTACACCTTCTAGAGCACGTTGGGTGGCACGGGATACATGCGGACGTGCATTTTCCTGTTGGAACAGCAAGTTCCCTTGCCGGTCTAGGAATGGTAGAACGATGGGTTCGATGACGGTTTGGATGTACCGTGCACTATTCAGTGTCCCCTCGACGATCACCAGTGGTGTACGGCCAGTGTAGGAGATCGCTCCCCACACCATGATGCCGGGTGTTGGCCCTGTGTGCCTCGGTCGTATGCAGTCCTGATTGTGGCGCTCACCTGCACGGCGCCAAACACGCATACGACCATCATTGGCACCAAGGCAGAAGCGACTCTCATCGCTGAAGACGACACGTCTCCATTCGTCCCTCCATTCACGCCTGTCGCGACACCACTGGAGGCGGGCTGCACGATGTTGGGGCGTGAGCGGAAGACGGCCTAACGGTGTGCGGGACCGTAGCCCAGCTTCATGGAGACGGTTGCGAATGGTCCTCGCCGATACCCCAGGAGCAACAGTGTCCCTAATTTGCTGGGAAGTGGCGGTGCGGTCCCCTACGGCACTGCGTAGGATCCTACGGTCTTGGCGTGCATCCGTGCGTCGCTGCGGTCCGGTCCCAGGTCGACGGGCATGTGCATCTTCCGCCGACCACTGGCGACAACATCGATGTACTGTGGAGACCTCACGCCCCTCGTGTTGAGCAATTCGGCGGTACGTCCACCCGGCCTCCCGCATGCCCACTATACGCCCTCGCTCAAAGTCCGTCAACTGCACATACGGTTCAAGTCCACGCTGTCGCGGCATGCTACCAGTGTTAAAGACTGCGATGGAGCTCCGTATGCCACGGCAAACTGGCTGACACTGACGGCGGCGGTGCACAAATGCTGCGCAGCTAGCGCCATTCGACGGCCAACACCGCGGTTCCTGGTGTGTCCGCTGTGCCGTGCGTGTGATCATTGCTTGTACAGCCCTCTCGCAGTGTCCGGAGCAAGTATGGTGGGTCTGACACACCGGTGTCAATGTGTTCTTTTTTCCATTTCCAGGAGTGTATTACGACTCGTTTCAATAGTTCTAGATCGCTGCTGACGTCATCTAGTGACTTCTGAGCAACTTGTATTCGTCGCTGTTTTTGTCCAAAAATCGACCATATTGGAACACGTTTACCTGAAACAATTTCATGACATGAGCCATTTGATATGCCAAAATCATCGCTGACTTCTCTGACTGCGATTTGGCTATCCCTCATAGTCATTTCCTTCACTTTTCCAAGATTTCAGCGGTTGATCCACTGACGCGCCCAGGGTACTCGAAATCTTCAACGTCCTCATGACCTTCTTCGAAACGCTTATAACACTTTTACTCGTAGCAGATTCACCGAAAGCAATATTTAATACTTCTACAACTCTGATGCACTTCATTCCGTTCTGATAACAAATTTTAATACAGATTGTCTAATCCGTTATTATATAAACTAAATAATCGTTGATATTACGAAAGCACCTGTAACCTTTTTGACGGATAACAATAGACTAAACATCCAACATGCCTAACGTTGTGTAGATACTTTTCAGACATGTTCAACAAAACAATGACAAAAAAGTGGTGCGAATCGTTCTAATACAACACGCGAAATTACAGATTACTCTTTGCTTTTCAAATGTTCCTCGTGTAGCAAGAATTTTTGGATTTCAACATAGCCCTTCACAGAAACCTTCTGCCTTTTGTTAGTAGAAAGTAAGAAAAATCCTTAAATTCTACAGAATAATGGGACTATGTGGTGCTTAAAATTCTTTCGGAACATAGGAGGAGGTAGTAGACGAATACGCATTCAGATGTACAGTCATTCGGTTCTGTATTTGTAGTAGATATATAAATTCTGACTTGCGTTTCTGCGTTAGTGTAATTTACTCTCTAATGCTGTGTTTCGGAAGAAGGCAGCCGTCTTTTGTATCCTTCATGGTGTTAACGTATTTGTGTAAAAATAAATCCAGCCCGGACGTATCTGCACAGTGCGTTGCCCGGATGTAATGCGCACGCTGCGGCAGGGCCTGTACGGCTTTGTGAAACCGCCTTTGGAAGCGCCTTGTGACATAGGCGTGTGGGCAGAGTGGGGACTCACTCACTCTCTTACACGAAGTGTAACAAAACGACTATTCATGTTGGCATGTAGAATGTATGAACCTGGCGACAATCATCTGACTTTCGGAAGAATATCATACACACAATTCCGTAGGCTGCAAGAGCTGACAAGTGCGAGAATTATCGCACAATCAGCGTAACACCTCACGTATCCAAGTTTCTGACATGGATAATATACAGATGAATGGAAAAGAAACTTGAGAATGTGTTAGATGACGATCAGTTTGTCTTTAGGAAAGGTAAAGGCACCAGAGAGGCAATTCTGACGTTGCGATTGATAATGGAAAGAATTGTAAAGAAAAATAAAGACACTCCCATAGGATTTGTCGACGTGGAAAAAGCGTTTGGCAGTGTAAACTGGTGCAAGATGTTGGAAATTCTGAGAAAAGTAGGGGCAAGCTATAGGGAGGGACGGGTAATACACAATATATACAGGAGCCAAGAGAGAATAATAAGAGTGGATGAAGAAGAGCGAAGTGCTCGGATTAAAAAGGGTGTAAGACAGTGATATAATCTCTCACCCCTACTGTTCAATATGTACATCGAAGAAGTAATGATGGAAATAAAAGATAGGTTCAGGAGTGGAATTAAAATTGATACGATTCGCCAGTGGCATTGCTGTCCCAAGAGAGAAAGTGAAGAAGAATTACATGATCTGCTGAATGGAATGAACAGTCTAATAAGTAGAAAGTATGACCTGAGATATATCGAAAAAAGACGAAAGTAATGAAAAGTACCAGAAATGAGAACAGCGAGAAACATAACATTAGGATTGATGATCACGAAGTAGATGAAGTTAAGGAATTCTACTACCTAGGCAGCAAAATAACCAATGACGGACGAAGCAAGGAGGACATCAAAAGCAGACTAGCACTGGGAAAAAAGGGCATTGCTGGCCAAGAGAAGTCTACTAGTGATGCAACCAATATTCAAATGAGATTTTGACTGACGAAACCGCTGTATATTCTTTCCTTGCACACAGTTTGTAGATATCGTTACTGCTGCATACCTAGTGTGGTTGCACTGAACTGCTACACATTTGCATATCAAAGAATGTAGTACACACTAGGCCAATCTGACGTTTGTTGCATGCCGCCTGCAATTTCAACGGCCAGTAATGTATTTGTTAATACCTTTCTTTCTGTTTGCCACTGACACATACAATATTCAGAAGAGACCATCACCACTTAACTTCATATTTTGAGCAGAAAAAGCACGTTAGCGAGATATCAGCCCCAACATTCGCTTCCGTACGAAATGTTGGGCCACAGTTCTAACAGTGCGCAGTATGATCTTCTGAAAGTACAGCTTTTAAACTTTCTTGGGCACCGGTTGTTTGTCACTGGCTGCCTGCGACTGCAGCTGCTTAACGCCCGAGTACTAAGCGGTGTACAGTGGAGTGAGCAAAAGATTTGTGAATTTCTGCTTTGTCATTGGTAACAAACTTTGTTTAGTGTATCGAAAAGCGTGGTTTCTAACCTGAAGCAGGTGCAAGAATTTCTTTGCTTTAAACTTTTTTATTTTGTAGTTCATAAATGCAAAATGAAATAAATGAGTGTGTTATTAAGGAAGGTTAACACTCATCTCACAAGTCTTTCTACAAACGAGACGCCATTTTGAGGTCACAAGTAATACCGACAAAAGATGCGGTAGGCGCCATATTCATTTTGACGTATTTAGATGTTTTATATTATAACTTGCAGTAGGCCTACGCCGTTTCAGAGAAATGGCGGACTGAAAGTTTTAGTCGCAAACATGCTATAGTTATTATTAAATGTCAATTAATAACTCATTAATGACATCATTCTTCGAAAGGTACAATAATAACAAAGACAGCAGATTTGTGGAGTCGCAGGTTGTGGGTTCGCGTCCTACTTAAGTGATACGGTTTTTCGTTTTTATCTTAGCGTTATGAACACATTATGGGACTTTCTTATGAATGTAATACAAGTATGATCTGCAAAATTCGATGTTATTTACATTCCCGACTGAACAGAGAATGAAGGATAAGATAAATATTTGGCTATTTCCGTGTGCGTGGTTAGGTAAAAAACCTAAGAGGGCAGCTGAAATTGCTGCGAATGAAACGAGGCGCAATAACATTCGTATTATTCCTTGTCACAAAGTCGAAAGCAGTTCCTGCGGTTGTCGATATTGCAAGTGACGTCGAAATTACGCCAAGTTTTCACATCTTGTGAAATGAGTATCAGTATCAGCTTCAAAGAACTAGCGGACCGCTATTTAATTATTAACATCACTGTTGTGTGTCATTTTCTTTGGATTTTAAATATAATGTTGAAGTGAATTACATTTTTTGCTGATGACCTATTCCTCAGTGTGATTCGCTTAATTGAATTGTAAATCGAAAATAATTAACTTCATTTCATAACAAATCTTCAGTTGCTTAGATTTATTCAGTTTCACTCTGAGGCACATACGAGCTGTATACAGCTGCAGGACGCCTAAACGAGAATATTGTTAAAATAATATTGACCATATATGTCTGTGAGCTTGACATATCACATAATCATATTACATAATATTTTTCTCGCTAAGTGACAAGTGTTCTCCAACAAGATTTCAAAGCACTTTGGGTAGATGTGTCCACCTTCTCCTCCTCTTCCTGCCGGCCGGTGTGGCCAAGCGGTTAAAGGCGCTACAGTCGGGATCCGCGTGACCGCTGCGGTCGCAGGTTCGAATCCTGCCTCGGGCGCGGATGTGTGTGATGTCCTTAGGTTAGTCAGGTTTAATTAGTTCTAAGTTCTAGGCGACTGATGACCTCAGAAGTTAAGTCGCATAGTGCTCAGAGCCATTTGAACCAATCTCCTCCTCTTCCCTAGCTGTCAACAACCCGTAATAACGAAAGTTATGTTTGTCACTCCTATGTGTACGGGAATTAGGAGGCGGAAGTGGGGTGGAACGAGTGACAAAGAAAGTGTGTGTGGGGGAAGTTTAAAAGCTGTATTTTCAGAAGGTCATAACTGTGTACTATGAATTATGGGCCAACATTTGGTGCGGGATCGACTCCTGCAGATGGTATCTTGAATGTGTACTTTCTTCTCCTTACAACATGAGCTTAAGTTGGTGACGATTCCTTGTCAGTGGTTACGACCATAGGATATGCCTCGTTAGTGAACACGATACTTACCTCAGTAGTCGTCACACTTGACACGCGTTTCGCCAAAGGCTAGAGAGTCTCTCCTCCAGTGCCTCAGCTCCTGTTGAGCTGCTGAAGGACTGCGACAGATCGTGCAATAATTGTGACCTATAATCGCGCCGCAATAGCTCTCTGGGCAATTACAGAAGCACTACGGGCCGTTGCGTGACACGAATACTACCCTACACATGTGAGTGGACTTGCGTGGCAGTGAATACGGCGAATAGGGAACGCACGCGGTTCGCTTTCCGTGTCCGGCAGACTATTTCAGAAATTGAGACGGAAAGATAGAAGCTCTTTTACTGCTAATATGGCAACCTGGATACATATCTACCTCTCGCCATGCCGGAATCACCCAGCAACTCACGTGGAGGCAGAATCGAAGAAGCATGTAAGCTATGCTGTGAAACGGTGGTATTAATACTAGTGCTAGTATTAGTAGTAAATTTTATTCATTCGTGTATCGATTTCATAAGGATACTGTAAATGTTACGATATTACACGTAATTACACGAAGCCGTGGACCCAAGTTGTCACCAAGGCACTGTCCAAACTGTTGGACACAAATGCCTTTACATGGTTACAAATGTAGTTTGACATGGATGGGACAGGTAGTCGGCTGTGGCCTTATAGAAATAAATTTTTGCCGTGAAATTATTCAGTAAGTTAGTGCTACGGTGTTCATTCATTTATCAACGCAGATTGCCCCACATTGCACTGAGGCGAAAAAAGTCATGGACTTTCTTTTGCCCAGCGTAGTGCAGCAACTCGGTGTGGCATCGACTTAACAAGTATTTGAAAGTCCCCTGCAGAAATATTGAGCAATTCTGCCTCTATAGCCACCCACAATTGCGAAACTGTAGACTGTGTAGTCTTTTCTGTACGAACTGACCTCTCGATTGCGTCCCATAAATGTTCGATGGGTGGCCAAATCATTCTCTCAAATTGTCCACACTAATGTTCAAACTAGTCACGAACAATTGTGGCCTGCTGACATAATGTACTGCCTTCCATAAAAATTCCATCTTTGTTTGGGAACATGAAGTCCCTGAATGGCGGCAAATGTTCTCCAAGTAGCCAAACATAATCATTTGCCGTCAATGATCGGTCCAATTGGACCAAGGACTCAGTCCATTCCATGTAAACACAGCCCACACTATTATGGAGTCGCCAACAGTTTGGACAGTCCCTTGATGACAACTTGGGCGCATGGCTTCGTGGGGTCTGTGCCACACTCCAATCCTGCCATTAGCTCCTACCAACTGAAACGACTCATCTGACCAGGCCACGGTTTTCCAATTGTCTAGGAATCAACCGAGACGGCCACGAGCCCAGGAAAGGCGCTGCAGCGACGACGTGCTGTTAGCAAAGCCAATCGCGTCGGTTGTCTGCTGCCATAGCCCATTAATACCCAATTTCGCCGTACAGTCGGAATGGATGCGTTAGTCGTACGTGCCACACCGATTTCTGCGGTTATTTCACGCAGTGTGGCTTATCCTTTAGCAGCGACATCTATTGTCAAACGTCCCTGCTCTCGGTCGTTAAATGGAAGCCGCCGGCCCTTGCGTTGTCTGAGGTGTGACGTAATGCCTGAAATTTGGTATTCTCGTCACAGTCTTAATACTGTGTATCTCGGAATATTGAATTCCCTAACGATTTCTGAAATGAATTTCCCATGCGTCTAGCTCCAACTACCAGTCCGCTGTTAATTTCCATCGTGCGGCCACAATCACGTGTAAACCGTTTCACATGGATCATCTGAGTACAATTCAGTGCCCTTTTATACCTTGTGTACTCGATACTACGGCCATCTCTATGTCTGCATATCGCTATCTCATGACTTTTGTCACATCAGTACACACTGATGTGTCAGAACTTCATGAATTTATGACCAAAAAAAAAAAAAAAAAAGGAAAAATGGTTCAAATGGCTCAGAGCACTATGGGACTTAACTGCTGAGGTCATCAGTCCCCTAGAACTTAGAACTACTTAAACATAACTAACCTAACGACATCACACACATCCATGCCCGAGGCAGGATTCGAACCTGCGACCGTAGCGGTGGCGCGGTTCCAGACTGTAGTCCCTAGAACCGCTCGGCCACTCCGGCCGGCAACTTTATGACCAATGTGGAACTAAATGGTGGTGTTGCGGCCATATGACACGGTAAGGGAAGTATCAGAGTGAACCTGAGGCGAATGGGGAATCATCCTAGCGAAGATGTGAGCCGCAAACCAGAAAATCCATTGGCCTACGCAACTTCAAGAAAGGGCGAGTAGTTATGGCCCTGGCCTGGGAACGAGCGCCTAGGAAACGACAAAGCTAAATGTTCAAATGTGTGTGAATTTCTAAGAGACCAAACCGCTGAGGTCATCGGTCCCTAGACTTACACACTACTTAAATTAACTTGTGCTAAGAACAACACACACACTCCCATGCCCGAGGGAGGACTCGAATCTTCGGCGGGAGGGGCCTTGCAATCCGTGACATGGCACCTTTAGCCGCACGGCCATTCCTCGCGGCCACGGCGAAGATGGTTGGCTGTTAACGTCCAACTGTAGTGAGTACAATATCCGAGCATTCTTCTAATCATTCGACTTGCGGGAAAAGACTTACGAACGCCACAGATGAAACAAAAAGGACTCGTGCCTCTGTATGTTAATCTGTCCAATAAAACCCCACGAAAAAAACTCACAAAGCCTGCAGAAGGCCACTTTTCAATCCATCTAACGTCTTTTCTACGAAAAGTTTCATAATTTGATGTAATACAACTGACGTACTGTTTGTTGACCAACATGTATACCATTACTACATGAACTTCATGCATAGTTAATACGCAGTCGTAGTATAATTAATTAACTGCATCATTTTTCTGTCGTACAAGAGCTGTTTATTGATGTTTATGGCCCTTTGTCAATTTTTATTTTTATTTGTGCAACGGTTTTAATCTTTATGTGATCTGATCTTACTCCAGAGCAAAATATTAGTGAAAGCATTTGCGACGTGCAATATTTATTCTTGCGCACTAACTCCCATAGTCTTTATGTTATAGGTATGTTGAGATTCGTCTTCTTCATCTGAAGAGATTGTTTCTGGAACATAGAAATAATATTGCTTTACCTTGAAGATGATAGCAATCCCTGGTTGAGTGCATTGCTCCTTGCGTGATGACGTTTTGTGTAAAATGATTAAATGGAAGAAGAACTCACAATTATTTTTTTTAGTTGTAAATGGTTATTTTACATTTTTTTCGTCGGTACAAAATGTTAGTATAGAAAACTGGTATTGACTGCACAACTTTGGTTAATGATGTCAGACACTTTGTCATATATAATTGTCTCATTATTTTCCTTGCAGTAGTAGCGTCTTTCTTCCGCAATCGATATTATATCCCAAATGATAATTTTATCAGTGTTGTGCACACTCCCATGTCATCCATCGCCAACCCCTTCCCTGCTACTGTCCGACTCACACGAACATAATGGCGCATTACAGTGCGCATAAACAACTGGGTCTCGAAGGAAAAGTATGCTAAAGGCAATCTATTTTCACAGGTTTTCTTCTAGCATGTGAATCTGGCTGATCCAGGAAAAGTTTCTGGTCAACAGTTTCACGTGTTAACATACTGATGTTAAGTATGAATCATCTGCGAAGTCCGCTCGTAGCTACAAGAGAGATACATGTGGGCAACAAGTCCTTCCCTTCACAGGATTCATAGCCAGTCGTGCTTCACACTTGCCCATGTTCTTGTAGCCAGTAGTTCAATGCTCAGAAAAGCTTTCTACGTAGCTTGTACATAAAATATGGGGACGAGCAGGTACAAGATGTTGGTAATATTGAATACTTGGGATTACACACCGTCGGGCTTCTTCATTTCGCTATGTCTGAGTATGGTGTTTTAAATGTACCTTCTCAGTGTATTTGTAGTAATAAGGGCATGTAGAGTGCTGAGTTGAATTTGTGCTGGTAATGACGAAGGGTTAGGACGACGCCTGGGGTGGGCGCATAACGTGCTCCTGGTGAACGCCACCATCCAACGGAAGAATCACCATCAACATTCCCTCACTTTTATAGGACACTGTGCAGAAGTTGGAAATTAAACCCACGATACTGGTGACCAGGAATATTACGCCAACACTTTCTCCCCTGAAGTTCAGATAGTGGTGATGAAATACATCTCCCAGCCATCGACAATGCAAGCTCTCCTTAGCACCCTTGGCTACAGGCAGCAGTAGACACATTTAGAAAATCATAGGTACAATAAGAGAAAGAATGTAATTTATAAACATCTTCATAGAATGAATAAGAATATGCTGAAGACATTTTCTTCAGTTTATAAACACCATATACTAGCAAGTTTGTTTGTGTGGCCATCCTCCGCAGCAAGCATATAAATATTTGTAGGCAGTTTTATTTACAAAACAAATACCATATACTAGATGCACACGATGGAATCTGAACACACATGTTTGGGGAAGACAACAGTAGTTATCTATTGGGAAAGGTAACGATCTTATCTCAAGGTCAATTCTGGTACCTAGATACACCTTAGACAATTGAGTGAGATGTATTTAAGGTCGCCCAGGGGAGCCCCCGTCTGACCGTGCAGCTGAGGCAATTGTATGTGACACATTCAAGGTCATGACATAATCCGATACTGGTCATGTGGCAGTCGGACACTTGTAGGGTGTACAACCAAGGTCAGAATGTAACCTGATACATCTCCTATGCATGTTGAGCACTTAAATGACATAAAATTGGCAGGAAAATGAAGGTCACTCCGACCCCTGTGCATAAATAAGATTGAGGCACTCTCTGACCCGTCCCCGACTTCAATTACTAGAGTAACTGCCTGGGAATCGTCATTCCAGGCCTGTGCACTACACTGAGAGGATCAGGTCTCTTATAAGCAAGTTAAGTTCTCAATTATTAACAATGATTTGCTCTCTCTATAGATCAGTTGTATTCTGTAGTGAAGTGGGCAGCTTCTTTTGTAAATAACACCAACGCTATTACAAATTAACTTACGGTTCATTATTAACAAGTTTTGCAGTACAATGCATTAGCTACAATTTTTGTTGTGTATTAATATTTTTTCTAAATTTTTCTGGTTCCTTTATAATTATTTTCCAAGTTAATGCACAAAAATAGTTTTTTCTGATGCATCACCTCGGTTCCGAGAGTTTCGGAACCTGTACAGAAAATTGGTATAGAGATCAACATAAACATCATTCCCGCCATTTTTATTGCTCATGAAAACCAGACACTGTATGTTGTACCACCATACAGCGAGACCTTCAGAGCTGGTAGTCCAGATTGCTGTACACACCGGCACCTCTAATACCCAGCAGCACGTCCCCTTGCACTAATGCTTGCCTATATTCGTCGTGGCATACTATCCACAAGTTCATCAAGGCACTGTTGGTTCAGATTGTCCCACTCCTCAACGGCGACTCTGCGTAGATCCCTCAGATTGGTTGATGGCTTTTCGTCCATAAACAGCCCTTTTCAATCTATCCAAGGCAAGTTCGATAGGGTTCATGTCTGGAGAACATGCTGGCCATTCTAGTCGAACGATGTGGTTACCCTGAAGGGAGTAATTCACAAGATGTAGACGATGGGGGCGCGAATTGTTGTCCATGAAGATGAATTCCTCGCCAATATGCTGCCGATATGGTTGCACTATCGGTCGGAGGACGGCATTCACGTATCGTACAATCCTTACGGCGTCTTCCATAAACACCAGCGGTGTACGTCAGCCCCACATACCCACCATAATGGTGACCAGGAATATTACGCCAACACTTTCTGGCCTGAAGTTCAGAGCGTGGTGACATCAGGGAACTTCCACCTTGCTGCACTCGCTGGACAGCGTATCTAAAGCGTTCGACTTGACTGGGTTGCCTCCAAACACGTCTCCGAGGATTGTCCGGTTGAAGGCATATGCGACACTCATCGGTGAAGAGAACGTGATGCCAATCCTGAGCGGTCCATTCGACATGTTCTTAGGCCCATCTGTACCGCGCTGCATGGTGTCGTGGTTGCAAAGATGGACCTCGCGATGGACATCGGGAGTGAAGTTGCGCATCATCCAGCCTATTTCGCACAGTTTGAGTCGTAACACGACGTCATGTGGCTGCACGTAGAGCATTATTCAACACGGTGGCTTCCTCCGAGCCATAATCCGTAGGTAGCGGTCATCCACTGCAGTAGTAGCCCTCGGGCGGCCTGAGCGAGGCATGTCATCGACAGTTCCTGTATCTGTATCTCCTCCATGTCCGAACAACATCGCTTTCGTTCAATCTGAGATGCCTGGACACTTCCCTTGTTGAGAGCCCTTCCTGGCACAAAGTAACGATGCGGACGCGATTGAACCGCGGTACTGACCGTCTAGGCAGGGTTGAACTACAGACAACACGAGCCGTGTACCTCCTTCCTGGTGGAATGACTGGAACTAATCGGATGTCGGACCCCTTCCGTCTAATAGGCGCTGCTCATGCATGGTTGTTTACTTCTTTGGGCCGGTTTGGTGACATCTCTGAACAGTCAAAGGGACTGTGTCTGTGGTACAATATCCACGGTCAACATCTGAAAATCGGGGTGATGCAAATCTCTTTTTGATATGTGTATAACACTTACAGTCTGGGAACTGGCGTGATGCAAAACTTGGGTGAGTCAGGAAGAAAGGTACATGTCCTTATGGGTGATACTACTGGTGATTCTGAACAAACAACTTCTAATATACATATGACCTTTTCTTAACCGTCTTGAAAACAGCTAGGAACGGGAAAGGCGCAGGTGGTGGTAAATTGTGATACTGTTATGTTATGGTTTGTTTAATTGTGTACGTTTCCTCACAGAAGATGTTCAAACAGTTCACCGTCAATTTCAATTCATATTGGTGCTCTTGTAGACAGGTGTTGTGTCGCCGATCGGAGCTCTGTTTTGCACTCCTTTTCTTGGGCACAAGCATGTAAAATACGATCGAGAAGTTCCTGTCTTGTGTCCACTCTGCGCCTGTAGACGCCGCTCTTCAGCGACCCCCACAAACAGTAACCCAATGGGGTAAGATCGGGTGATCTCGGTGGCCAAGAAATCACTCCATGGCGACCGATCCAGCGACCAGGATACGTTGTGTTGAGTTACTGTGTCACTGGCCATCCAGGATGACTGAGATGGACCACAGTGCAGACAGCGTTGCACAGACCATCGCAACAGAGATAGTGTTTTCAGTCCATGTCATGCTGTTGACAGTCCGAGTTGTGATCTCAGTGGACATTCTTGCAGTGTTTGCATCATCATCAATGGTTCAAATGGTTCTGAGCACTATGGGACTCAACTGCTGAGGTCATTAGTCCCCTAGAACTTAGAACTAGTTAAACCTAACTAACCTAAGGACATCACAAACATCCATGCCCGAGGCAGGATTCGAACCTGCGACCGTAGCGGTCTTGCGGTTCCAGACTGCAGCGCCTTTAACCGCACGGCCACTTCGGCCGGCGCATCATCATCGACGGACCTTTCTAGGACGACGACAGCATCATCTTCAGGTCAGGTTGTGGTGTTGTTGTAGGTACAAATACACATCTCCACACATGTATAACATCTGCAAAGAAAAAAAAACGATATTGATAATTAACCAGTGTATATATATATATATATATATATATATATATATATATATATATATATATATATATGTCTATAATAATAGTTTGTAGTAGTATTTACACACAAAATTATCCATGTCCGAATCATTCTACTGGAATGTAATCATATCATTATAATTATTATCATAATAGAGACAAATATTTTATCCACTTCTACTTATGGGCATCTGATTCATCACAATATTGTCATTGAGTGCCCCTAGAAACAAGCAAACAATATCTCTTAAGTAATGCATGTAGTGTCTTGGTAAAAACTATTATTATTATTGTAGGAGCGAAAGAAAAGTGAATTACTACTAACACTGAAAACACTGTACCGATATTCACGCCCACGGTGTTTCTTTACGCAGTATTGAGCCCTAGGTTCCGTGACAGGAGGCCACCTTGCGCGCTCGTGAGGAAATTAAAGAGGGGCGGGGAAGGCGCTGCTACGGCGCGCGACGCCCGTGGACGGATGACATGTGAAGTCAGCGGGCAACAGGGCGATGTGTGAAGAGCGGCTCGCTGGTCGGTGTATGGGGAAGGCATGCTAGAGGGATACACGAGGATTGTCGCCGACTGCTGTGTGTTCGGGCGAGATCGTGAAAGTATATGTTGTGTGTTCGCGCCGGTCTATTCCCTATTGCTCACTTATCGATTTGAGTTTTAGAAACAGTGAACAGCGAGCATCCTTGTTAAACTGTGCCCTGAGTTTCTCGACAGTGTAGTAACTAGTCATGAACGGTATGGACTTGTGAGCCGACATGCTAAATGACGTTGCCGTCATTACATCCTTGCCGGTAGTTGGTGGCTGCAATTACGGACTTTTGCTGCTTATTAATGGTTTAGACATCTAAAGACGGTTACTTCAAGAAATCCATTCACCGACGGTGTTCTTGAGTTTTTAAAGATTCAGCGCTTCTCACCGGATCACTGACTACTGAGCTGATTTTCTGCAAGAAGATTAATGGTAGTTACAAGGCAAGCTGTTTGCCGATAATCAGTTTAATTACCCGGCCATCTTGTGCCGAGAAAGATTGTTTTTTTGTGATAGTCAATGCTCATCTTTTATAAAGATGAGAAGCTAGCTGCTAACAAAATTCACCGTGCAGCATTTCTTTTCGGAGAGTCAATAGTTGCACTCTTGTAATCAATGTTCTCATTCAAGCCAAAGTCAAAGCTCCAGCCATTAGTAAATGTAATCGTGCACTAATTTTCATGACGCACTAAAGGACTATGTTAACTATAGTTATTGGTTAAAAGACAAGACTGTGGCGGCAATATGGATGTGTTTAAGCCTCGTGCCCCTAAAGAGTGTTATCAATATTGAAAATGATTGGTGTTTCTCTGTTTTAGAAAACGTATTTTCTTTTTGTTATGTGCCTGTTCTGTGGGGCGATGGTCTATTTGTACAGTGACATCTAGTGGAGGCGTAAGCTGGACCACCTCAGTAGTGCAGACCGGTTGCTGGGCTTTTTTAATTGTTCAGGGATTCACGTTCATTGGTCAAGAGATATTCACTGGTTTGGACATGGTGCTCTTTGAATGCGTAATTTTTTAGTAATGCTTGCAATTTTTTATTTTAAACGTAAAGATTAAGCTTTGGATGCTGGAAATACTGCAGTTGTGTAAAGATTTAGCTAAACAAGTGGCCCAATGAAGTAACATGATTATGGGTTTGCTTTATAAGTAAAGATTAGTTAATTAATTGATTAATTAACTAATATTGTGGGTGTCTATACCAGGATGTAAAGTTTCAAAGCTGATGACTGGTTGTTTTCTCTGAGAAATATGCTGTTTGATCTTTAATTGGTCAAGAGAGCTTATCGCTAGCGGTACGCAATAATTGTTGTGAGAAATAAAATCTGTTATTGCATTTACTTCTGCGGCCTCATTGGTTTCTACTCCCGGACCCCCATGACCTGGTGTCACATTTCAACTACTAAAGTATCTTCTCCTTGATGACTGGTGTCACCCTTCAAGATAGAATACTCGTGAGTTGTGTCAGTGAGTGGGTTGCTCATACAATTGTATTTCCACAGCAGCTGCATCAATCCATTTACCCCTATTATCTATTGTCTAGAGACAAAACAAAGTCTCATAAGTAACGCTTAAAAGAATGTGTAACAAACGTATTATTGTACAACAGATCGAAAATGAGCTACTACCTACCTATTTTCCCCTCACCTTCGGAGTTATTACCCACAAGCTAACGCTGGAGAATAGTGTCGTATAATTTACTGGGATATCAGCGGCTGCTGCTCCAACAAGCCATCCACCCCCCCCCCCCCCCAATACCATCATCATAACTTAGTTCTACTAGAATGAAACAAATCAGTATCTCATAAACAATGTTTGAAAGTGTGTATAAAAAACGAAATATTGTAGAATAGAAAGAAACTGAACTATGACTATTTAAGTTTTGTTCCTTGATGACAGGTGTCATTCCTCATTAGCTTACGCTGGAGAAAGATGTGGCTCTATTATCTGGACTACCAGTACAGATGGACTACGTGTTAGCTCATTTATTTGCATCTCCGGTGTAGGTGAACATGGATTTGAATCAACATCAGTAACAGACTGCATAGTTATTGGGTATATAGTTATGTATAGTTATTGGGCTGGCCAGTGTCTCATCCATACCCATAGCAGCAATGTCACTGAAAAATTTTACAACAAGCAGAAAAACGGTTAATTTACATAATTACATCACTCGCACACACACACACGCACACACACGAGCGCGCGCACGCACGCACGCACACACACACACACACACACACACACACACACACACACACACACACACACACACACAGAGAGAGAGAGAGAGAGAGAGAGAGAGAGAGAGGACGAGTATTTACCTAAGCAAAATTCGACTGTTAAAGGTTGTATAAGCCATGCTCCATCCTCTGGAGCGCGGATGAGCTGCAACAGATCCACCAGTATACTCCTGCTATAGGATAGTACAGCAGGGGCAAAGGCACACTACTTTCTGCAACAAAATAACAAAAAAATATACTTTTCATTAGACTGCACTAAAATGCGCGCGCGACAATAAAGAAAGAGCCATATTAAAACATACACTCCTGGAAATGGAAAAAAGAACACATTGACACCGGTGTGTCAGACCTACTATACTTGCTCCGGACACTGCGAGAGGGCTGTACAAGCAATGATCACACGCACGGCACAGCGGACACACCAGGAACCGCGGTGTTGGCCGTCGAATGGCGCTAGCTGCGCAGCATTTGTGCACCGCCGCCGTCAGTGTCAGCCAGTTTGCCGTGGCATACGGAGCTCCATCGCAGTCTTTAACACTGGTAGCATGCCGCGACAGCGTGGACGTGAACCGTATGTGCAGTTGACGGACTTTGAGCGAGGGCGTATAGTGGGCATGCGGGAGGCCGGGTGGACGTACCGCCGAATTGCTCAACACGTGGGGCGTGAGGTCTCCACAGTACATCGATGTTGTCGCCAGTGGTCGGCGGAAGGTGCACGTGCCCGTCGACCTGGGACCGGACCGCAGCGACGCACGGATGCACGCCAAGACCGTAGGATCCTACGCAGTGCCGTAGGGGACCGCACCGCCACTTCCCAGCAAATTAGGGACACTGTAGCTCCTGGGGTATCGGCGAGGACCATACGCAACCGTCTCCATGAAGCTGGGCTACGGTCCCGCACACCGTTAGGCCGTCTTCCGCTCACGCCCCAACATCGTGCAGCCCGCCTCCAGTGGTGTCGCGACAGGCGTGAATGGAGGGACGAATGGAGACGTGTCGTCTTCAGCGATGAGAGTCGCTTCTGCCTTGGTGCCAATGATGGTCGTATGCGTGTTTGGCGCTGTGCAGGTGAACGCCACAATCAGGACTGCATACGACCGAGGCACACAGGGCCAACACCCGGCATCATGCTGTGGGGAGCGATCTCCTACACTGGCCGTACACCACTGGTGATCGTCGAGGGGACACTGAATAGTGCACGGTACATCCAAACCGTCATCGAACCCATCGTTCTACCATTCCTAGACCGGCAAGGGAACTTGCTGTTCCAACAGGACAATGCACGTCCGCATGTATCCCGTGCCACCCAACGTGCTCTAGAAGGTGTAAGTCAACTACCCTGGCTAGCAAGATCTCCGGATCTGTCCCCCATTGAGCATGTTTGGGACTGGATGAAGCGTCGTCTCACGCGGTCTGCACGTCCAGCACGAACGCTGGTCCAACTGAGGCGCCAGGTGGAAATGGCATGGCAAGCCGTTCCACAGGACTACATCCAGCATCTCTACGATCGTCTCCATGGGAGAATAGCAGCCTGCATTGCTGCGAAAGGTGGATATACACTGTACTAGTGCCGACATTGTGCATGCTCTGTTGCCTGTGTCTATGTGCCTGTGGTTCTGTCGGTGTGATCATGTGATGTATCTGACCCCAGGAATGTGTCAATAAAGTTTCCCCTTCCTGGGACAATGAATTCACGGTGTTCTTATTTCAATTTCCAGAAGTGTACGTACCTGCAGTGTCATCAGAGTCTAACTGGGGCCGCTTATTAACCACTGATGAAGACTCGTCATTTCCACTATGACGCTTTATCTTTAGGAGGATCACAACGTACAGAAGCAGACTTTAAAACCCTAATTGGGTACAGAGAATGAAGTGTAGCAGAGTCTTGATCAAACCAAGAGGTAGGAGGATAGCCTCTAGGTGTCGCCCACAGGCAGGCTAAAGATGTGCATTATGCAACATAAAATATTCTCACGATCGAAGATTAAGAAATGCATGCTCGAGGGCATTGGTTGTGCTCTGCACTTGCTGCACCAAGCAGTTTTTCGGTTGCGAGGTCGGGCACCATAGAATCAAAGTTAGCGCTGATCGCGACATGAGCTAAATAAACTGACCACATTGGTAAGGCCGGCTGTCTGAACAATCTGGCAACTCTTCAGGCTGCACCAGTTCCTAGAGGACGTCTTGTCTTCGTTCTGAACTGTCCTGCGACATCTACGCCTGTGGTCTAGTGGTAAACAGTGCGTTGTCTGAATGCAATGTCGCCTGGTCGAAACTGTTCGGGACGGCCGTCGTGGCCGAGCGGTTCTTGGCGCTTCAGTCTGGAAATGCGCGACCGCTACGGTCGCAGGTTCGAATCCTGCCTCGGAGCAAGCCGGAGTGGCCGTGCGGTTCTAGGCGCTACAGTCTGGAGCCGAGCGACCGCTACGGTCGCAGGTTCGAATCTGCCTCGGGCATGGATGTGTGTGATGTCCTTAGGTTAGTTAGGTTTAATTAGTTCTAAGTTCTAGGCGACTGATGACCTCAGCAGTTAAGTCGCATACTGCTCAGAGCCATTTTTTTGAACCTGTCTCGGGCATGGATGTGTGTGATGTCCTTAGGTTAGTTAGGTTTAAGTAGTTCGAAGTTCTAGGGGACTGATGATCTCCGCTGTTAAGTCCCATAGTGCTCAAAGCCATTTTTGAACCGTACAAGTAGAAAATTTTCGGTAAAGCAACGTACTCAAGTTCCCTTCCGGCATGGAGATGGTTCAGTCAGTATGGTGTTGTTTGCTAATGGGGACATTGAATATACGAACTTTCGAATATATATTCTTTTTCCGGAGGTAGAAGCCATTTACCTAAAGGAGGTTTTGGCTCAATATGGTGACGTGGAAATCGTTCGCCTTGAACGTTAATCAAGTCAACACACTACAGTGCTGTAGAGGCATACCTTCGGTGAAAATGCAAATCAAAACATCATTAGCAAGTTTGTGGCTGTTGCATTCATATTGGGAAAAGCCTGCAGGTGGGGACCTGTCCTCTGTGCAACAAAAGTGGCCATCTACGAACTATCGGCCAGTGGAGAGTTTTTATTTTAGGATCTTCCCTGGAACAGTGCCGCGAGCGAATGGTTACTGACCTTGTCCCCTTGAAGCGAAATAAGCGGTGGTTCGTGTGTGAGATACACAGGTGAGCGAGTGCACCGGGACTTACCCAGTTCACTGCTAGTAGCGCCACGTCACCATAAAGCGTCCACAATTAAGTATAAAATTAAAAGTCAAAATTTTATATTCACATCTTGTCAACATATATTTTATTGTAATAACGTTTTAAATATCAAGTCCTGATGTAACTAAACTAATAGTTTCCATAAAAATGCAGTTTTAAGAAAAAATAAGTGGCGCTAAATAATAAAGTTAGAAAGCCAAAATTTGGTCAGAATGTGCCTATGGAGCTCATAAATAACTGGTGCAAGTTTCAAAGTAAAAGAATGAAAATTGAAACCGCAACCCACGTTTTTGAGAAAAATAAGTGGCGCTAAATATTGGACTTATTTTTGTTTTTGTTTTAAATTTGTTTTATGCTTCAGTTCACTCTAAAAACAACAACTAAGAGCTACCTCTTATAGATTTTGAATGATGTAATGAAAACCAAATTTGTAACTGAAATATACCCCTTTGAGCAGATTAAGTACCTGTAATTTTAATAGTAGAGAATTTTGGTTACAGCAAAAAAATGGTTCAAATGGCTCTGAGCACTATGGGACTCAACTGCTGAGGTCATTAGTCCCCTAGAACTTAGAACTAGTTAAACCTAACTAACCTAAGGACATCACAAACATCCATGCCCGAGGCAGGATTCGAACCTGCGACCGTAGCGGTCTGGTTACAGCATACAATAAAACCTACTAAATAATAGAGCTATACTAAATTATAGAACCATAATAGTAATTACATCCAATACAAGTTCTAGTAAAGGTATGGTTCAGAGGTAACGATCTAACGTTAGTTCCACAATCAAAATTCTAGGAGGCAAAGTTTTAATTCAAGCGAGCTGAAACTTTTTCTGTGCTTTCAAACAACTTACCTAAATATATGTAAAAATTAATAAGATTTTAAATTAATTCATAACTTTGTTATTAAACATTATGTGTCCGAGAAAGCGGTCGTTCAGAGACTGCTGCCGTGTATTGAGGCAGTAGACAACAGATGTTCCCTCGGCCTTCCGCTGCGGCACAAACAAATACAGACCGAGAGGCAGGGAAAAGGTTCACTTCGCACTCAGCCATTGTAAGATCCACGTCTGTTAAACGTCGGATTGCGCTCTGCCTCGGATGGCGTCAGAGACGGATTGTGACAAATTGCGTATTTGCGATAAAAACTGATAGTGGACTCGTGGAGACTGTACACCATCCTGGATCGCTTAGATTTCATTAAAGTAACTTTTAGTGTGCCGTCCGTAATAATTACAAATCTGCGTGGCAAGTGGTGACTTTTTATTTCCGCTTTTGTGGTGAGCATTTACTTTGAACATTTATTTGAGTATTATTAGTCAGGGCGAAAGGCAATTTGGTAGGAACGTACCATAGAAGTCGCCTCTGAACTGATAATAGTGCTGTTTAAGATAGAAAGATTTACTGTCAATTGAACCTAGTGACTTTCAAAGTGTTGCATGTGAGATACTTTATTCAATATATGTTTGAACTAGAACTTCATACATTCATTTATAATCATAGTTCTGATCCCGCTGAATAGAAAGAGAATAGAAACATTTCTTTCGTTAGGACGGACAAGAATGTGGCGGTGCAGACTGGAAACTAAGGTCAGTATGTTCTCCATCGCTTTCTGACTGACTATAAAATTAGTTGCCAGGCTCACGTGAGAAAGACAGCGTACTAAACAAACCAACCACATCGTCATAAAAACCTGTCGCCCCACACCCTCTGGTAACGAACTTGAGTCTACATCTTCCCTCATTTCTGGAGATCGTTCCATATTTCTCGCTTTCACTACTGGTGATTTTCCGCCATTGCAAACAAAGCCTGATCCGGTTCCTACTACTTCTTGGACGGCGGCGTTCGCGATTCATAATAGGCGGCGCCGCACTCAGGATGGTGATGACTTAGTTGTGCCTTCCCCCGTCCCATCTCCCCCCCAGCTCTGTTTGTCTGTCCCTCCTACGAGTGTGTGGTACCACATGGCCCTGGCAAGGCGGAGATCGGGCAGGCAGTATCTGGTATTCCTGCTGCTGCAGGGGTGGCTCCTGTGGAGTCGCTCTGGAGCGAGTGTGTGTCGGTGTCGTCTCTTTCGCAGCCTCCTCAACAAGCGCAACTGGTAATACTGCAATGAGATCCTGTTCCTCTGGTCTAGGCGAGTGTGATTTTTTGCCTATTGCGGCTGCCGTTGCGGAAAATGGTATCCCAGAGTTGTCTCCCGCTGTCTCTGAGATTCACCATGATTGGCCTCCATTACGGAGTCGGTACGCTTGCAGAGTGACTCTTCTGTAGGCCAGGCCTCGGATCCTGGAGTGTCACAGATTGATATGGATGTGGTGCTAAATTCGCCTACACCACCAGACTCCAGGATGGACTGTAATGGGCGACTGCTGCTCTGCTGTTACGAGGGTCATTCAGAAAGTAGGGTCTGATGAGTCGCGAAATGTAAACGACAGTGAAAATCTGATGAAACTTTGCACAGATGTGTTCGGCAGTGTCTCTAGTATGTCCGTCTATCGCGTCACGTCGATCTTTTCAGTCTTGAGTGCATAGTGAGGACATGAAGATGCCTAGAAAATAGTGTCTCTCGCCAAGTGTGGCTGCCTGATGAGAAATTTCGCGTGAAACTATGCAGCCTACATAACATAACTGTCATGAGTTTCCTTCTTCAAGACAATGCTCGCCCGCAATCTGCAGGGTCAATGAAGATTCTCCTGCAGCGTTTTCGATAGGAAGTGTTGGTTACCAACAATACAGCCCGACATTGGCTGCCTCTGAGATTCATTTCGGCTCTCATGAACCGCTGGTTATGAAGACGACAACGAGCAAATGGCTCTGAGCACTATGGGACTTAACATCTGAGGTCATCAGTCCCCTGGAACTTAGAACTACTTAAACCTAACAAACCTAAGGACATCACACACGTCCATGCCCGAGGCAGGATTCGAACCTTCGGCCGTAGCAGTCACGCGGTTCCGGACCGAAGCGCCTTGAACCGCTCGGCCACCACGACCGGCGACAACGAGCAGTAGACCAGGGAAGAGTGATACGTGGCACTGTTGGCGCCAGTCGCTTCTCGGTAATGATGTAAGATCTCTGAGATCGACTTTGCATCGCGTGGTCGCGGTTTTCCTCTTTGGTCGCTTTTCGGCTATTTAAGCGCATGTCGCTGTGGGGAGATGGCTAGTTTTCGTCTGTTGGTTGGAGCTCCGGTGTGCAGTCTGGTTGTCGGCGGTCGCTCTTTGCGCATGCTCTGCCGCTTTCTGTCACATGGGCAGTGGGACTGTGCACGGAGACGTGCGTGCGGTCGGGAGTGTGTACTGCGTCTAGTGAGAGGGCGATGGTGTCGTCTGTGCTGCTAAACGATGTGAACATGAGAAAGTGTCTTTATCAATCTGCAACTGGATACACTACAGAATCAAACGGTGGGAATTATTCACCTTGTTAAAGTCCTGCTATATATATATATATATATATATATATATATATATATATATATATATATATATATATATATATATATATATATATGTGTGTGTGTGTGTGTGTGTGTGTGTGTGTGTGTGTGTGTGCTGTTTGCAGTTAACTGCTCTCCCAGTGTTTGGAGGCCCATGTTATCTGTTTCGTGTTGACCACTCCTGCACAACTTATTGAGCAGTGATTTGCCTGTTTTGGACGCACTTGAGTTACTGGCAGGGAGTGTATATCTAAGTGGGGGCCTGTGCACTCTGAAAGAACCACAGGTTTGATTTTCTGGCAGTTCTTTCTGTCTTTTGCTATTAAGGGTAATCCACCTATGGGCATATTGGCATTCTTTGTAAAATTGAGAGATTTATGACATTGTTTTCCTTGTATGTAATTGATATTTAGGATTGTAAGACAGAGTATGTGTTCTGGTTTCTACATGTTGTGCAGTGTTCTGATGTGAATGTTTATGTATCATGGTTTTCACGCATCATTTTACAAAGAATGCCAATATGCCCATAGGTGGATTACCCTTAATAGCAAAAGACAGAAAGAACTGCCAGAAAAAAAACTAGCTTTACACTCGAAACTTGGCCCTTGCACGTGTAAGTCACATTTAATGCACACACCTCCACCTTCCCGACCCTACTTCTCCTGCGTGCTCTCTCAATCTAACTGCCGGCCGCGGTGGTCTCGCGGTTCTAGGCGCGCAGTCCGGAACCGTGCGACTGCTTTCTGTCTTTTGCTATTAAGGGTAATCCACCTATGGGCATATTGGCATTCTTTGTAAAATTGAGAGATTTATGACATTGTTTTCCTTGTATGTAATTGATATTTAGGATTGTAAGACAGAGTATGTGTTCTGGTTTCTACATGTTGTGCAGTGTTCTGATGTGAATGTTTATGTATCATGGTTTTCACGCATCATTTTACAAAGAATGCCAATATGCCCATAGGTGGATTACCCTTAATAGCAAAAGACAGAAAGAACTGCCAGAAAAAAAACTAGCTTTACACTCGAAACTTGGCCCTTGCACGTGTAAGTCACATTTAATGCACACACCTCCACCTTCCCGACCCTACTTCTCCTGCGTGCTCTCTCAATCTAACTGCCGGCCGCGGTGGTCTCGCGGTTCTAGGCGCGCAGTCCGGAACCGTGCGACTGCTTTCTGTCTTTTGCTATTAAGGGTAATCCACCTATGGGCATATTGGCATTCTTTGTAAAATTGAGAGATTTATGACATTGTTTTCCTTGTATGTAATTGATATTTAGGATTGTAAGACAGAGTATGTGTTCTGGTTTCTACATGTTGTGCAGTGTTCTGATGTGAATGTTTATGTATCATGGTTCCTGTGCAAAGGCAGTGTGAGCTGTTGTTGTAGACAGTGATTGCAAGAGATTTAATTTGGTTGCAAAGAGTAACTGTATTCCTGTTTTGAAAATTTTCTAATGTTTTAAGGATTGTGTTGCTTTGGATACTGCCCAGTTGCCCAGTGGTTTTATGTTGCTGTTTCAGTGGTATAATCAGTGGTGCGCGTCGTCCTTTGTAGGTGGCCGGTTTAACTGGGGGACGACGCCTTGGCGGCAGCCTGTGAATTGTAACTGATAGCGCGGTCGCTGTGTTTGTCAGTAGACCAGTTCTTCGGCGAATATGAGTTTTTTATTGTTTGTTCCTGGTGACGCCGAGGCGTCCGTCTTTCAGTCTTTCCTGTTCCTTTCAGCTTTCATTCAGGCTCTATCTGAGTTGTAGTTTCCGCGCACCTTTGATGTGCCATTACGTGCCACCGAAATTTGGTAATACCTGAAAGATGCCTTTCATTGTACTGGTCATCTAATATCTTATTCAAAAGAGAAATTGTGATTTATTTCTGCTGTTATGTCTTAAAACGTATCCTGCTTCTGTGAGAGTTTTTTACGTAAACCATTTATTGTTGCATTATTCTTAAGATTTATGTAAAGAGAGTTTTAAAATTATGTAATGTTTTGGGTAGGCTTTGACGCCCGTAGACATTTTGTCTGTTTAGTAATGTTCCCAATTCGAGGGCAATTATGTATATTATTCTCGGGTGACAGCAGTATGCTACTGTCATGCAATTGTTAAATAAAATCTGTTCGAGATTACAAGCCAGAGTTTGTCTTTGATTTGTAATTATTGTCTTGTCTTTACTGAGTTGAGGTATATTTGAGCGTGTGTCCCCCGTCTCAAAGAAAATTGGCAGAAAGTTCAGGCGGCTGTCTTCAATGACGAGGACACTGGAAAGGTGGCACAAAACTACGACAAATGTCTAAGTAGAAGCGGAGCGGCGACACGTCGAGAAATAGCTGGAAGGCCTAGCTAGCTAACTGTTGCAAATATAACATTTTTGATTTTTCAGTGGTTTCCATTTCGCTACGGACCTGACCTTACTTTGAGAATAGCCCTCGTATTTCTATGTTTGTTTCTTTTGACTGATAGCTCAGGAGTATACATTTGTCACTCTAAATGTTAATACAGTATTATCAGAGCTGTCCCTAGTTTAGCTGGGTCACTTTATATTTGATTTATGTGCAAATATAGTGTTCCTATCAGAGATTTTATTTACCAGTTTCCTCCTCCCCGGGTTTTGCACTGTTTTTAATGTGGCACCCGAATTTTCGACGGGAACTGCCTTATTCTTTTGAGAAAGCATTCCAGTTGCTAAAGTTGAAGTTCTTGAATTTGGCAGAGACATAGGCTACAAACTTTTTGACCTCACGTTGGTTGTCTTATATGCTCCGTCTGTTTCTGGTCACACAGGAGGACGTTAGCGTTTTTGTAAAGAAGAGATTATTTATCTTTTACGTAGGAGCCCTCTGGGTCTATGTTTGGGTGGTGATTTGAATCGTGTTCTGCGTCCTGAAATCAGTCCCCTCATTTTAAGTATTGACGAGATTTAAACGAGATGGTGCGTTCGATGCTCTTGAAAGATGTGTGGAAGTGTAAAATCCGACGTTGGTTAAATTATGCATTTTACTGCGTCTTATGGTAGCAGGACTGACCTATTTTATTTATCGGATTGGAATCGTGGTCGCATTCTTGCAGTCGACGTTATCCCTGCTAGCTTTCCTGATCACTAAGCTTTGGCCGCAACTCTCCAACTTGATCGGCGACCAGTGAAAATATTTCGTTCCCCGTGGATATTAAATGACTCTCACTTGGCAGATCCTTCTCTGGAGGACGTGTCACACAATGTGTGGGAAAGCAATCTTCGATTCACTGGGAGGTACTCTACCACTCTGGAATGGTGTACTGCCCTGGCTAAACCGACGCTCCATCAAACTTTGATTGCTCATTGTGCTGCTGGAGCGAGGGATTTTCGGAGAACTCAGGAATTCTATTATTCTCTCTTGCGTGAGTTGTATGACGGTGCGGATAACTGTCCCCCCACCCCCCTGCGGATTGCAGATACACAATGTGTTAAAGGGGGTTGCGGGTGCGATCGAAACCACGATCACTAGTGGCGGAGAAATTGGCTTTGTTGTATCATTTGCTTCGACATCAAGCTCGACATCGCCGCTCTTGCATTGATTCTCTTACAGAAGGTGACGGCCGTCATTTGACAGCACAAACTGACGTACTAAACGCCTTACATCAGTACTATGTAGATCTTTACGACGTGGATTCACCTAATGCCTTTCCCTTCGACCCGGCTATTCGCCACTCAGGTCTGAGCAGAATTTCTTGGCCACCTTTCACCCAGATAATGTGGGTGATCTTATTGTTACTTCTCCTTCTTACAAATCGCCAGCCGGCCGGTGTGGCCGAGCGGTTCTAGGCGCTTCAGTCTGGAACCGTGCGGCCACTACGGTCGCAGGTTCGATTCCTGCCTCGGGCATGGATGTGTGTGATGTCCTTAGATTAGTTAGGTTTAAGTAGTTATAAGTTCTAGGGGACTGATGACCTCAGATGTTAAGTCCCACAGTGTTCAGAGCCATTTGAACCATTTTTTAACAAATCGCCAGCTAAGGAATGGCTTCCCAAGAAAGTTTATGTTGGTTTTTGGCCCCTCTTGGGCGTAATATTTACGACTATGTTGAATGAGTTGTTAAGGGCGCGGTTGTGCCCACTCCATTCAAGGTGGGGGAAGATTGTGTTGATACCAAAACATCCTGGTCTTAATACTGTTGATAATTTTCATCCTCTCACGTTAATGAACTTGTGTATAAGACAGTGGCAAGTGCGGTAAATCGTATGATATCTACCTTCTTGGCAGCTGTTGTCGGTGTGTATCAGAATTGTCTCCATACCGCTCCTTTTTCACGTGATGTGATTGATGTGATTTCGGTTGCTGCAGTTACTTCTGTCCACTGTGCCTTTATCTTTATGCATTAAATAAAGCTTTCGGTCATGTAAAACACTTTTTGCTTAGAATTTTGGAAATGATCTGGTTTACTGGTATGGCTCTTAGACTGATATCGGACGTGCTTACAGGCATTGCATCTTCGGTAGTTGTGAATGGCAAATGACGCCCCCGAGTGCCACAGGAGAGTACCACAAGGGAGCCCGCACTCGAGATCTTTATTTGTCTTATTCCTGAAACCGCTGCTTAGGTAGGTTGCGTCCCATTTTCAGGGTTGGACGCTTTCTGGAGGGATCATCGCTGTTTGCGCGTGAGTTGCTGATGTTATGGCGTTACTCCGTCGACGTGTAGAGATACCTCTGACGAAGAATATCATCGATGATTATTGCCGTGTCTTAGAAGCACGGCTTAACGAGGGCAAAAATAAACTCCTTAATTTACGTGCTTTCGATGGAGCAATGATCACGTGGGCCACTGCTGTGGATTGTCGTACTTCACTAGAAGTTGGAACATGAACGACGCTCTCTTACCCTTCTCCAGAAGATACAAGTTTTTGATATATATGTGCTGTGCAATGCGTATTACATCGCACAACTATTCACGCTTTCCTCTATGATGGCTAAGAAACTGAAGAAGGCAGTTGTCTGGTCTACTTTTATGGAAACGTCATATCTTCACGTTGCGAAACAAGACTGTGACGAAGACACGTTCCCTCGCGGATTGAGCCTTTCTGACATTAAGAGGAAGGCGGCTGTCTTACATGTTTGGCGAACCGTTTTGACCATCACTAAGTTCTGGGCGGTTCACCTTAGTGCATCCAGCGAGTCTTGACCCCCTATTGACTCTGGTTGTCTGAATTTTAAGCTGAGACACATTCTGGAGTTCTATGTAGCCGTGAACTATTTGGAGACAGACGTATTGCAGATGCCGGTGCTCACTACCAAGTTTTTATTGACCCACTGCGACTGGATTCCCTGCCGCAATACCGATGAACAATTATCGCCGCAAATCACCTGGAAAATTGTGTGCCGGCCGGGGTGGCCGAGCGGTTCTAGGCGCTACAGTCTGGAACCGAGCAACCGCTACGGTCGCAGATTCGAATCCTGCCTCTGGCACGGATGTGTGTGATCTCCTTAGGTTAGTTAGGTTTAAGTAGTTGTAAGTTCTAGGGGACTGATGACCTCAGAAGTTAAGTCCCATAGTGCTCAGAGCCATCTGAAAATTGTGTGAGCCAACATCAGCCTCCCGATTCCACCAATGACAGCGGCCTCCTCCTGGTACAGTGGGGTCAACAATTTCATATCCACCAACGAGCGCCTGTACTGTATCGGGATTAGTGACACGGATAAATACAGGAGGTATGCGACCCTAAATATCCTGCAGCACCTGTTTACTTGTCGTGGCCACCTAGCAAATTGTTCCTGGCTCAGGAAGCAATTAGCTTTCCTCACTCGCTCTGTTAAAGCTGCATATTCCACTGAAATCACTTTCCGGCGAGCTACTTTTTTTCTTCCGATGACAATGACCTTTGGCTGGTTGGTCACTTCGAACATTTTGTCGTTGTTTGTGAAGGTGATGATGACCATTTGGCTTTTCGCCAGTTTACGTCTACGGCTTACTGATCCTCCTTACAACTGCCCCGATTTCGAGGACTCTTTGCCAACTTGTGAATCTTTTTGTAAAGCTTCGTCCCAATTTTGTAAAGGCCTCGTCGGTAGTGCAGGGGAGGCCGAGTTACCACTGTTGTGAAGCTAGGCCGAGTTTGTGAGTTAGTGAAACGTCATCTGGTGCAGTACACCGCTAAGACTATTTCTCTTTCTCTGCCTCGTGATGACTGAGTGTTGTGTGATGTCCTTAGGTTAGTTAGGTTTAAGTAGTTCTAAGTTCTAGGGGACTGATGACCATAGATGTTAAGTCCCATAGTGCTCAGAGCCATTTGAACCATTTGAACTATTTCTCACTGCCAGTAGTACACAGCTATGCCCCAGGTAACAGGATAGGACAACGAAGGTTCTAAACACTCCAACAAATTAGTAACAAAGTCACACAAATGAGTTAAAAAGTTTACTTGTCTTTGTGGCTTGTTAAATTATAAAGTCTGCAACACTGCATGTAATATAACACAGAAAAGGCCCTCAATGGCTGAGTGCGAATAATCATAGGTGAACTTCTCAGTACATAGCAAATGCAATTTACAATAACTGTCTGTTCACTTCTAAGAGTTCACTAAACGATGTTCCCTGTCCAAGCCAGCCAAGACTATGACCTATAACCAAGTGGGAGAGCTGCTCTTCTTCTTCGAAGTAGGCTTCTGTACGTTGTTGTCTGGCCATTGCCGGATTGTACTTGGCCGGCAACTGGCCAACACGAAATCGACATCTTCATCGTGAGCGCCGCCCGTGGCGCTGGTGGAACTCGCGCAAGTGGCGAGTCTCTATGGCACTGGCACCAGCTCGCATCTTTGCGGCTGTGGTGCTTTTGGAAATTGGAAATCTGTGTTAAGTTCTATGGGACAAAACTGCGGGGGTCATCGGTCCCTAGACTTACACACTACTTAACCTAGCTTAAACTAACTTACGCTAAGGACAATACACACACCCATGTCGAAGGGAGGACTCGAACCTCCGACGGGGTAGCCGCGCGAACCGTTGCAAGGCGCCATAGACCGCAGGGCTACCCCGCGCGGCTGTGGTGCTTTTGCCCTGGCTGTGTCTTGTTCGGACGACACAGCAAATCTCACGTTTGAAAGACAGGGCAGTGGATAGTTCCGGCAGAAGCTGTTGTCCTCATTGTGCTTTTGTTTTCCCATCTCTGATTTCCTCTGTCTTCCTCCTTTTTAGCTATTGGTATTATTTATGAAAACTTAATATACAACAACGAAAGCTATGTGACGGAGCAGCTAAGTGAGTGGGAAGGAGGGGGGAGGGGGGGGGGGCATTCCGGTCAGGCCTCGGGATTCGACCCCGGCTCATGTTGTCTCTGCCAGCCTGAAGCTGACCATGACCATTACTGACAGCTGCTCGTAAAATGTGTTTCCTGTTTGCACGAATATTCAGATACTTCCGCTGAGCATTTTCTAATTAATTCTAATATCCTATGTGTAAACTGTGTCATACTCATGTTTATGTTCTTTATTTCAACACAAGTTAACTGTACATGTAGACTGCTCAGTAAATTACTGTTATAAAAAAAAAAGAGGAGCATCTGTCTAGTGAAGAAAAAGCGGTAAACGTCACGTCGTCTGAACGCAACGTTTCCCTGTCGAAATCTTTAGTTGCCCAAAGTTTTATAGCACCTTTCATCTGAATGCTGAATTCCTGAGTGTAATGGTAGCCCAGCTACAAAATATTTCACTTTCTGACACGCGGGTGATAACAGTTCCACCCAATAACAGTTTTGCGAAAGATTTTTCGGCAGACCGACTGCCTTTGAACGCCGCATGCGTCAGAGGTCTCTGGGACCCACTTGCTGGCAGCCGACTGTGGCTACCGCGGAGGTGCTGCGCTCCCTCCCCCTGTGACCAAAGCGTCACATACACTCATCGCTTTGGAGACTACAAAATGCCTTACTGTAGTTGACTGATTGCACGTCACGCTCAGTGACAACGGAGGCAGACGACCCGTTTTTATGTGATGAGTATCGTATTACACTAATATGCAAGACATGAGTACGGCTCAAAATTAATTTTAGAGTTTGTGACCCAAGCAGAATACCACACTATGTTGTTTAATGTTATTATTAATACCTTATATCTCGTTTCTTTTCCTTTTAGAAGTGATTATTCATGCTGTTTTTTTACTCAGGAAATCGTTTGTTTTGGTCAAGTCACTTTGAGTAACTGTGGTATAATGAGTTCTAGTGTCGTTGTTTGATTTCTTATCGTAAATGTATGCGATAAACTGTGTGAATACCTCGCAGTGCAAGCTCTACAGCAATGCAGGCACACTCCACATTTTGACTTCCACGTATGGTTTCATTGACGAAATTAACGCTGACGGAAAATGATTATTAATGTACTGAATTAGATTAGAGCCAACAAAACTGTCCATGTTTTAAGATACCCAGAGTGGAAGTAAGTTCCCAACGCCGGTGTCAGCAGATGTTCACAGGGGTGCCTAATTGCTATTACACAGATCTAGCACAGAGGAACTACATTCAATTCATCACTATTCCCCTGAGTCATGAGTCCTATGTGACGAACAAAACTGAAATTTGTGTCGTTGACGGTCGAGTTGAAGCACTTCAAAAATGTTTGTGTAGTGATTGTTACGCCGTCTTCAAGGTATCCCCTGTGGGTCGGCAACATATCTAACACGACACAGGACCGAGGTTGCCTGTGTCCAAAGGCGTAAGCAAGAGTAAACATCGGCTGTTTTGGAAACAGACATTACGCGTACTACTTCATGCAGAGGGAGTTTGAGATGGCCTGCAGGAAGTATTACTACACCAACATCTGATTGGCTGGCCAATACTATTTAAAGGCTAGAACCAGCACCGAATGCCGGCCTCAAGGACGTCTCCACGGAAGGCTACGTCTTCGCCATCGAAATAGGACTTGGAATTAAGTGTATGTGTGTTAAGTCGGACTCTTGTGGGAAACTTAGTAGTTATCTTTTGTTGCCTCCAGTAGGAAATTCTTACCGGCTTTGTAGTTGTGACTCTTCGTTGTTATTCAGTCATTTCCATGTAGACTCACGTAAATAAAAGTTGTGTTGTAAGAACTTTGGACTTGTCAGTTACAACAGTGGTGAAACTTGGTATTTACAGAACAAACACTTATGACCATAACCACAGCTTACTGAGTCGAACTTGCGAGAGGACTTAATGTGTAAAGATTTTACAAAGATTTTGTTAAAGAATTTCGCCTAACAATTTGCAATTCCTTTAAATAAACGGGAAAATAAAAATCTAGAGTGCACTGATCTGCAACACGATTAGAACTAACAACGCACGCCGCCCTTGCATTGCAAGACACGAGTGGAACGACTGACTTAGCGAGATGCTGCTCGTAGTCGGTCTTTCTAGTCGCAAGATTGATTACTCAGCCTCATAACGCAACTTTAAAGACAAAAACATTGGTCGTTTATGTAAAGTACAGCATTCCTGGAATCCAAAAGTTAAATTATGTCTCATTGTCTCATCTTACGTGAGGATTATGTAGCTTAAGTAATCGAAAGAGAATGCCAAGTAAATTTTGCAGAACAGTTCAGGATCACATGCTTAAGTAAATGCACTGTCACAAGGTTGCCAAATTTTTGCACCCGAGATGCCAAGCCTTAGCTGCGATAGGGCAGCTATGTAGCGAAATGCTTGTCATGCTCGTCTTACACTGCTTCTCGGAATGGAGGTTCGAGAGCATTTGGTATTTTATGCTACGTTATCTTCTGATAATTTATACCGTCGCCTTTCAGGCTACTTAAATTTAAGACATTCAATTAGGTTTTATACAGAACTCGTAATTTATAAAGTTTCCGGCGTGGAAGGGGGATATTAACGTCGGTGTTATTTAATTTCAACGCAAGGATACCATTCATACGCCATGTGAAATATTGGAGTATATATTTTTTCGTCACGGTTACAATTTCCTCAAAATGCAAACGAATAAAACACTTACTTTCGTAGTCCGCAATGAATACTTGTTTCATTGTAACAACAAGTAATTGGAAATGAACCTTGCCCCAAACGTCGCGAATCAGTAGGATACAAAACGCTTTCCATCTCGTATTCGGCTGTGTCTGTGTGCAGTCTTGTGCCACATAAAAATAGAATTTCACCATTAACACGAGAATTCAGATGTATGTTAGTGTGGATGGAATGAAGAAGGAACGCAGTTAACTGATTATTAGATGCAATACAGTAATCAATTCATTTGATGATTCAGAAGCGAGGAAATTTAAAATTATGTTCATTAACACACAAACTGTTAATGTGTAATTTTGCGTCTTCATAAGTTTTTCATCTTGGAAACTATACATATAGTGCATAGGCCTACTTATTAGCCCGTTTACTGCTTTCGTAATGTTCCCTCATTGTTTGGTCCCTCAACTATGAAAAAATCAAATCCATATTACTGATGGTTCTTTCAAGTCCTTCCAGCCACTTTTTTGTGTTGTTGCTTGATACGCACAAGGCAGACCCCTATACCTGCCCCCTCGAAGTACAAGATCGAGATTACCAGAAGGCTTGCGAATTTTATTCGAAACCGAATGTCACGAGTGAAACATGCACTCCGTTACCCGGAATTTCCACGTTAGTTTAAGTAGCTGTGTAGCTAAAAGAAAAAAGAATCCCTAATTTATCCACCACCATAGCTCATTCACACAGCAGCAAACGATACTATCAAACATTATCTTCCATTCACAGAATAACAATATGCCCAGCAGCTGAGCCAGTTGTAAACTATGGACATGCACACAAATTCGTAGCTATCTGTAGTACTAACAGAGCTTATACCGCCTATTCGATTGGTGAGTAACATACGGTAACATGAATTTATCTGTTGACACGGTGTTAAACGAACAGGATTTGTTCCAGACTTCTGCTTGCGTCACTGACCTCCCATTGGGACTGACTGATCCTGCTAGTTTTCTAGTCAGTTCGATGAAATATTCTTAATAATTCCATTCAAGAAATCACATTGGGTTACTAAAGTAAAGTTTTGATTCCAAAAGGTCCTTTCACCCATCAACATCTCCGACTCTAAACTTTCACGTTGCGAGCTAACTACCCCAGCAACGATTATGGCAATGAGAGAGTGTTTACTGCAGCAATGCCTTGTCCGAATAGTTGTAACACGATGTTGCAGTTAAGAAGAAAGATGCAATGTATTTGAAGTCATTTTAACTGTTTTTTGACAGTGACTGTCTCAAGAAATACGTAAAGGTTTCTTAAATTACCGCTACCAGTCACACACTTTGTTAACTATTGTACCGGATGGTCAAAAAGTCAGTATAAATTTGAAAACTGAATAAATCACGGAAAAATGTAGATAGAGAGTACAAATTGACACACATGCTTGGAATGACATGGGGTTTTATTAGAACAAAAAAAAAAAAAAAAACAAAAAAACACAAAAGTTCAAAAAATGTCCGACAGATGGCGCTTCATCTGATCAGAATAGCAATAATTAACATAACAAAGTAAGACAAAGCACATGTGATTACGTAGGCTTTCCCGGCGTAACAAGTCTTGAAAGTCTCTTCGGGTTTGCTGCCGGATCCTAAAATCAATTTGACTCGATATTTCGGCGATCCAACTGTTCGCCATCTTCAGGAAAATGCTGCTTATGATGAGACGTAATGGTTTATAAAAATCCAGATGGAACTTTGGGACACAGTGTTCACCGAAAGCCGACACACACAGATTGGTATCTGCATCCTAAGAGTTGTCATTCACCACACCAACGTAGTGGCGTCCTTAGGACTTTGGTACGGAGAGCATATGCCATTTCCGACGCAGACAGCTTAACCCAAGAACTTGAGCATTTGATGACTGTTTTTAAGGAAAATGGATACATCGAGAAGCAGATCCGTCGGGCTATGGAGTTTGGACCATCTCCGGAGGTGTACGAAGAGGAACATAGATCTGTGGCCTTTCTTCCTTATGCTGAAGGCTTATCGTTTAAGATTGGACGAATTTTAAGGAGTTTTAACATTAAGAGTGTTTTCCGTCCACCTTCTAAGATTAGGGCTCTGCTCGGCTCTGTGAAGGATGATTTGGGGCTTAGGAAACCCGGGGTGTACAAAATTCCGTGTCAATGTGGGAAAGCTTACATTGGCCGTTCTATTCGCACAGTGCAAGACAGGTGTGTGGAACATCGCCGACATACGAGGCTACAACAGCCGGAAAAATCGGCGGTAGCAGAACACTGCCTAAATGAGGGACACAAAATGAAATTTGAGGAAACTGTTGTGGTTGCCAACATTTCCGGTTTTTGGAACAGTGTGTATAAAGAGGCGATTGAAATTAGGTTGACTGATAATTTAATCAACAGAGACAAGGGGTTTCCTCTTAGCAAGACGTGGAATCCTGTATTATCTCGCATCAAAGCTGAACGTTCTTTGTTGCGGCCTTGGTTGCGATATATCGCTGCCAGCAGTGTTTCACTAAGGGCGGCGCCACCTCCCTGTTTTGGAAGGCAGAAACTGTGGTGGGCGGCGCATGCGCCGTGCACTGAACGGTGGCCTGTATAGGACGTCGATTTGTAACCTGGCGTCAGTTCTCAGCGCGACTCGTCAGCATAAGCAGCATTTTCCTGAAGATGGCGAACAGTTGGATCGCCGAAATATCGAGTCAAGTTCATTTTAGGATCCGGCAGCAAACCCGAAGAGACTTTCAAGACAAAGCACAGATGATGTTCTTTACAGGAAATGGTCAATATGTCCACCATCATTCCTCAACAATAGCTGTAGTCGAGGAATAATGTTGTGAACAGCACTGTAAAGCATGTCCGAAGTTATGGTGAGACATTGGCATCGGAAGTTGTCTTTCAGCATCCCTAGAGATGTCGGTCGATCACGATACACTTGCAACTTTGGGTAACACCAAAGCCAATAATCGCACGGACTGAGGTCTGGGGACCTGGGGGGCCAAGCATCACGAAAGTGGCGGCTGAGCACACGATCATTACCAAACGGCGCGTGCAAGAGATCTTTCACGCGTCTAACAATATGGGGTGGTTCTAATAAAACTCCATGTCAATTTTTACCTCTCTATCTACATTATTCCGTGGCTTATTAAGTTTTCAAATTTATAATGACTTTTTGATCACCCGGTATTACTTATTTACTGACCTTATTGTAAAATTGTTTTTGTAATGCCATTTAGCCTGAAGATGAGGTAGTCCCTTGAAAGATGTCGCTAAATAAATAAGTAATGCAGTAGTTAACGAAGTTTGTGACTGGTGGCGGTAATTTAAAAAACCTTTACAAGATGCAATGTTCCTTCGGACAAGCAAGCAAGACCGAAGGAGCATTGTGTCGTTCTTAATAATACAGGTACCTCAATATCGCATTTATCCGCCGATACCAGGCAGCAATTTTCAATTATCTAATATGTGTACGAGTACAGGTTGTGACGAAGGAACGATGACATCTATAGAAGTTTCGGTCTGCCTTTCGAACGTGCATGGATAGCCAAATACGTCAACGCCACCAGTCGCGTAAATCGGGAAATGCAAGTTCGAGTCCCGGTCTGTCATAAATTTTCATTCTCGTCATTCCCTTATACAGCAGATAGTTGTTCGCTTTCGCAACTGCGGATATATTTCGCGGAATAGTTGGAAAATGCTCACTTTCTAAATAGGTAGCTGCTTTAGAAATCAGTTCCAGATTTGACGCAAAAGATGTATCTTAACGCTTCCTGTGGCTAATACTTTAATCGAGCTGCTAAATGTCACACGCAAGTGACGGATCTTAACCCTCCATCTCACACTAGGAGCCATAGCCGTCTTCTCGCAAATATCAACTTGTATTACCAAGATGTATGAGACAGGCGAAATACCCTCAGACTTCAAGAAGAATATAATAATTCCAATCCCAAGGAAAGCAGATGTTGACAGGTGTGAAAATTACCGAACTATCAGTTTAATAAGTCACAGCTGCAAAATACTAACGCGAATTCTTTACAGACGAATGGAAAAACTGGTAGAAGTGGACCTCGGGGAAGATCAGTTTGGATTCCGTAGAAATGTTGGAACACGTGAGGCAATACTAACCTTACTTCTTATCTTAGAAGAAAGATTAGGAAAAGGCAAACCTACGTTTCTAGCATATGTAGACTTAGAGAAAAAAAGGCTCTGAGCACTATGGGACTCAACTGCTGTGGTTATCAGTCCCCTAGAACTTAGAACTACTTAAACCTAACTAACCTAAGGACATCACACACATCCATGCCCGAGGCAGGATTCGAACCTGCGACCGTAGCAGTCCCACGGTTCCGGACTGCGCGCCTAGAACCGCGAGACCACCGCGGCCGGCAGACTTAGAGAAAGCTTCTGACAACGTTAACTGGAATACTCTCTTTGAAATTCTGAAAGTGGCAGGTGTAAAATACAGGGAGCGAAAGGCTATTTACAATTTGTACAGAAACCAGATGGCAGTTATAAGAGTCGAGGGGCATGAAAGGGAAGCAGTGGTTGGGAAAGGAGTGAGACAGGGTTGTAGCCTGTCCCCGATGTCATTCAACCTGTATATTGAGCAAGCAGTAAAGGAAACAAAAGAAAAGTTCGGAGTAGGTATTAAAATCCATGGAGATGAAATAAAAACGTTGAGGTTCGCCGATGACATTGTAATTCCGTCAGAGACAGCAAAGGACTTGGAAGAGCTGTTGAACGGAATGGACAGTGTCTTGAAAGGAGGATATAAGATGAACATCAACAAAAGCAAAACGAGGATAATGGAATGTAGTCGAATTAAGTCGGGTGATGCTGAGGGAATTAGATTAGGAAATGAGACACTTAAAGTAGTAAAGGAGTTTTGCTATTTAGGGAGTAAAATAACTGATGGTGGTCGAAGTAGAGAGGATATAAAATGTAGACTGGCAATGGCAAGGAAATCGTTTCTGAAGAAGAAAAATTTGTTAACATCGAGTATAGATTTAAGTGTCAGGAAGTCGTTTCTGAAAGTATTTGTATGGAGTGTAGCCATGTATGGAAGTGAAACATGGACGATAACTAGTTTGGACAAGAAGAGAATAGAAGCTTTCGAAATGTGGTGCTACAGAAGAATGCTGAAGATAAGGTGGGTAGATCACGTAACTAATGAGGAAGTATTGAATAGGATTGGGGAGAAGAGAAGTTTGTGGTACAACTTGACTAGAAGAAGGGATCGGTTGATAGGACATGTTTTGAGGCATCAAGGAATCACAAATTTAGCATTGGAGGGCAGCGTGGAGGGTAAAAATCGTAGAGGGAGACCAAGAGATGAATACACTAAGCAGATTCAGAAGGATGTAGGTTGCAGTAGGTACTGGGAGATGAAGAAGCTTGCACAGGATAGAGTAGCATGGAGAGCTGAATCAAACCAGTCTCAGGACTGAAGACCACAACAACAACAACAACATCACCAAGAAAATAATAAAAAGTTAAAGCGGTGCATTGTGATTTAATCTCTCTTGTATAAGGCAATTTTGAATATGTTTTCTAACTAACAGGATAAGTGGACAGGTTGTGGCTATTTTGGCAGTGCGTCTTTATTACAATTAGCGATTTTCCGAATCTGGCTTAAGGAAACTGCTTCTATAAAAACTCCAAACTCTACAGATCTAACACTTATTACAGACAACTAAAAAAAAAAAAAAGAAACTCAATGAAATTTCACCACATCAAGTGAAATGTCTTTACTCGTGGCTAGCAGTAATCCATGACATTTCTCTTCATCAGAACGGAACCATTTGATATGACTGTCAGCAGTTTCGTAAATATAATGGTTGAAATGAATCTGAGAAAATTAAGTAGGCCTACTAGCAACGGAGAACGTCAGATACGTACGACCACACGAAAACAGACTACGTAATTCATAGAGATATTAATTCCTTCTTTTTTCTTTCTTTCTTTTTTTTTACAAATAAATAAACAAATCTACAGGGGCCTTGAAAATCTGTGCATAAATGGGAGTAGATTTCAATAAAAGAAGGAATGCAAACCGACATTACGTTTTCTTGGAAAGGAAACTTGGTGTCATACAAATACAGAATTATCTCGGTACTCAGGCCTATTCTACCACAATTTACATGATATTTGGGGGAAAAAACAGTTGTCTTAGCAGCCTAGCCTCTCCACAATGGCGAATTGAAAGTAACGGGGAAGAAATCATGGAACCTGATCGTTGTTACGTCACTGATCAACAAGAGAAAAAATTATCAACATGTAACCGTCACTAATGAAGAATAAACGGAGGAAAAGATCTATAGAAGAATCGTAAGGTGGCAGACTGGCCTCCTATCCGCAAAGTAAGATAATCCGGATAAAATCCATCACACGGTTTTCCGTCTGAGAATTAATTCAGGCCGGCCGAAGTGGCCGAACGGCTGTAGGCGCTACAGTCTGGAACCGCGCGACCGCTACGGTCGCAGGTTCGAATCCTGCCTCGGGCATGGATGTATGTGATGTGCTTAGGTTAATTAGGTTTAAGTAGTTCCAAGTCTAGGGGACTGATGACCTCAGAAGTTAAGTCCCACAGTGCTCAGAGCCATTTGAAACAATTAATTCAGTTTCATGTGAGATCAATTTAATATAAGACCAACAACTCACCATGTGGTCGCGTGTTCTAACACAAATGAGCACGGGCCAATCTCGCAAAGCTTATCTTTTACAAAATATTAGTTCCACATGCATATTACGAAAATTCATAGGAAAGGATGGCCGGTGTCTCGTCAGTGAGAACTCCTTATTGCACCGAAGATGTGTGTGAAAAGTGAAGTTTCAAAGTTGGGACTACAGCTTTTGAGAGTAAAAAGAGATACTACCTTGGCCTCTACAGGCCATTCAGACTGCTGGCCCGTGCTTTAGAGAACAACGATCATGGAGGGAAAAGGAAGCCATCATCGCTAGACCAGAGAGACTGCTGAATTGACTGTAAAATTAAAAAAACTATCTTGCTCCCATCCCCTGTTGCTAACCAGTGTGAAATTAGCACAGAAAATATTTAGCTACACAGGCGTGCTACTGCAAATTATAAATTGATGAAATAACATATATTTTTATTAAACAATAAAAAATTAAAAAATATGAAAGGAATGCACAATGAATGAGAATCAGACTGACTTATGAAAGAAGATTTTCGCTGGAAGTCTTTTTGTACCTAAACATCATTTGGGTCAAAGAGGTGGTGGTGGACTTAGCCATTTGGGGCCCTTTTTTGTTTCTGTTTTGTTTTGTGGTTGGTTTACCTCTTATTGTTCTTTCTATTTTCTTTTATACATACCCGCGCGGAGTGGCCGCGCGGTTAGAGGCGCCATGCACGGATTGCGCGGCCCCTTCCGCTGGAGGTTCGAGTCCTCCTTCGGGCATGGCTGTGTGTGTTGTTCTAAGTTTAAGTAGGGTGTAAGTCTAGGGACCGATGACATCAGCAGTTTGGTCTCTTCGAAATTCACACACATTTGAACATTTTTTATACATAAACGAATAACAACGTACAACGAGAAAGGTAACAGGAATACAAACAAGAGCACTGACACACAAACATTGTCCCCACTGGGTACCGAATAACATATGATACATCTCAAAACAACACAATTTACTCTGAAAGGAAAGAAAGAGGTAGGATTCACTACAGACCAACATCATGGCCATATATGTGGTAAAAGTGTGTGTCAGAGGCAAAACATGATGGTTTCTAGGAACGACAGAACAGCTTCGTTGAAGTTGGTGCGAGATTTGTAGTCAAGTGGTGTATTTGCTGTGTACGTCTCTGTTTAGTAGGAATGAGAGCTACGTAATTAACCTCCGTAAACTAAACCTCTAAGCGTCTACTTCATTAACCTACTATAAGGGCGCAAAGCAGACAGGCAGTGTACACAAAGGTACGTACTTTAGTACAGATACAATGATACTACAAGTTCTTCATGGCAGTTTAACGTTAATGAGTAACACAGAACGGTCAAAATAGTACACACAAGCTAGCCAAAATCGCCAAATGCTAGATTGGCATAAAACGGAGGAGACATAAAAAGAAAAATCTGAAAAGGACTCTTAGCTAAACATTGTGGCAGTAAACACTCTCTCATTGCCGTAATCGTAACTGAGGTAATTAGTTCGCTATGTGGAAGGTGAGAGTAGGGGATCTTATGCATGAAACACCCGTTTTGGACTCAAAACATTTACTTCAGTAACCCAGCGTCATAGCTTAACGGGAATTATTCAGAATATTTCATAGACCTGACAAGAAAACGTCAAACGAATTAAGTAGGATCAATCAGTCCCATTGGTCGGCGATGAAGCAGGCAGAATTCTGCAACAACTTCTATTGATTTAACACTGTGCAAGTTCCTGTCACAGAATACTATTTAACAATCGAATACGTAGTATGGGCTCAGCTGCTGGTCATAGCGTTACAACTGTAAATGCAAGATTATGTTGTATGATTTTGTTCTGCTGCTGTGCGAGTGAGCTATGCTGATGGACAAATTTTGGTTTCTTCTTGCTTTTATTTACAGAGCTGAGTAAACTATCATGGAAATTCCGGGTAATCAAGTGTGTGTTTCATTTGCGACATACGATTTTGAGTAAAAATCGTAACTTTCTGGTAATCTCGACCCAACACCAGGTGGGAGCAGAGATAGTGGTCCGCTTTACGATAGTAGTTATCTAGCGAGAGTTTCTGCACAAAGAACGCTGATGTCAGCACAATCCACTGATAAGGAAAGATAAGAAAACCCGGTATCAGATTACATAATTGGTCCCTTGCTGGCCCCAATGCTTGTCTCTAGGGGTACAACCGGAAATCGATAAATTTTTTCCAGGGGAATCAACAGCCCCTTCCTTCCCATCCACTCTGGACCAAAGAGGATTGTGCACCACCTCCATACCTTCACCTTTTATAACTATGATACTTCTGTGAAAGGAACTATTCAGAATTGGACAGCATAGGGAGAGGATGTGTCTATTTGTTAACAAAAATGTTACGCAACACCAGCAAAGACCACACCTAGGCAGATATGTAAGTAATCCCATTATTCCATATTTTTTGACGTTTTATCTATTTTTTGTCCATTCCACAATTTTACGTATTTTGTCCAATTACGTAAGACTGTTCCCGATGTCGCGTCGACGTCATGAGGCTCTCATGCAATCAAAATGCAATATGGGTTCGAATTAGATACCAATGATATTGAAGCTCGCCTCCACAACTCCATCCTTCATAAATGGGACACTCCGGAGTTGGACAACATTGGGATAGGCCGAGTCCATTTTTAATAACATATTACGACGCTTGAGACCTGTATGTTAGTAACAATTTAACATTTCAAGACAACAGTATAGGCCTCACCGAGACAGATGTGTAATTACTCTCAGTTTTACGTATTTTCTCCGCATTTTTACATATTGTACCCAATAATGAGAGTTATGTCGTGTCGCGTCAGTGTCATGATGCTCTCCACTGTGCTTCCGATTTGTGTATCATTGGCAAGCCACCACTCCATTACCAGTGTGTGAGGCATCTTAATGTTAGACACGAAGACAATGTCTGAAAGAGCGACATCACAGAGAATTTAAAAGCAAAACCGACTTCTTACCGAAGGTACTGTATAAGAAATACCACACTACATTACTACATTGCGTGACGTCATAGTAAAATTCTGATGCTTCCAACCAAAGATACTGTTCCTGTAGCACATCGTTACAAAATACACTGCTAGAAGGTCGTCGAGTATCGGCAACAATCCCAGCGCAAGGCATGTCGCCTGCTGGAGAGCAGGTTCGAATCCTGCCTCGGGCATGGATGTGTGTGATGTCCTTAGGTTAGTTAGGTTTAAGTAGTTCTAAGTTCTAGGGGACTGATGACCAAAGCAGTTGAGTCCCATAGTGCTCAGAGCCATTTTGCTGGAGAGCAGATCGCCCCTTAGACTCCGGCGTGTTGAAGTGTAGCCAAGAACACCGATGCTTGCGGACACATTACCCACTAGATGGCGAAAAAGTTGAGGCAAAATGCTCTCCGATCTGGTGCCTAACATTGCTGCTATATAAGTTTTGGCTGAGAGATATACCGCGCGCGGTAATAGCGTCATGGGAATCCCGACACGCTGGTGGCAATATCAAAGTACAGTACACACCTATATAACGAGGAACTCTCACCAGCATTCGTATGTCGAACGAGTCATATGGGACACTGGTAGGATATGTAACTCCTCGTTCGATCGTGACCGACATGTTGGGAACAGGAGAGCTACATATTGTCTTCCTAACACTACAGCAGACCATCAAGCCCGGCATGTTAGTGAAATTTGCACAATGTGTGTGCAATCGTCACCAATCTGGTGGCTGGTACAATTGGTGCCCGATCATTCAGGCATAAGGTATCCCGTCATAGCAAAACCTCTAGTAACTCGCCGACGCTGCTAACAGTTTAAGAGCCAAGCGCTACCCTCCCCACCCACCCAGCCTTTCTGACTCTGGTCCATCACATAGGCAAACCTGTCGTACCCCCAGACACCTACACGCTCACCAGAAGAAATCTGTGGACTACTTCTGGGATAACCGCTGTTAACCATTTAAGCGCCAAGCACATCCCTCACCACCACCATTTCTCTCTGCAACAAGCAAAAACGTAGTCACCTCCTCTCCCAAACCATTACACTTTTCAAAGTAGCGTGGGTACTCCTTTTTCAGCCAGATAGCCTCCCAGGTGGAATGAAGACTCGCAAAATATAAACTATGAGAGTATAAGCGACACTGATAAAGGCCCGTATGTTAACCACAGCAAAAGCCGAGTATAATATGTAATTTAGACTGAGCCATAGAATTCCAAAGGCACACATTGAACAGCTAGCACACAGCTGTATTTGTGACGAAAATTTTTCTGTGTATTAATAATGAGGCTCCTTCAGATGTGAGCAGAACTGGTGCAACTGACATATCCTGTACTATACTTAACTCATACCTGTTATATCAGGGAAAGTATTTTGCATTAAAATACAATCCTAGGACGATGTCGATGGGGGCTAGATCTGTCAGATATGTAACTCTTCCAGTATTACAGCATAGCATCACAATAAGACTCGTAAACAGATGCAGAAACAATCCGAATTATATATGACTTCCCCACACGCAACTAAGAAATGGTCACAGTGCAGCAAAAGAAAAAAGAAAAGGGAAAAAAAGAAACACTCTTTCTACGTTCAAAGTAACAGACTCGCAGTGCTCACTATACATATCCAGCTATACGACTGAAAATATCTTCTCAGAGCTCAAGCACCTGTACGCCTACCCTCCCCCCCCCCCCCCCCCAACACTGAATAACGTAACACCTTGTTGAATCAAAAACGCGAACAACGCCTGCATAATGACAGAGGGGAAAACGGGCCTCACGTACCTGATAACAGTGCAGTCAGCACGTTATTGATGACGAGAAGAAATGTGTGTTTGTCGACCGAGGGCTGCTACTCCTGTAGAAGCCACACGAAGAATACAGCAACGCTCATAACCCCTCCCGCCGGTCCCAGAGAAGAGTCACCTCATTAGCTCGAATTAATCACCGGAAAAATCATATGCAAACTGATAAATGAAGGGGATCCCCGACCCGTGTACTAGTTTTAGGTTAGCAACACGTGCGAATACATTCACCTGTTAACCCACAACGCCTCCCCAACCACTAGGAAGAAACTCTACACACCTACGTACTTCCGGTGTCAGAGGCAGCTGGCGACTGATAGTGGCGAATATCAATAACAGCCATAGCAATAATAACGAGCTAATGTTATTTTTTATTACACGTCTGCAAGGTGCTGCACACAATCTCATTACTAAAACAGGATTATTTAATAGCAAAAAAAACTCCATACTTGTACTGGTTACGATAATATCAGCTGGTATTGGTCGTTAAAATTGTACAGCGAGTCTGGCTATCGCATATCGTTAGAGTTCCAACAGAACTTCGTCTATGACATTGTCGTCGATGACAAATCTCAAATCAGGTAATATCTGACCCTAAACTTCTGGGACGAACAGTTGCAGAGTGCACATGCACAGCGCGATTTTATAAAGTCGATTGTACTAGGAAAAAAACGTTCTGAGACGAATGTGCGGTAACTTTTGTCATGTTTGCCATCGTGATCAGAACAAATAAAAAAGCGTTCTAAGAAAGTATGTGGCGATACATTATGCTGTATTACAAGACAGAGTCACACACTGTTTCCTATGAAGAAGAAAAAAAGAGATATGATCAACTCGTGTTGTTTATAAGGTTGCTCATAAAACCAGTAATGTAATGCTGCACTTGATGCTGGTAGAGTCAATCAACGCACTCGAAAACACCATTGGGTACCAAAATTCAGAGTCAATGTAAAATAAAGAAAATATACCTCGTACAGGTAGATACTTTCCTCTTTCCCTAGCCCTGTTTTTGTAAGTTGCACGAGGTACCACACAGTGTGTGTCTTGGGAAGAGAAATGTCATGTTTGCATGATCCCCTTATAAGCAATAAGCACCACAGAGTTCGGATAAGTATTTAATGAAACATAATGAATTTCGGTCTAATATTTCTTCGGAATTATTCGTGTGTAATCACCATACTGTCAGTAAAAGACAGGCTCCTACGGAAGTAGTTATTGTGATAATTGTAGCCTACATCCTTTAAACCAACCTTGCGAGTGTCTCAGACTGTCACTGAAATATCATATTTTGTCGCACGACACCACGAAAATCCTAAACATGTTACGCACGTTATAAATAATTACACCATACTAACAGTGATCCTGTAACGGAACCGTGACACATCTGGAAAGATGATGTTTCTACCAGCCACAGTTGGAGGGAATAAGAAACAACGCGGGCATGTGAAATGATTTCAATCATCCAGCTGAGTAACTCTCAATTCGACCTTCAGGGTGGCTGCCAGTATCGCTGTTTTTTGTGTAATCTGGTTCCATGTTAAAACCACAGGCATACAGCGAATATTTTTGTAAAAACCATTATAGATCTTGATTGTCTTTCTTTCAAGTGTAGTAACGAAGTATTAAGTCCTACCATTACCGAATAATCCTTTAAAACCACAATCTTCCACAGCATGTATATAGCCAACTAAAAAAAAAAAAAAAAAAAAAGAAATCACTTATGTATTCGAATCTTACGATGGATAACCAGAAAAGGCGTAATGATCAGCGCCATCTGGACTAGTATTACCCCCCTCTCCAGTAGACCAGATGCAAAACTATCTTATGGTTACATACGTGATAGTTTTAATCGATCTATTCAAGGTACATTGCCTGCTTTACTTATCTGGAGGGTATAATTTGTTCTACATTTCCACCAGTAAGACAGTCAGACCCTCCAGAGATATATAGCTGTGCAGGGCATTCTCATATCTGAGGTCACTAGAATCCTGCATATTCTTAAAACTATCAAAAAGACCACTGAGAAGTTACTGTACCCCATACTCGTTTGCTTACGACATACAGGCATTCATCCAGCCTAGAGTAGAACTGTCTGCGTCGCTGTTTGATGTCTCATGTAATCGATTTTCAAGTTAGATAATGAAAACTACAAAAATACCACGAGTGGCACATGTAGTCGACTCTGATTATATGGAATGCATGCACAGCTACACAAGCAACAGTAGTTGCCTTTATTCTCCGGAAGATGGCAGTTTAGACCTCACGCCAGTCTAACAACTCGTAAAAGTGTAGGGCAAGCAATGTAATAGGTCTCAATAAGGCAGTACGTCCATCAACAGTAAATGCTTTTTACTAACGGTGATTATCAATTCTAGTAGCTAAAACCTCCGGGTACAGACCATGACGGCGGCACTACCAGTCAGTCATCTTCTAAATGTGTTACTCGTAGAACTCACATTGTATTGTGTTTTCCCTGACTTGGATACCCCAGAGTGATGAGGCAGCGGCCAGCAACTACGATCAACTGGAATATTGCTAATCAGCACTCGAGAGATACCTACTTAGCGCCGTGTATTTATTAAAGTATCAGCCCGGATGCCAAAAGAAAAAAAAGTGGGAGATACAGCTCCCAAGTCCTACAACAAAATAGCGGAACGTGTTAATGCATCTCTGGCATTGAGGGTTGTCATAATATATGGATAACTTTGATATCGTTTTAAGTGGAACTAGAATGTGTATTTTAATAAAATCATACGCATAATCTAAACCTTTGTCCTCAGCCCAGTAACAGTAGGAAGCGACTCGGAATACATTTCTTTATAACGCACACACCAGCAGCACGATCTTGCACAATCGATTTTCATGTTAAATAATTAAAAATTGTAGACCGATAGTTAGTAGATGATACATATAAAACATCCTTGTAAAGGTTTAAAACACCTATCGGTCATCCCTTGTAAATGCGGTTGTAATTACACTGTTTCATGTGCGTGCTGTGACGTACATATCCCAGACCACGCTGGTGCGGTGGATGATACTTTATGTTCTGTATTCGTAATGACATATCAATGGAGGAAATACACTCTGAAGACACGCAGGCCAGCTTTTAGCAAGAAAATTGTTTATTTAAATTTAAATACCGTGTGACGATAAAACGCATAACAGTGAACCGCTACAGAAGATCGCAGAAAGGCGGTCAGACACAGTGATATTCCACTCTGTTGATTCACCTGCGTGATACATGTGACCCACCGTACAGATAGAAGCGAGAGGTAGGCACGCAATCGGGACTGACAATATGTCAAGAGTTCCCTCTCTCTCTCCAGTGTGAGTTAATTCTCCTCCAAAAGTCAATTATTTATTTAGTCCAAAACAGTAAATCTCCCACGACTGATACCACCGAAGAGAACAATCGAGAAAGAGATTAAATGTACGATAAACGAGATTAACAGTTACACAAACGCCAAGCAGTAGCACAGTCGCTTCCTCACATACACAGAACTATCGGGCGTATGACAATTTCGTCTTGTCTCTCTCTAGAATGCGCCATAGTTCCGCTAGTAAGGCAAATGTGCTGTCAAGCCCTCTCCTATGTCTACTCGTTACGGCTCCTTGCGACCGATTACTCCATCCATGTAAATATATCTGAAGCACCATATCGATCCCCCCATCAGTATAAATAACAAATTCCATGTATTTTTGTCCATAAGATCTACTCATTATTAACGCACAAATGAGTTTTCGTCGCAAATACAGCTGCGTTCTTGCTGTCCAGCGTGTGTCTCTGGAATTCTATGGATCATTCGAAATTACGTATCATACTCGGATTATCCCGCCGTTAATATAAGAAGCTTATACCAATGTCGCTTATACTCCCAAGGTTGGTTTTGCTGCGAGGCTATATGGCTGAAAAAGGAGTCACCCACGCTAGTTTGGAAACTACGAGGCCTGTTCAGAAAGTAAGCTCCGATTGATTGCCAAATTGAAACCACAGTGAACATCAGAAATGTTTTACTTGTAACAATTAGCTACACCTTTCAGCTACTTCTCTACGTAGTCGCCGTTCTGACTTAGACTTTTGTCATAGCGTTGTACCAACTTTTCAATAGCCTCATCATAGAAGGCAGCCGCCAGTGCTTTCCGCCAATTCTCCACGCTGGCCTACACCTCGTTGTCTGTGTCAAAATGTTGTCTTCAAAGACAGCGGTTCATGTGACCAGAGATGAAACTCAGGGGGAGACAATTGCGGACTGTATTGTGGGTAATCTCACATTTCCATTTGAAAACGATGCAGGAGCATCTTCATTGCCCCTGCAGAACGCGGCTGAGAATTGTCTTGAAGAAGAAACAGCACGACAGTTATGTAATGTTAGCTGCATAGCTTCAGGCGAAATTTCTCACCAGGCCCTCGTACTTGGCGGCAGACACTATTTTCTAGACATCTTTACGCACTCACTGCGAGCTCAGAAATGAGAAGAGCGACGTGATGCTAACTGGGGTTATACTAGAGACACTACCCAACACATCTGTGCAAAGCTTTATCGGATTTTCATAGTCGTTTCCATTTCGCGACCGATCGGAGCTTACTTTCTGAACGCCCCTCGTATAATGGTTGGGGGAGAGAAAGATGACTACGTTTCTGATTGGTGCAGAGAGAAAGGGTGGTAGTGAGGGATGTGCTTGGTATTTAAACTGTTAAACGTGGTTATCCGTAAAGTAATCCACAGATTTTCTCTGAGGAGCTTGTAGGTGTCTGCGGATACGACAGGTTTGCCTGTGTAGCGGTCCAGAGAGAGAAAGGACGGATGGGCGCGGAGAGCAATGCTTGGCGCTTAAACCGTTAGCAGCATTTATGTGCAAGTGCGTCGGCGATTTATGGCAGGTTCTGCTATGGCAAAATACCTTCTCCCTGAATGATTGAGAGCCGTTTGTATCAGCCAGAAGATTGGTTAAAAAAAAATGGTCCAAATGGCTCTGAGCACTATGGTACTTAACATCTATGGTCATCAGTCCCCTAGAACTTAGAACTACTTTAACCTAACTAACCTAAGGACATCACACAACACCCAGTCATCACGAGGCAGAGAAAATCCATGACTCCGCCGAAGATTGGTGACGACTGCACACACATTGTGCAGTTTCCTCTAACACGTCTGTAGAGATGGTCTGATACAGTGTTAGGCAGACATGTGGAGCTCTCCTATTCGCTACATGGTGATCACGATCGCACGTGGAGCTACATATACTGACAGCATCTTATTTGACTCGTTCTACATACTAACGTTGGGGAGAGTTCCTTGTTATCTAGGTATTCCCACCAACGTGTCTAGATTTGTTTGCCGTTCTGAGGGCTTGTGGGAGATCACTCGACCAGAAATAGTGTATTAGGCACCAGACCGGATAGCCTTATACTGCAACTTTTTCACCAATTGGTGGGTAGTGTGTCCGCAAGTATCGGTATTCTCGGCTACAGCCCAGCACGTCGGAGTGTGAGGCGCGATCTTTCCTCCAGCAGGCGACATGAATTTCGCTGTGGTTGTTGCGGTTACTCTTTACAGGTGTATGTTGTAGCGATGTGCTGCATCTTTGGTTGGAAGCATCAGAATTTTACTATGACGTCACACAATTCAGCAATGTATTGTGAAATTTCTTGTACAATACTTTCGGTCAGATGTCGGTAGTTCTTATAGGATTCTGTATGATGTCACTATTTCTTCGAGTGTGTTTGCTTTCAACACTAAGCCGTCACACACTAGTGATGGAGTAGTGGCTTAACAAAGCTACATAAATCGGGACCGAAACTGAGAGCACCATTACGTCGACGCGACACGACGCGACGTCGTGACGTTATGTGACACGATGCGACGCGATGTTGACACACAACTCGCGTGATTGGGTACGATACATAAAGTTGCGGAAAATACGGATAAAATACGTAAAACTGAAAGTAACTGCACATCTGTCTGGGTGAGGCCTCTACTGTTGACTCGAAATATTAAATTAACAAACAGATCTCAAATGATGTAATTTGTTATTAACAAACGGACGCGGCCTGTCCTGCACTGCCCAACTCCAGAGTGTACCAGTTAGAAACATATGGAGTTGGGGAGATGCGCTTCAATATCAGTGGTATCTAATTCGAGCCAGTACTGCATTGTGATTGGCTGAGAGCATCATGACGTCAACGCGACATAGGAACAGTTGTGTGTAGTATAGTATAGTATAGTATATACGTAAAATTGTGGAATGCGCGAAAACTACGCAAAACGTGGGAAAATACGGAACAATGAAAGAACCTCCATGTCTAATAAAAGAAAACATTGTCCGTTGCAGGCTGCAGCTAATACCGCGATATTTATAAAGTACAATACAGCCTACAACGGAGAATATTTTCTTTTATTTAATATTTATTCCCAAACCTCCAGATGTCAGACACTCACATCGGTAGCAAACGTTGTGTGTTGATAGTTCATCAACTAAAACACCGATTTAGTTCGTGCTGTGCGCTGTCCTCCAGCAGAAATGACTAAACGGTAGTTAAAAGAGACACCAGACCTACGGAGAATAGGAAAAGGGGAGCTGTGATCTACTAATGGGAAGGGTTTTGGTTGATGAGTTGGTAGAGCGTCAGATCGTCATATCGAAGGTCCCGAGTTCGAACCCTACTGCTTACGCTTCGTTAAGTGAAAGTAACAAACCTATAGAGTACATAGAGTACAATTGTATAGATAGGTGTGGCGTTATCTATACAGATGTACGCTATAGGTTTGCCACTTTCAACTAATGAAGCAAAAGCAGACTGACAAAAGAACGTTACTACAAGCTCCGAAACGTCCTTTTACATGCCAGAAAAATGTTCTCCAATATAACAACTTCATACGTAAACTGCTAGCAAAAAATCGCAATCAGGGGGTTTCGAACTCTGGGCCTTTAGTACAACAACCTGAAGTTCTACCGACACACCTGCCAGAGATCTTTACATTATTAGCTAACAGAAACGCTTTTCGTATTCTCTGTAGTTCTGGCGTTAGTTTCAATTCCCGTTTATGCATGTTATGCTGTACGACAGCACATAGCACGGGCTAAGTCGGTGTTTTGGTTGATACTCCATCGACACACAACGTTTGGTACCGATCTGAGCGTCTGACATCTGAAGGTTCGGGTGTTAGAGGCTGCAGATCCCCACGGAAGCAAAAGCTTACATATCTGCCTGGATGTTGTCTCTGCCGGTGCCACATAATACTAAACTGGTATTAACAAACAGAGCTAGAGTAAAGTAATTTGTTATTAAAAAACAGCCCACAACCTCTCCCTAACCTCCACAGTGTCACCATTTACAAAATAGGAAAATTACGGATATTGTGGAAAATATGGAAAAATGGGAGTACTTCCGTATCTACTTGGGTGTGGTCTCTGCTGATGTCACATAATATTGTTATCCCTCCCACACAAGTGACGCAGTTATAAAAGATGAAGATGCGGACCAGGTGCATGATGCTCTTTGGTCCAGAGTGGAGGGCAGGGGAGGAGGGGCGAGGTTGGTGATTCCCCTGGTAACCTTGACTAATTCCTGATGGTTCCCCTGGGAACAAGGAGTAGGAAGACCAGATAGAGCAAGTATGCAACCTGACACTGGATGTTCTTAACTCATCAGTGGACTGTGCTGACATCAACGTTCTTCGGACAGGAACTCTCACTCTATAACAACTTGCAGTACCAAGCAACAACACAAAAAAAGTCGCTGGAAAGATTCGAAGGAACCATCAGTGGCTCGGATTTAGATTCCTTTCATCATTTAGGGACAGAACAAGATGGGAACATTACGAGTGCAATGAACAGGCTAGTTAGTTTGCATTATATGGCTATCTCTCAAGGTGAAAAACATATGAAGCTGCAGAATTACACATTGTCCACATTCACAGTTTAGTTTCTGTGTTAACGAACGTAATTTTCAGTTTCCTCACTTCTGAATCCTCCAATGAATTGATTACTGTGTGGCGTCAAATAATAAATTAATTCCAGTTTTTCTTCCTTCGCCGGCCGTGGTCGCCGAGCGGTTCTAGACGCTTCAGTCTGGAACCGCGCAACCGCTACGGTCACAGGTTCGAATCCTGCCTCGGGCATGGATGTGTGTGATGTCCTTATGTTAGTTAGGTTCAAGTAGTTCTAAGTTCTAGGGGAATGCTGACCTCAGATGTTGAGTCCGATAGTGCTCAGAGCCATTTGAACCATTTGAACCATCTTCTTCCTTCCATCCCCACCAACATACTCCTGCATACTCGTGGTAGTGGTGAAATTATATTTTTGTGTGTCACAGGACTGCACATAGCCATAGTCAATTTTGAGATACAAAATGTTTGACAGTCTATTATTTTGGGGTAAGGTTGATTTCCAGTTACTTTTTATTCCACTGAAAGAACTTTTCGTTACAAACTAATAAGTAAGTCAGAATGAGAGTTTCACTCTGCAGCGGAGTGTGCGCTGATATGAAACTTCCTGGCAGATTAAAACTGTATGCCGGACCGAGACTCGAACTCGGGAACTATGCCTTTCGCGGGCAAGTGCTTGGTAGAGCTACCAAGCACTTGCCCGCGAGTCTCGGTCCGGCACACAGTTTTAATCTGCCAGGAAGTTTTTAACTGTTTTATTCATTTGCATTTTTGGGAAAGTCTAATCGTGATGGAAGATTATATAACTCAATATTTCACATATGATGCATGAGTGGAAATAAATATCACTAGCTTTGTAATCCCAGCGTTGAAATTACACTGTCGGAAAAAAAAATTAGTACACCATTTTAGAGGTTTCCATTTCACTCAAGAGTTATTGCTGCAATAGTGCATATGGAGTACATGATTGCATTTACAGATCAGTAGCTCAAACGATTCTGAGGTACCAGGTGTCGACCCGTATTGAAATATCCATGTTAGTACGTGGCCTCCACGGGCGGCAAGGCAGACGCTCGCTGTTGTATCCAGTCAGTCGTCCAGATGGCGAATACTGTCCTGGGATACGCAATGCCGCGGCTCGTCGAGTCGCCCAGGGCACTTCTCGTCCCGTCATATACCGCACACGCTCGAGTGGGAACACGTCTGAGATCGTGCTGGGCAGGGAAGTTGCTGCACGTCTTGCAGTACACGTTGCGTTTCACGGGCAGTATGTGAGTAAGCTTTATACTGTTAGAACAACACACCACCTTCTTGTCGCAACAATGGCAAAAGAACGGGTCTAACAGCATTCTGCATGTACTGAGCTCTTGTTGGCGTCTTCTCCAGAAACACCAGAGGTGCAAGAGATTTGTAGCTCATCGCACCTTAGAGCATAAGGCATGGGATGGGGCCAGTACATTTCGAATGAATGCACTCTATGAGGCAGCGCTCAGTAGGTCTACGTCGTATCCGCAAACTGCATCACTTGCTTGCAGGCGGAATCTGCTTTCATCGCTGAAGACCGCGACGCGCCATTCCAAGTATTTCTCTGAGAGAACCAGTCGATCCATGCACGTCGATGCTGTGGCGTGAGTGGAAGACTGGCTAGAGGTGTGCGTGCCCGTAGTCGCTGTCCTAATAACCGGTTGGCAACAGTTCGTATTGACACGTCTCTCACAAGGCCTCTCATCCGTGCTGTGGTAGCTGTACGATCTGCCACTGCTGCCCTTACAATACGACGATTCTGGCGGGCGTATGTGCTTCTTGGACATACAGAACCTCGTCTGCAGGTGTGAGAATGTGTATGTGACCACTGATACCAACATCGTTGTGCAACTGACATTGCACATCCAACTTGTGTAGCAGTTCTCCGAAAGGACGATCCTCCCACTCACAAGGCCACAATTTCACCTCTTTCAAACTTGCTCAGTTGGATGTACGAAGCACGAGTACATATCCGTGGCATGGTTGGCTGCTTGCTTCACATTTTTGCACCACACGAGCCTTCTGGCTGTTAGGATTCCCTATTAAAGAGTAGACACAGATAGCACTCTCGTAGCTATGCCGCTACGCCATCTGTTAGCGTATGACCTTGAAACAATTTTCAGTACATCTACTATCCACCATGTGGCATATGCTCTAATTTTTCCAGGTGCACTAATTTTTTCCGGCAGTATATGTAACACCGGCATTAATAGCTCACTTCTTCGCCGAAAGCTTCATGAACCAATACTGGGTAAAATCTAACTGAGTGCCTTAAATATGAATAGACTGAAAAGTGTCAGGAGATAACGCTGCATAAAAACCAAACGCGCTCGCGCCTTCACTATAAGATTCAATATAAGACGAGCACGACAAGCATTTCGCTACATTACCTGCCCCCTAGCACAGCTAAAACTTGGCAACATAGTTGTAGATATTTGGCAGTGAGAGTGATTTACTTCCGCTTATGCTCCTGATATGTTCCGCTAAATTCACTGGGAATTCGCTTTCCAATTCGATGACTTAAGCTACCTAATGCTCATGTAAGATGAGACACTGGACAGAAAATTTGATTCTTGTACTTGAAGAATGCCGTACCTCGCTAATCTTATCTTTAATGTCAGGTTATGAGGCTCAGCGATCAATATCGCGATGAGAGACACCAGCTGTCAGCAGCGTCTAGTTAACTCAGTGGCTCAACACCTTTCTTGTGATCCAAGGTAAGAGTGAATTCTTAGTTCCCAATGTTTTCATTTTCCGTTTCATTTAACAAAGCTACAAATCGTTAGAAGAAATTCTTGAACACAGTCTTTTTATTTCATTTATCGGTGTTCGAGACGTGCCCATACAGCCATTTCGATAGTGGAAAGTCAGTTATGACAATACGAACGTGAGGACAACGTAACACCCAGTCCTAGAGTGGAGAAAATCTCTGACGCGGCCAAGAATCGAACCTAGGTCCTTTCGATTAGGAGTCCACCATGCTGACTGTGCAGCAAAATCTTTACGTATTAAATCTTCTCCAAACTCGACTCATTAAGCTGTATTAATGATCATAGATGTCTGCTTTGTGATTGATAAGCTTTTTCGCTATGCAAATGTCCCTGAAGAACTTCGACTCGACCGTCAATGACACAAATTTGAGTTCTGCTCGTCACGTAGGATCCATATCACAGGAATAGTTACGAAGTGAATACAGCTCCTCTGTAATAAATCTGTGTAGTACCTACTAGACGTTTGCTCACAACATCGTTAGCAACTTCCTTCCAGTCTGGATAGCTTCAAATTCGGCAGTTTTGTTGGATTGCATCTACCTGAGTGCTTTAAATATCGCTTTCGATCAGCGTAAGTTCTCCATGAATCGAACGTGGACGTCAAAATGTTCAGAGTGCCTGCCTTGGTATAAAGAATTTACGACAGTAAATCAAAAAGACAGTAAAACTCATTACATAACAATTACTATGGTTTGATGAAAACATACAAATTCGTGGCGAAAAAAATTGCGAGGGGAAAGCGAACGGATATTCCCAGCAACCAATTCGCCGAACATTCAATGTGAATCCTAAAATGCAAGCAATTGATCTGGAAGAAGAAAGTAATACCTTCAGATCAAGAGCGTTTTTACCTTATGTGCGTGCTCTTTCCTCAAAGATAAGCCGTATTCTTGCGGGTTAAGGTGATCTACCGGCCACCTACGGAGATTGCAGCCTTACTCAGTACTGTGAAGGATGATTTATTGTTTCATGTGTATCAGATTGCTTGTGGAAATTGTGATATGTCTACATAGCCGAGACAACACGCACCGTTCATGAGAGGTGCATGGAACACCGAAGATATACACCATTTTTCGACAACCAGACAAGTCATCTGTGTCAGAACAGGTCATTCGATGAACTACAGTGACGTGAATTTTTTAACACCCACCTCTTCCTTTTGGGACTCTATTTTCATGGAAGCGATAGAAATTCGATTAACTAATAACTTAATAAATAGACATAGTGGTTTTAACTTGGATAAGACATGGAATCCAGATCTTGACATAATTAAACTGCAGAGAAGTCGTCATGTTGTTACCACCGCTGAACATACATCGATAAGCGAATCGAACGTCTGAACGCTTTCGTAACAAGTGGTGCATATGTGAGTGTACCTCTTTGCCACTGTCCAGCATCTGCGATCCGCATGTGCAGTACCACTGTGGTAGAGTATATATGGCGGCGCGTGACACCTTGTAATTCTTGCGACTAGGTCTGACGACAGCCAGACTGTACATGGTGGAAATATCAGTGGAAGAAATGGTATTTGCGCGGCTGCGTGTCCGAAATTTAGTGGTTTGCGTAGAGAATCATTTTTAAGAAGAAAAGAAACGAGAAATAAAGTATTAATAATAACATTGAACAACATAATGAGGTATTCTGACAATATCACAAATTATAAAGTTGCGAATAAGGACAACCATCAGCTGTAGAATGGAACGACGACAGTGAAAATTTGTGCCGGACTAGGACTCGAAACCAGATTTCCCACTTATCGCGAGCGGTCAGCTTACTATTTGGCTATCTGTGCACGACTCACCGCCCAACCCAAACTTCTATATGTCGTCAACCCTGCGTCTACGACCTGTACTCGTACATGCATTATGTATATTTTATAGTTACAGTATTGCAGTGCCGGCCGGGGTGGCCGAGCGGTTCTAGGCGCTACAGTCTGGAACCGCGCGACCGCTACGGTCGCAGGTTCGAATCCTGCCTCGGGCATGGATGTGTGTGATGTTGTTAGGCTAGTTAGCTTTAAGATATTCTAAGTTCTAGGGGACTGATAACCTTAGAAGTTAAGTCCCATAGTGCTCAGAGCCATTTGAACCATTTAGTATTGCAGTGGCTGTGTTATTCTGATTGCGGTGCAATGTTCCTGGATGCCCAAAGGAACTTTGTGTCGTAATCAGAATAACACAGGCACTGCATTCTCGTAATTATAAAATTAGTTCTGAGCCACACTCGTGTCTTGCACAATAGTGTAAGGCAGGCCTGCCCAGACGGCGCTCCGAGAGTGCTAGCGCGACAGCCGCGGTCGCGGTCCTGCCCAGTGCTCTGAGCGCAGCGGTGAGTGTGGCCGAGGGGCGACCACGAAAAAGAAGGCTGCAGCCGGCCTCCACCAGGGCGCAGCAGTCGCCTTGTCAGAAGCCAAACAGTACTCTTTACGTTAAATTAGACTCACATTCTGCGTTACCGAGAGAGGTGGCAGAGTGGTTAGCACACTGGACACACATTCGGGAGGACAACACTTCAAATCCCCGTTTTAGGTTTTCTGTATTTTCTCTAAATTTCTTCAGGCAAGTGCCGGGATGGTTCCTTTGTAAGGGCATGGCCGATTTCCTTCCTCATCCTTCCCTAATCCGGTGGGACCAATGACCTCGCTGTTTGGTCCTCTTTCCCAGATCAACCAGCTAACCAACGATTCTGCATTAGGGACACACTGGCTTCTGCACACTCGTACAAAAAAGATGAAGTGGAGAAGCCACATCGCTGAGTGCCGAATGGGAACTGCCTTACTTCTCATATCGTTTAAACGCCACGCAAAGGTCTCGATATGCCATTGCTCTGTTGTGAACTGGAAAAACACTCATTCGAAATTCATTACATGAGCTATGGAGATGATGAATTTGCTTACTGACAAACGACAATGAATGCTGGCTGAACTGAAGGCAGCTATTGAGGAAGAAATTGAGTTAGGGGTAAGTAGAGGGGTACCAAAATCATTATGGTCGACATCACTTATTATTAGAATTGATTACGTGTCTTAATGCAAGGGCTGAATGATACAGTAACATGTATGGCAGGCAAGATTGAAACAATCAAACATATCCTGCGGGAAAATAAGTTTCAAGTTCATGAACGGAACGTTTTCTATAACTCAAGGGAGTCATTTTTATACCAGACATGACTGCATACGACCCAGTAATCGAAAAATTTTATCCTGACTACTCAGACTCCAGGGCATTGCACGACGGAAGATGGATTTCGATTTATTTGTCAGACAATTCCTCCTTATGGCTGCCAATGTACCTCATCTCGTCAGGTTTGAACTGAGAGATGTATGGCGTAGCACCGAGCCCAACAACCTGTTTGTCCACTCCAAAAATTTACTACACTTTTGTAAAATGTTACCCGAAGAGCACTATCCTTGACTTACCTGAAGAGCAGTATCCTTGACTACACAGACAAGCCACTGAAGCTATTTCAATGTTTCAACACATGTGTGCAAAAGTTTTTTTCTTCTGTTGTGAAAGTGACAGTCTCAGTAATGTTCAGGTTTATAGGATTTCAAACTGCGTAACTCAATATGTTTGTATTATGAACCATGTTTCCACATATATTGCATAAATCGAATCTGTGTGAATACATAAACATCCCAACTTAATGCTAATATTTCTGTACGTAAAGCTTTTTGTGTTTCTGCTCACTGTATTAGCACTATCTAATGTACTTATTTAATTACGTAATAAAATTTATATTTGGTAGGAAAATAAAAAGTTGAAAATATAGCAGTCGATAAATCCCTACTTATAAAAGTATGGTGCAATATCAGCTTCTTAGAAGCAGTTGTACTGCACGGGAAACTCGTCCTCCTAAGTTTCCCGCACGTGCAGCCTTTGGCATACGGTTGCCTCACGCACACACTACTCATTGGAGGGGGAAGCCGGAGCGCTCAGCATCACTCGAGCACAGCAAAGCTTCTTATACTCTCCAAAACGATGAGCGGTAGCTGACGTTTTCGACACAGGGCGTGGGAGCGTAGCACCGCCTCGAACAACCGCTGCCGGCTCCCAGCAGGTGGCTCCTCGAGACCTCTGACGCATGCGCCATTAAAAGGCAGATAGTCTGCCAAGAAATCTTTCGTAGAAATGTTATTGGATGGTACTGTTATTGGCGGTGTGTCAGAAAGTGAAATACACTGAAACAGAGCTACCATTTCACGCGAGATTTCAGCATTCAGACGAAAGTCGCTAGAAAAATTTACGTAACGAGCGGTTTCAGCAATGATACGTTGCATTCCGACGACGCGCTGTTTGCTGTTAAACCATCGACGAAGACATAGCGTGACAAATGCAACAGGAGGCAAGGTACCCTCCAGAAACTGCCGCAGCGATCGGGGCGGGCTTGGACTCTGCGCCGGTCGGGCGCTGGCCAGATTTTGCGTCAAAGTGTGCACACACTGCACAGCAGTTGAATGTCAGGCTGTCACGTCATGACGACAAGACGACAAACAGTTCATCTATGTGGATGGGATTGGGACCATCCTGTACTCACACTACACAGCTGAGAACGATTGAGTGTCAATATTGTTATTTATTTGTGAGTAGCGTGTGTTTGTGCAAGTGGAAGGGGAGGAGGAGGTTAGTGTTTAACGTCCCATCGACAACGAGGTCATTGGAGAAGGTTCACAAGTTCGGATTAGGGGAAGATGGAGAAATAAAGTGCCATGCCCTTTCGAAGGAACAATCTTGGCCTTTGCCTCAAGCAATTTAGAGAAATCGCAGAAAACCTAAATCAGGATAACTGGACGCAGGTTTGAACCATTGTCCTTCCAAATGCGAGTCCAGTGTGTCAGCTGCTGGGCTACATGCGAGAGTAGATGGAAAAGTTGAATGAACCGTTTGTCATGTGTGTATGAGTATGTACGTCTGATTGCGCACTATGTGTGCATGAAAATTGCATGTATTGTGTGTGCTACATACATGAATGCACACTATATGTACATGTATATTTGTGTGTGTGTATGTCAGTTTAGTTTTTCTTCACCTGCTTCTACTGGTCTCCATTTTCCACATATTCTCTACAGAAATGATCAAATAAGTCTGAGAGTAATGATGAAAAAAAACGTAAATACTGTTTAAAAGAGAGAGTGACATCTGCATATATAAGGAAAAAAACAATTGCAAACTACTAATTCAATGAGAAATGTAGTATTTAAGTTCTTCTCTCTACTAGTGTTTAGTGTAAACAAATAGTATAGCTTTTAGTGTAAATAAATAGTACCAATGTATCTGATAGTATTAGTTTCAGAGAAAAATGTGTGTATGTATAAGTTATCACAAAAAATTGTTTAGTGTACATCAACTTTCCAAATAATTTGAAACAAACCATAAAATAGGATTGAAATAATTATTAATAAACCACAAAGATATTGTTAACACACTGTATAGCAAAACTCATTCTTAATAGTAAACCATAAATTAATTTGCTATATCATTGATATTATTTACAAGAGAACTTGAGCCTTTTACTACAGAGTACAATTAAACAATAGACAGAACATATTATTGTCAATATTTGAGAACTTTATTTATCTCTAACGAACCTGTTCCACTCACTATGGCGTGCAGACCTCGAATGATGATGTCCACACAATTTTTCTATGAATAAAAATGGGGGTTGGGAGTTTGAACTTAATCCATCCAAAAGGGAGACGGGGGACCTTCATTTTCTCTCCAGTTTTATGTCATGCAATTGCCCAACATACTTGGGCTGGGCATCAGGTTATATCCTGACCTCAACTGCCCCACACGCAAAGGTCCAACAGCCACATGACTGGTATCGGGTTATATCATAATCTTGAATGGATGATATACGGTTGTCTAACATGCATGGGCAGCATAGGGGTTCCCCTGGGTGACACTGAATACACCTCACCCAATTTCCTCAGGTGTAACCTCACACCCGAAGTGACCTTGAAATAAGATCGTTCTCCATCGCAGAACTGTCCTCATAACTACTGGCATCGTTCAAATGGGAGAGATTTTTGTCAAAGGCTTACCTTTGTAAGATTAGCGACTCAGCAACCAAAGTTCTAAGAGAATAATGTCAGCTGAGGTAGATCATCATGCAATGCTTGAATTAGTCCTGTGAGGGAAGGGAGAGAAACACTGCATTTTTGAATAGTTTACTTTTATTGAACAAAAGTGATTACATTATCAAAATTAACCACTTCCTCTGCAGCTTTGAAGTTCATTACATACATAAAGTACCGTCTGTTGCTTTCAATCAACAAGTGAAAATCACTATCAAGTCATGTATGATATGAGAAATCAGCAGCCAGATATTAATCAATATGAGTCATATGGGTCCTAGATAACAGGTTTACCTGATTTACATAAAGATAGTATCCCAGTATGCTGTTCCTTGTTACTTAGCAGAGAGAGAGAGAGAGAGAGGGAGAGGGAGGGAGGGAGATATTTAGACCACACGATGAAACAGGAAACAAAATTTAATGTAAGTTTGGTATAAGAAATTCCACAGCACGTGGGGATAAAATTAAAAATATACAGTGTACAGTATCTTCTGACGCCCTAGCTTATTCATAAACAAACATATTTACAATATGTAAACATACAAACATATTTACAATATAGATTACACAAACAAATATACAAGCCTCACCCAGTTATAAACTACATAATATCTTTTGACACACTAGCTTATTTCCAAATGTTCTTACTGATGACTGTGTAAAATAATTATCAGATCCTTTGTACAGATCTGAAGTAAATCTGTGTGACATAATCCTTGCTACTAAAACATGTGGAAAAAAATGTCAGTTTCAGAATGTGTATTATACACAATCTGACAGTCAAGCTATAGTTTTCTCCTGTTAACAGTCATTATTTTCCAAGCAACACTCACTGTCACAAGGAATATTTTTCCATCACAGCAGGTTTTTGATAGTACTTTGATGTTGACAAATTCTACCTTGTGTTTCAAATTCACAAGTCTGTTTTTGTTGTGTTGTTGACAGCTTCTCGTCATGTCCAAATGTTTCTTCCACTTCCTCATTGGTGTCTCTAGAGGGTAGTTACTCATCGTTATTCCTAGCAGTTTGATGTCCCTGGATATGATGTAGAGTGTGAAGTGTTATGAACTGTTAACAAAAGCAGATAAATGATCCTACTGCAAATACTTTGGATCAATAAACATATGACACAGAAAGCTTGCTTAGAATTAAATGGCGAAACACAATTTCCTTTTTCCCTCTATTAAATTAGGTTTTATTTACAAAAATACTAGATTACAACTGTAAATTTAAGATTATTTTTCATTTGCTGTTAAATGTAACAATATCCACATATCAAACTTCGTTTTAATATTTATTTAAATATAACTCTTTCTGTATTACATAAAAATGTAATACATTCGTTTGTGAACAATCCATATGTCATAATCTTTGTATCTTCTGTGTGTGAAGTATCCGTGTAAGCCGGTTTGAACGTTCAATTATCACTTGACGATGGCATAGGAAGCTGAACGCCGGTTCCTGACCAAACAAATATAGTTTGGCAAGACATTAGGAAAGACGTCTGCAGGTTGCAGTCAGTGTTGTCACTGAAGATAAAACTTTTTAGGTTGTTAGGCAGCATTGTGCTCATATTTAGTTCATTCACGCAATTGACTTTTCGACCCCACTTCTAGGATCTTCTTCAGGGTCTTCTGCTATTCTCACTTAGATGAACACTGTCAAAGACCAGCACAGAGTTCCTTATAAAAGGGAGTTTTCTCGCACTTCTTCTGCATAACTGGGATTACTGAGAGAATTTCTCTTCGCTACTAGTGGTGGGCGAACGTCCTCAGTCACACAGGGTGGACCAAAATTTGCGCTGAAACCACAGTACGATTCCTTGCACATTAATGGTACAAAAATGTCTGTATCTAAATATCGTGCCTCGCATGTTTTGCACATCAAGGAAAGGCAATTTGAAAATTCTGTAACCACATGTGCGACAAGTATTTTCATTCAATATGCTGCAACTGTGCAGCACAATTTGTGCAGTGGACAGTGTTCTGCGTTAGAATACTCGAGTTAGGGAGATCACATTCGGGTATTGCTGCAATTTTTTTATGTCTTTTTATTTTCTAATTTTACACTGTATGACATGTTACCTGACATCTTAATCGCTATACAGCAATTACAGAAAATCTGATAAATAACACAGCAATTATTTTATATTAACACAGAATTTAGAGTACAGTCGTTTTTATCATTCCACTTTTAAATACGCATTTTGCATTTAAACTTTTACTCTATTCACTTCAACACACTACACCCAGTCATGTTTACCGGTGCATTGACATGTTGTCACTGATAGTGTATTTAAAATATTATAGCCGTCTCCTCTTACTGAATGAAGTACTTATGCTTACCATATCCATATTTATAAGTTTTGCAGTTACTTCTGTCCTATGACAAGTAATTTGTTTTAAGCTGATTATCACTCTTTGTGAATATTTATGACATATCTACTAACGATTATTATGTTCAGCATTGGAAATCTGTACTTGTAGGATGCGTATCATATAAGAAACAGATGTATACCACAGCATTATTGGGAAGACCAGAACTAAGAAATAAAAAATAAAAAAATACATCTAGACCCCGAATCGAACTTTGAAACTAGAGTATTCTAACTTTTCTCGCTACACCAACTGCACAACATCACTACATACGATTGAATGAGGATTTGTATTATAACTGTGATTATATGTTTACTGAATGTCCTTTCTTAGAAATCAATTTCCTCTTCAAAACATGAACGGACCAAACGTTTTGTAGAGATATTTTAGTACTGTTAGTATGGAACAAGTCGCATTGTAGTATCTGACTGAACGATCAGGCAGAGCAAGAGAGAGGGATGTCTGTCTAAGTGTTGCTGCCATACCGCTGAGTTACTTTCATGGTGGTTGTTTGCATTCCTCCCGCTCCATAGGTGGATATTTCTTCCTATGCAAACAGCCCTCAGGAGGTTCAATGGTTCTGACAGATCATCGTGTCATCCTCCGACGACTGGCGTCATCAGATGCGATGGAACAGGGTGGAGTCAGCACACCGCTCACCTGGCTGTTAGTTTTCGTGACCTGCAGCCATTACTGCTCGCTCAAGCACTTCCTTAGTTGGCATCACAAAGCTGAGTGCGACTTGGTAGATAACAGTCCAGATGGTGATCTATCCAGTTCAACCACTCCAGACAGGTGATCTGATGGGGCCGGCCGCGGTGGCCGAGCGGTTCTAGGCGCTTCAGTCTGAAACCGCGCGACCGCTACGGTCGCAGGTTCGAATCCTGCCTCGGGCATTGATGTGTGTGATGTCCTTAGGTTAGTTAGGTTTAAGTAGCTCTAAGTTCTAGGGGACTGATGACCTCAGATGTTAAGTCCCATAGCGCTCAGAGCCATTTGAACCATTTTTGATCTGATGGGAACCAGTGTGTCCACTACAGAAAAGCCTATATCTGATTTCTGTGTGGTAGTTATATTAATTCTTGGAAATCTCCTGCACTTCTAAGACATCTATAAATATTGCTTCCCTCGGCTAGCATACATATGTTGTTGAAATCGAACACCTCTTGACATTCCGCTACTAAACATTTCACACGTTGTTTTAACCGCATGCAACGTTCGTGCTCTGCAATACGTTTTTTACTGTCCCGGCAGTTTTGCCTATAAACACTTTTCCCATAGCCACATGTTACTTCATAGACTGTCACAGGGTGAAGGTATTAAGATGCATTCGTTTTGCGACCTGATGAACTGAAACGTTTGAAAATGGAAAATCAGTAACCAGATTCCGGAACAGATAGATCTTTTATCAACAATCTAACGCGCAGAATAGCTGTCTCGCCTGGAATACGAGTCTACCGAAGATTCGCAAAGAAAGGTGCCCGCTGAGACGTACAATGGGTGGAACTAACTTGCTCTTTAGCAATTCGTTTATTGGATAAAGAGAGAAATAGAGTTAGAAAAAGAAATACTCGTGTGAAAGATTAGGAAAACACTTTTTAGAAATTTAGGCACGGCGAAGATAACCGCAGGTGATACTATTGTCAGCTTCAACGTGAAATATTTATGTACTAATATCTCGATAGCAGATATGATTAAGATAACAGGGAAAAAGAGTTTCTCCATGTGTTTCAACTGATCGAATTATTTACTTGTTTCCAACTGCGGGATGGCACCGAGGCAGCAGCTTAAATGATTCAACAGTATTTTTAAAGATCATCAACGTTGCATAGAAGTTTATCTTCGTTAGCTGACGTCTTGTTACGGACCTACTCAGTTCATTTTCAAATCATCGATTACGTGTACACGCTAGCCATACAGCGCATGTGTGTTGCTGAGTGCAATACATTATTTACAAAACAACCGTGCTGTGCTGCATGCAGTAAAAAAAATTCAAGGTCGTTCTCTAAGTAATATGTTGTACTCAGGCACACACACACGCTATGTGGCCAGCGCTCGCACGTAATGGATGTTGTTGTATGATTCACCTGGATGATTTGAAGATGGTCGGAAAAGGACCGAAACTAGGCGCCAGTCAATAAATACGAACTTCTTTGCAACTTTTATATGTTTTTACAATATTGTTGATCGAATTATGTTTATGATGGAGCTACCTTAAATACACACTCTGACAGTGTTGCTATGGTTTATCTTTTTCGCAGCTGACACCTTTAAGGAACATTTTGAACAACAGGCATTAAGTAATGCGCCACTAAAACATTTTTGTGAACCCCACTATGTGGATGACACAGTAAACTAGGGCATTATAGATTCGTAATTTCTTAAATGAGATTTATCCCAAAATCTACTTCACTTTGGGGATAGAGAATGAGGCTGCAGAAGATTTAACAACTCGCTAGAACACAGAATATATGGAAAGTCTACAAACACAAACAGGCATTTAGATGCCTCTTGGCACCATCACCCACCCCCGAAGCAAGCGGAGATCGAAACATTGTGTTCACATGCCTTATGTGTCAATGATAATAACAGCTTCGAATCGGAGTTTCATTTCTTAAGGAAGACACATAGATGGGGCTTTCAAACGGAATGTTACTAATAATGTTAATAGAAAAGGCGAGGAACGACCATCTCACTCCGTTAGGTGACCTTTCGTTTTTGGAGTAACTGGGTTCTTGGGATAAGGATTGGTACAAGGATCACATTTTTCTGTCAGAACAAAAGCACAAGACTATTTCCGGCGCGAAATAGACGCATTTGATTACCTCCACACTGCGGGATTCTATGACGTGATGCATGTTGTGGAAAAGTGTATACAGGGTGATCAAAACAATCTGAAGAGCATGTAAGGGTGATGCGAGGTAGTTTGTGCTGGGAAATAATTGTTCAGAGAAAAATCGGTACATTGCGCCGTTTCCGAGTTAATTAACATTCACATTAGCCAATCAGGTCGTTGCACGTACCAATTCAAGCTTTCCGCCACAGACGGTGTCACGAAATTTTTTCTTCGTTTGCTTTCCTAAAACCGAGCAGGAGAGTGACACAAAACTGGACGTAAGTCGGTAGCAACCTGAGCGAAAGTTTGAGAAGTCTCGCGCTATCACCTACGCTATGAGAACTGACACTAATTGTATCTGTTGAGCCTCTTGCATTTGCGTGCACAATGGCCTGTTTGCCGACTTCTGTGCAATTAACTCGGAAACGGCGCAGCGTATCGAATTTTTTTCTGGACAGTTATTTCTCAGCGCAACCTACCCTTTAACACCCTTACAAGCTTTACAGATCCAGTATAAGCGAAACCGGCAGGACAGTAGGAGTACGTATTAAAGAACACGAACGTCACAAGCGGCTGAAACAAAGTGTGAAATTTTCGGACAGCGGATCATAAGGAGAACTGTGGCCAACATAATGATCTCTACAAATATAAGTGGTAGCCAAGAAAAGCAACATTAATAGAAGGAATGTCCGACATACGTTGAAGCTGCTATCGAAGTCGGCTGCCATCAGTCGGGTGCGGCTCTTATGTCGTCTTCACGTAGGGGCCACTGCTGTCGCGTTGTCGTCCTGGAGGGAGGTCGATCAGCGTGCGATTGGCTGACCTCTTCTCATAGCCTTCTCTTCTCTGTTGTTCCCGAATGGCGTGCCGGCGTTGACTTTACACCGTAGCACTTTGTACCACCGGAAGCATCGCTTAGTGCTGAGTACAGAAACGTGAGGTTTATAAGGAGCTGCTCGATCATTACACCTCATTCTCTTAAGCTCCCTACGCACTGTCAGGGTCATAGCTGGCCTGCAGCTAGCACTTTGAAACTCGTGAGTGAGTCTTTCAGCAGATTTTATGCGATTTTTTACAATCACCGTCCTCAATGTTCGACAGTCCCCGTCTGTCAGTACAGATGATGTGCCTGGTCTCGGTTTAGCTTGGTTTTTCCTTCACATTTTCGAGAATGAATGTAATGTCAATAGAAGAGACTACTGTAGGTTTCCACCTTCGTGACTTCCCGCCATCAAAGAAGTGAATGCACAGCCACAGCGTGCTACTAACTAACATACTGGAAATGCCGAACTTCCAGGTGTGGACGGAGACCAAGCACGTCGCTGTTCCTCCAAACGTAAGTACAGCTGTGGAACATCAGGCAAAACGGTTGATGGACGTTAATTGTTAGCGGCTGGTTTCGTCGTTTCGACTGCAGAGGTAGCACAGTAACGCTCTATGTGCGCTGCAGAACACGCCATTTCATTTGCTCGCGCAGATGGACTTTGTGGCCTAAGAGCACGAATTTTGAAATTTATGGCGTGGACAATTGTTTCTTATAACTGATCCACTGCTTCCTTGAAGCGCACGTAGAGCAGCAGCATCCCAGCCATTTCGTGAATCATGTTAGCAGGACACCAGGACACAGGTTGAGGTGTTGTTTTGTATTGTCTGCAGCATCCGTAGGTTCCATGCTGCTGTTTTGCAGCGTACAACAACAGAATATTCGAGTAATTGCAAAATTATAGTTTTATACGGAGTGAGCACTATGTGATAAGGGAGAGAAGAGAGAAGACTCACGATTTAAGCGGGGCTAAAGTTCCGTCAGTCTTCCGAATGCCTTTCCTCTCACCTGGAGAGTGTGTTGGTGTCATGTAGGTCTTCCGTCCAATGTGACGCCGAGATAGTTGGCTGTAGGGGACGGGTGCGCCAAGTACCATTACTGTTTGTAAGTCTTTGGGTACAATCTTCTTAGTGACTATGATAATCTGGGATTTCGAGGCGTTGTATGAGAGCTGAAATTTCCGCGCACACTCGACGAGGTTGTCGGTTGCCTGCTGCAGTCGACAGCGTAGAATGTCGGCGTTCATGCTGCGTGTGAACACAACGGTGTCGTCATAAGGCAGTCTGAGATAGGTCCACCATGTGTAGCGAGTACAACTGCGGACCGAGGACAGATCCCTGGGGAACAACTGCGTGAATGGGACGACGAGTGGAACTGCCGTCGTCGACCCTTACTTGGGAATTACTTTCTTGAGGGTAACTCTGTGGTAGGTTCAAACGTGACTGGGGACACTTGGCACAAGTACCTTGCACAAGACGCCCTCGTGCCAAACAAAATCAAAAGCTCGGGAAACGTCAAGAAGTATGGCGCCGTAATAGTTCACACATTCCATGACATGCCTAGCTTCTTTTCCTAGGCCCAGTAGCCGGTGATTAGTGGCCTGGCCACGATGGAAACCGAATTAGTTGTATGGGAGGAGCCCTTTCTTGTCAGTGTGCCTCTCAAGGCCTATCAATGATAGCATTTCGAACAGTTTTGACAACGCAGGAATTACACTTATTCGTCAACAGATCCTTGGAGACCGATCATGGTTACCAGGCTTCGGAACTGCGGCGATCTCTGTGTGTTTCCAGGCTGTCGGGAATACTCCTGAGCTGAGTACTTGATTGAAAGTTATTTTACAAATGGTCCGCTGAAGCAGATGTAGGTGTTTCAATATAAGGTTGGCAAGTAAGTCAGGGCCTCACGTTTCTTGACTTCTTGCGGTGTTATGGGGACTATGATGTCATCTTCAGCTCGTTCACCTAGTAATATTGGTAGTCGCTCAGCGAGTAGTTCGACGTGTTGCGAGACCTTTGGGTCGCTGATTCGGCAGTGCCCTTTTAGTGAATAGCCGCGTTCCCGTCGTATCTTCAAGTGACAGGTAGGCAAGTATATCTGTCCTGATCGAGTTCTGCCTTCTTCCGCAGCAGCTGTAATTTCCTTCCTCATCCTAATCAGCAACCGCTTGGCGTCCGGAATGCAGGTGAGTTCCCATTATATGAAGGCATAATTCCTTTCTTTGATGGTGTCCAACAGGTGTGTCGCGAGACTTGCCCACGACTTTTGTTTTCTTCGTTTCTTTCGTCCTCCATAGATGTTGCTCTCATTGGACGAAACTCCATAGGCTTGGTGACTGCGATGAGAAGAGCAGTGTTTGCGTTCTATGTCATCTTTCAGCGGTTGTTTGGGATTTTCTATCATTTGAGGCATCCGCTGCGTAACTGACTCCTGCTTTTCACAGCGGTAATTTCATGGATGATTTCCCTGACTAAGCAATTCTCAGCCGTTCCAACTAACAGCATGATCTCCATCACAGTTAGAATACTTCGGGTTTTACTTGGATTTAAATTTGCTAGTGCTAACGCCTATTGCCCACATCCTCTTGATGTCGGAAATTCTGCTACTCTCAACAGTTCCGGGGGAAATGACGAAGTACAGGGGAATAATTGTCTTCAAGTGTCTCGTCTGGATGATGGTGTGGATGTTAAGCCTTGTGCTCGAGAATAGCTTTCAGATAAGTATCGACGTTTGCCTGGAGCTTTCTGATTAATAGCTTCTTGCAGTGCACGTTATGGTGAGCGTAGGTATAATATGTAAGTTACCGTTCTTTATCTCAGTTTAATACGACATTATAATCTTTGGGAGTCCGCACAATGACTCCGCCGAAGTCATTACCAGCAAGGCGAACTTCCAGCTGTAATGTCTCGATGAGGATGGCAACCAGGATTTAGGATATGTTAGTATATTTTCGTGGATAGAGCACTGCGATCGGTGGAGGTGCTACATAACGATAAAAAGTGCCTGTTATACTTTTTGTAGCAAAATGAAACCAAAACAAACAACTAGCTGCATCCAGCTGATACACATATAACAATATATCGCTGTTTTGCACCTGAAGATGAGAGTATAAACTCTCGAAACGCGTCGTGGGAGACAATAAAGAGTGACTCACACTGATAAATTGGTTTACTTGTACTTTTATTGTCAAAACAGTCGCAGTTTCCTTTAAAAAACAGCCCAATGGGGACGATATAGCACTATGTTTGCCTAGTGAGGCAGGAAGTTATGAAATACGAAGAAGCGAACCTGAAACTTTTCAGGACTCTTACTAGTATTAAATTTAACAAAGAATGCTTGAAGTGTGGAAATCATACCGAAAATATGTTAAATTTACTGCTTGTGGAAATTCTGAAACCGCTTCCCTAATTCGAAAAAAGCTGAGAAAATTTGGTTACTTGCAGAGATCAAATATTTATACAGGAAACAAATCCGTATAGTAAGCAGTCGTTCCATATACATTTGTTTACAGCAAATAAGTTGCCCAAATTTACTTGCAACACAGTTTGGTAAAGCGTTGCTAATTATATTTCGAAAGAGTACACATATATCAGTAAAGGACAAAAATCCAAGCTCTGTAAACTAAAAGAACTTCAGTTGCCACCCTCGCAATTACAGAATAACAACGGACATACACACAAATTAAATTTCAGAGCAATAAACACAACTGAGAGTGTATTTGATGAAAAAGAATACCTTTACTGCAGCAAGATCTGAAATACAACTTAGAAAAGCCACTTAGCAACACATGCACCAAGCACATGATATTAACCACAAAGAATGCTGCCAAGATTGACAATAACACAAAAATTGCAATAGTCCACAAGGTAAACAGTATATTAGAACAAGAACTCGATGGCACAAAATGCGGCACTTTTAAATCCAACAAAGACAGTAAAACACTCATAACCACAAACAAGAAACAAACAGAACATAAAGCAATAGCAACAAAAGCAGACGAGGACAATACATTGATGACTGTACATCAACAAACTTATGTTGAGAAAACATTGAATTCTTTAACGAAAACAATATGAAAAAGGTAAAGAAAGATCCAGATTGAGGCTGGGATCGAGGAACTTTTAAAGAAAGCTGATTTCTTAATTAGTGAGAAGGTGGAATGCAGATGCATATCCATGAACCCAAAACCACCACAACAGAGTCACAGTTAAAGCTTCACATGGAGGATTGTCCTGTGAGGTGTATTATTAACTCTAGAAACAGCCCAGGCTGTAAGTTGACACATAAACTAAATGCGATTGTGAGGAACAACTGAACATTTGAAACAAACTACTCTGTCTAAAATAGTTATACATTAGCACATGAGATACTAAACATTTGTGTTCCTGACGAATGTGACAATATCACTAGATGTCACTAATTTATACACAAACATCTCCATAGAGGAAGCAGTGGAAGTTATTAAACACAATCTCATAAAACAGAAGACTGTCAGTGGCTGAAATAGCTGAATTCATTGATTTCCTTGAACTGACTCTTAATTACAACTATTTCACTTTCAACAATAAAGTATGTAAATAACTGACTGGCCTAGCAATGGACTCCAACATATCGGGGACCACAGCTGACATATTTATTAACCACCCTGAGCGAAAATTATTCAGTAACAACAGCCAATGTATATAAGACATTAAAGTTTACAAAAAATATATTGATGACACATTAATAATAACAGATGGGGCAAGCAAGCAAAATCCTGTAGCAATAATTCAGGCATTCAACAGCATGCCCAAGAGCATTCAGTTCATTTGTAAATATGAAAGTCAGAACTCAATAAACATTTTGGACCTCACCATTACTAGAAAAAAAAACAAATACATGCTTAGTATTTACAGAAAACTCAAAACTACGGATCTAAATATCCATGCTTCTTCATGCCACCCACATACACACAAAATAGCAGCCTGTAGATCCATGTTGCACAGAGCACACAAACTGCCATTATGCAAGAAAACGCTCCAAAATGAAACTGATGTCATCAAACAAATAGCAGCCGCTAATGGTTTTCAACCTACACTCATAGAGAAAAATCTAAGAAAGGAATAGACCGAAACATAAATAATAACAACAAACAGACAGACACCAGGACAGTATGCCTTCCCTACCATAGCACCGCTTCACTAAAAATTGCTTATATATTGAGGTCATACAATGCAAGAGCTGCTTTCGGCAACAACAATGCATTAGGTAACAGACTGCCACACAATACAAAAACCAATAAAGATAAATTCTCCAACTCAGGTGTATACGAGATAAAATGCAATCAATGCTCCGTACAATATGTAGATCAGACTGGTTGAAGCTTTCGAATTAGATTCCAAGAACACACTAATACATTTAAACAGAACACACCCAATAAATCTGCCATACCTACACACATTCAGGACACATGACGTACCTTTGATAACATAGAGAACAATCTAATAATACTTCACAAAATGAACAAAGGCCACAATCTTATGAACAGCTGGAAATTTTCATTCACATCAGAAAACATGGACAGGACACACTAAGTGAAACAGCTGAGACAGTGGCAATGAGCTTCTTTAAGATGGTGTGCTGTAACTCTTTTTACCTCTACTTCCTGAGTCACTTATAAACAAATAAAAAATCCCAAATCGCTATAGAGAAACGGTATGTTCATACTACATTTGCAAGTTTTAATATATTTTTAGTATATCTACTTTATTTAATGTTACTATCATATAATTTGCAATGTAATACCTTTAACATGATGTCGTAAAGAAAGAAATAATTTTATAATTGCTACATGTATCTCTGAACCACAATGTAAACTAGCTATGAACGATCTTTGAAGCCATGTGCCATATATTTTCATCGCTACAATCTGTGGTGTGTTTAAATTAGTGGTTCGTATTTGTTTGTGCAAAATCAAGCAAACAATTTTCATTTACGACGAACTGCAAGGTTCTGTACACTGGAACAGATTGTAAGCAACTCCATCGCCATTTCATATGTATAATCTTAGATCCATATGACGATAACAAGTGCCTGTTGTACATTTTGTAGCAAAATGGAGCCAAAACAGACAACTAGCTGCACCCAGCTGGTACATATGTAACAAGATAGCGCTGTTTTCCACTCGAAGAGGTGAGTATAAACTATCGAAACGCGTTGTGGGAGAAAATAAAAAGTGACTGACACGGATAAGTTGTTTTATTCGAACTTTTTATTTGAAACCTGAATCAGTGCTTCTGATGGAGGCCGTTCTTCTATATGTTGTTGTGATGAGAATGCGATTGTAGCAGTGCTTCAATGGTTTTATACCTATGGCCGGTGGACGACATCTTTATCTCGACTCTCATCTACACTTGCGGAGTCAATTTCTGAGATAGCGTCGAGGGAGTTTCCTGTGGGTACCTCCACACTTTGAACCTACCAGGGGCGTTCAATAAGAAAAGCAACACATATTCTTCTCGACCAAAATGCGGAATTTGTTGTGGAGATGGCAGTATATTCCCGCTTCGGTCGCTGCAATTTCATGGAGCTCTGGCAGGTAGCGGCACTATACATAGCCTCCAAGATTGTATATGTAAAGGAGATGTGTTCCAAGCAGAGAGCTTCCACTGAATTCCTTTTGACGCAAAACCAGAGCATCTTGCAGAACGCCTACGGAGACCTGGCAGTAACCAAAGGCACGGTGAGATCTCGGGCGAGGCGTCTGTCATCATTGCAACAGGGCAGCGCAAATCTGCCCGGTCTCCTACATGGCCTATCGGCCAAGCACACCTGTGACTCCTGCAATGCTGGAATGTGCGGACACTCATTCGATGTGATCGACGGATTGCAATCAAATACCTCGCTGCTCAACTGGGAGTCTCTGTTGGTAGTGCTGACACTCATCCACCAGTTGGCGTAATCAAAGGCGTGCGCCCCTTGGGTTCCTTGCCTCCTATCAGAAGACCACCTGGTGGCCCAGTGGAGGATGATGCAGTCCACAGGAAGTAGTACGTAGATGATAGGTATGTTACTGATGCAGCAAGATGTTGGCCCCGACATCGCCCAGTAGAGTGCTACCATATGACCATACATGACCTCCTAGTAAGGAGGCGTAAGGCCGTCGGATTTAACGGAGATTATGTTAAAAAATAGAGTTTTGCAACTAAGAGAGTGGGGAATAATATGATGTACTGGAATCATGAATAAAACCAGCCTCATTTCCAACAAAAAATGTGTTGCATTACTTAATAAACGTCCCTGATATTTCGGCACAGGAATACAAACGTCTCAAAAATGAGATCGACAGGAAGTGCAAAATGGCTAAGCAAGGATGGCTAGAGGATAAATGTAAGGATGTAGAGGCTTATCTCACTAGGGGTAAGATAGATACTGCCTACAGGAAAATTAAAGAGACCTTTGGAGAAACGAGAACCACTTGTATGAATATTAAGAGCTCAGGTGGAAACCCAGTTCTAAGCAAAGAAGGGAAAGCAGAAAGGTGGAAGGAGTATATAGAGGGTCTATATAAGGTCGATGTACTTGAGGACAATATTATGGAAAGGGAAGAGGATGTAGATGAAGATGAAATGGGAGATATGATACTGCGTGAAGAGATGGACAGAGCACTGAAAGACCTGAGTCGAAACAAGGCCCCGGGAGTAGACAACATTCCATTAGAACTACTGACGGCCTTGGGAGAGCCAGTCCTGACAAAACTCTACCATCTGGTGAGCAAGATGTATGAGACAAGCGAAATACCCTCAGATTTCAAAAAGAATATAATAATTCCAATCCCAAAGAAAGCAGGTGTTGACAGATGTGAAAATTACCGAACTGTCAGTTTAATAAGTCACGGCTGCAAAATACTAACGCGAATTCTTTACAGACGAATGGAAAAACTAGTAGAAGCCGACCTAGGGGAAGATCAGTTTGGGTTCCGTAGAAATGTTGGAACACGTGAGGCAATACTGACCTTACGACTTATCTTAGAAGAAAGATTAAGGAAAAGCAAACCTACGTTTCTAGCATTTGTAGACTTAGAGAAAGCTTTTGACAATGTTGACTGGAATACTCTCTTTCAAATTCTGAAGGTGGCAGGGGTAAAATACAGGGAGCGAAAGGCCTTTTACAATTTGTATAGAAACCAAATGGCAGTTATAAGAGTTGAGGGGCATGAAAGGGAAGCAGTGGTTGGGAAAGGTGTGAAGAAACAAAAGAAAAACTCGGAGTAGGTATTAAAATCCATGGAGAAGAAATAAAAACTTTGAGGTTCGCCGATGACATTGTAATTCTGTCAGAGACAGCAAAGGACTTGGAAGAGCAGTTGAACGGAATGGGTAGTGTCTTGAAAGGAGGATATAAGATGAACATCAGCAAAAGCAAAACGTGGATAATGGAATGTAGTCGAATTCAGTCGGGTGATGCTGAGGGAATTAGATTAGGAAATGAGACACTTAAAGTAGTAAAGGAGTTTTGCTATTTGTGGGAGCAAAATAACTGATGATGGTCGAAGTAGAGAGGATATAAAATGTAGACTGGCAATGGGAAGGAAAGCGTTTCTGAAGAAGAGAAATTTGTTAACATCGAGTATAGATTTAAGTGTCAGGAAGTCGTTTCTGAAAGTATTTGTATGGAGTGTGGCCATGTGTGGAAGTGAAACATGGACGATAAATAGTTTAGACAAGAAGAGAATAGAAGCTTTCGAAATGTGGTGCTACAGAAGAATGCTTAAGATTAGATGGGTAGATCACATAACTAATGAGGAGGTGTTGAATAGGATTGGGGAGAAGAGAAGTTTGTGGCACAACTTGACTAGAAGAAGGGATCTTTTGGTAGGGCATGTTCTGAGGCATCAAGAGATCACCAATTCAGTATTGGAGGGCAGCGTGGAGGGTAAAAATTGTAGAGGGAGACCAAGAGATGAATACACCAAGCAGATTCAGAAGGATGTTGGTTGCAGTAGGTCCTGGGAGATGAAGAAGCTTGCACAGGATAGAGTAGCACGGAGAGCTGCATCAAACCAGTCTCGGGACTGAAGACCACAACAACATTTCGGCACACGTCTGCCATACCGAAGAACTTCACAGCCATCTTGGTCTTTTACCGGTAGGCTCTTCTTCTCGTTACAGTCTCTTTTCCCAACTGTCGAGCGAGCCAATCCATGTGTCTCTTGCGATTGTTAGCATCCAGGGCTTCTGGGGGCTAACATGGAAGATTCTTCTACAGTGAGCGTTGCCGTACCTGCTGAGAAGCAGGTTTAACCGAAGCGTGGTAGCTACTGTCTGAGTAGCTCGATTCTGTCGAGTTCTGGTTGATGCTTTAATGGCGCCTGTGGCATGTTGATTATCCATGGTAGCACCCAGTATGGTGTATCTCGTCGTCTGTGGGTGTAGACCAGGTTTGTCCTAACTGATCGACTGGCTCTGGCAACCGACGAACGAGAGCTCACCGCCTGCTGACCGGTTGGTGCCCGGACGTGCGGGCCGAAGCTCCGTTCTCAGGGCTAGCGCAGTCGCCCGTCCGCTTTGATATACTAACTTGGAATGTTTGCGTGAGACACGAAGAAACCTCTGCGACGTGACACATTCCCTCTATCTTGCTCTGCCTGTTTCGCTATCCAACCAATAGCGATGGCTCATCGACAGTAGCCAGAAGATATAATTGCGTAGCCCTCTGTGCCCGGTGTCACGATGGTTAAAATTCTTGTTCAGAGCTGTTGTAATATGGTCGAAAAGTTGTTTTTACCGTTTTTAATTAAAGTATTTTACACTATGATACGGTAAAACACATCTTTAGCTAGAAGAATTTCACGCAAAACCCCAATATTTCAGAATTAGCACTGGTAAATCCCCTTTTATAAACGAACGCGACACTGTTCTTTGACAGAGTTCAGCTAACCGGGATCACTAGAAGATCATGAAAAAGATCCGAACAGTGGGGTCAAAACGTCGATTGTGTGAACAAATTGCAGTGGAACATGACGCGGCCTAGTAACCTAGGAGGTTTCATCTTCATTAGGAAAGTGTTTCGTATTTTACATTATGGCTATGTTCTGCCAAGAACCGACGGAAAAATTAGTCAATATTAGACTGTATTATCATCTTAGGTTCGGTGTGATTTGCCAGCGGCAAATGGCGAGGAAGATGGAGGGGGAGGGGGTGGGGGTGGGGGTGGGGGGGAGTGGGGGGAATGCATAGCAGAGAATTGGAGACGTATTCATATTGGCTACATTAGGTGTAGTACATACATGAAGGCGTGAAAAGGTTGTAGCATGATGGGAAGATGGGACATGCCAGGCGGGACTTCGATAACAACGTACGTCTCTGCCGCTTCTGGAGCGATGTGACGAGGCATTAGAAAATCTCAACTCCTTTGTCAGTTCGTGGAATATGTTAATGATCGTTTAATGTAGAGACTAACGATCTTCCCATTTTTCATAATTTTTTTCTGTTATTATTGCTAGCACGGCGCTGTGTGAAATGGAGAGAATTTAATAATACTACGATAAGGTTACGGAAACATTATTAGCGAGTTTAGATTGCTCAAGTTATCCACAAGTATCACTGTAACGTAAATATATTTGCTAGTTACGTAACTAGCGCACAATGGAAGAGAAAAGCCTTTGTAACTACTGGGTGTTTCACAATTCATGTTACACACTTCTAGTGGTTTAGTGGTTGCAGAGGGGACTTAGTAGATCGAGTTTTACAAAGGAACCCATGTCCGGAAATGTCATCCAACGACGCAATAGAGCTTGAAAGTTATAGGCGACACACACACACACACACACACACACACACACACACACACACACACACACACACACATATATATATATATATATATATATATATATATATATATATATATATATATATCGGAAACGAAAGACTCGAAAGTCATGTGCTGTCAGAGGTATCAGAACGGTTTTCGCTTATGGCTTTCGACTCGTCCGTTTCCGGTACAGGGACCCTTACTTCAAATTGATACATTTACCCCGCAGCACGTGGTCGTTCGGTAGCGTTCTCGCTTCCCGCGCCCGGGTCCCCGGGTTCGATTCCCGGTGGGGACAGGGATTTTCTCTGCCTCGTGATGACTGGGTGTTGTGTGATGTCCTTAGGTTAGTTAGGTTTAAGTAGTTCTAAGTTCTAGGGGACAGATGACCATAGATGTTAAGTCTCATAGTGCTCAGAGCCATTTGAACCATTTTTGATACAATTCTCTTTTTCCATCATCTCAGAAAGTTTGTAACATCCTCACGGAATCACTGTATATACAGGGTGTAAATTTTAAGTTGACAAACCAGAATAATTCGAAAAATAAGCTTCACGGGAAAAAATGTGTAGAATCCAAAGTTGATTATTTTCGAGTGGGACATCTGCTAGCGCTAAAATTAGCCCGCCGCCCCAGCCCACTGGGGGTGGGGCGGGAGGCAGTTTTAAAATTTCAAATGGGAACCCCGATTTTTTTATTGTAGAATCAGATTCTACATAAAAAACTAAGTACATTTCGTCTTAAACATTTGTTTTGATTCTTGGTAGTTGGCGCTGTAATTCGAGAAAATCTATGTTCTCATTTTTGCGTGGAAAATGGTTACGGATAAATAAAAAATACTTATTTACTTCGTTTGGTTAGTTAGTTAGCTAGTCAGATGATTTGTTTGATAACTAAAAGTTGTGTGTCCTCATGATCACTACACAAACAAAACTTATCCGAATCTGCGGAAAAAATTAATATTTGGGTCAACATTTGTAAAACTCTAATTCCTCTCTCTCTCAAACCCCATCCTGTGGGGAGAGAGGGAGAGTATTAGTTTTAGCGAATCGAAATTTAGAAAGTAAATAAGTACTTTTTATTTCTCCGTAACCATTTTCCACGCAAAAATGAGAACATGGATTTTCTTGAATTACAGCGCCAACTACCAAGAATCAAAACAAATGTGTAAGACAAAATGTATGTAGTTTTTTTGTATGGAATCTGATTTTGCAATAAAGAATGGGGGTTCCTATTTCAAATTTTAAAACTGCCTCCCGCTCCTCCCCCAGAGGGCTGTGGTGGCGGTCTAATTTTAGCACCAGCAGATGTCCCCCTCGAAAATAATCAACTCTGGATTCTACACAATTTTTCGTGTGAAGCTTGTATTTCGAGTTATTCTGGTTTATAAAATTAAAATTTACACCCTGTATATAGTATTGGTTAAAAACAGTCTTGGTTGCAATTTTAGTTTTTTATTTTTCAACGACTCGTTTCGCCTTATTTAGGCATCTTCAGATTGTCTTTTCTAGATGGACTCGAGAGGCAACAAGATCTGCATAGCGCGTTGCCGTACACAGAAGCGAGTAACAGAGTAAGATAGGGACTCAGGTAGTCAAAATACTGTTAAACACTGGTTTTCCGTATGACGCATTTGGAATGGAAGAATTTCTACCCTGTATATACATACATTTACAGGCGTCGGTGCCTATAACTTTCAAGCTCTATTGCATCGTTGGATGATATTTCCGGACATGTGTTCCCATGTAAAACTCTATCTACTAAGTCCCCTCTAGAGCCTCTAGAAGTGACATGAATGCGAAATACCCCTTATAAGATGGCGACTGTGCTTCGTTTTGAAAATCACTAGCTGAAATTACTGGTTATAGCAGAACCTCCGGAAAAATAACACTGGAATGGAGTCACGGAACCAACGGTGCACGATAATTTCAGTCAGCAACACGAGCAACGGAACCGTCATCATGCTCAAGTAAACGATTACGAAAGTGCTCAGTATTGTCGGTGTCTCAAATGTTGCTTCTGTTTTATCATCTTCGTTTTCAGACTGTACACTCGTGTTTGCGTGCAGCTCCATTAATCGTATCCGCAAAGCCGCCCAGACTAAATGCGCTTCGTTTATTCGTAGGATGGTGTCGCTTATCGCGGGAAGCAGTGGGCTCCCTTTAACGACTCCCAAAGCCAGGTCGTAGGAGCCGACGTCTGCTTCCAGGGGCAAAAGCAACGGCGCACCCAGCTTGTCGTGGTATTTTACTTTAGCCTCGTACTTCATGAACCCCTTGGTTCCAACCACCGCAGTATCTTTCCAGAAAGCAGCTCGATCTAGACACTCGCTGTATCTTTTGCAACAGTTGGTGACTGGAGGCAATTGCGTTGTCATTATCCTGTTGCAATAGCTTGCGATTGGCACGATGGAACTGATGAGCAGCCCAGATCGCTTCAGTTCCTCGACGCTCTTAATCTGGCGGTCGAGACTGGGGTGCGTCAGGTGACTGGTGACGACTGAGGACGCCAGCATTTGGTAGAAGAAGCTGTACAGCACCCACGTGATAAACAACATCCTGAGAGCCCACCTGAGCGGCTGCGGTACGGCCGTGCCGAAGAACGAGGCCAACAGGCTGATGAAGCACGGAAGCACGGTACGGTAGTCTGATCTCTCGGCTTTATTGGAGAATGAGACTGTTGTAATGGTAAAGAGGATAGCGATGGCAGCCGTCTTCGCTAGCATGAAATTCGGCAGGCTGTCGACGAGTACTCCGATTGGGGACACAGGTGGGGGCCGAGGGACGAACCAAGTCAGCGTCTCGCGGCTGTAGGAGGACGTAATCTCGACGGGAAAAATTACTGAGACGATCGCTGGTAAAGTTCCGTAAATTATTTCGAAGTCACCCACAAATAATTGGCTTACAAAGGACGAGTTGTCGTTGTACAGATAATGCATTGCGACGGCCCAGTCCGTCTTGCGTGATGACTTCAACGTGAAATTCATCGCCTCGGCCACGATGCTCACTAGAGTAACGTCACGACCAACGAAGACACGTTCATCATGTTTATAATTCTGAACGTTAGGCGGCAGGATCAAGGCCAGGGTTTTCACGGGACAACCGTACAAATTCTTCGGCACCTTTGGCACAAATACAGTAGAGTTTCTTGAAAAATCATTATGTTCGAAGTTCCATTTATCCACCAGTGTAACCTGAATACTGCTGTCGCGGCATCTTCCTGGCTGGGAGTACGGCCACCACGTGTAGATGAATACGTCGTTTACCATGCCGACGGAGGCTCTAGGATCGTCTTGAACTAGCAGTGCCACTACAGTGACATCGATGACGCTGCGTTTGTTCAGCATGCTCAGCAGGAGGGCTACGGATTTCTGGTGCTCCTGTTCGTGCGTGAGAAACACAACGACTGTTCTGCAGCGTGGACTCCACGAAACTGAATAGCGCCGTACTGCTTCGATGGATGCGTTCGTGGTAGCGGCGAGGTCCTCGCCGTCTTGCAGGATGAATACGCAGCCGCATGGAGTGTCCAGAGACACGACTCTCAGACTTGCGACAGCGGGCGTCGCCAGCAGCACCGGCAGCGGCGTCCTCTTCAGCAGAGCCGTCTCGGCGCTGATGACGTCAACGTCCGAGGGCGCTGGCGGAGGAGCCAACGTGCGACGTCGTCGTGACCTGTGATGTCTCGCGGCTGCTGTGTCTGCTGTTACGACCAGCAGAGGGCCTCTGGAGAAGGGCTCCATGGAGAAGAGAGCGTCCACGGTCGTCTCCAACAATGGGGGGCTAATGGCCGCTAAAGGTCGCTCCAGCAGTGTCACAGCTACCACCCACAGCTGCAGCATCAGCATCCGGTCACCTGGAACACGTGCTCCGTTCACTTAAAGTATAACCTACATTCTGAAACTTTTGCTGTTTCAATATTTATAAAGCAACAAAAACCATAGCTATTCGCGATCTCGCCGGGAATAGAGGTAGGTCCATTAATTAAAACTTCCGGGCTGAATTGCCGTGGTCCATATATAAAACTGCTTCTCCTTCCTGACGTCTGACAATCTGAGCAGTTCTCTTAGGTTGTTCGCAGATGATGCTGTAATTTACCGTCTAGTAAGGTCATCAGTTGCAAAGCGATTTAGGAAAAATTGCTGTATGGTGTGGCAGGTGGCAGTTGACGTTAAATAACGAAAAGTGTGAGGTGATCCACATGAGTTCCAAAAGAAATCCGTTGGAATTCGATTACTCGATAAATAATACAATTCTCAAGGCTGTCAATTCAACTAAGTACCTGGGTGTTAAAATTACGAACAATTTCAGCTGGAAAGACCACATAGATAATATTGTGGGGAAGGCGAGCCAAAGGTTGAGTTTCATTGGCAGGACACTTAGAAGATGCAACAAGTCCACTAAAGAGACAGCTTACACTACAATCGTTTGTCCTCTGTTAAAATATTGCTGTGCGGTATGGGATCCTTACCAGGTGGGATTGACGGAGGACATCGAAAGGGTGCAAAAAAGGTCAGCTCTTAATAGGGGAGAGAGTGTGTCAGATATGATACGCGAGTTGGGATGGAACTCATTAAAGGAAAGACGTTTTACGTCGCGGCGAGATCTATTTACGAAATTTCAGTCACCAACTTTCTCTTCCGAATGCGAAAATATTTTGTTGAGCCCAACCTACGTAGGTACGAATTATCATCAAAATAAAATAAGAGAAATCAGAGCTCGAACAGAAAGGTTTAGGTGTTCGTTTTTCCCGCGCGCTGTTCGGGAGTGGAATGGTAGAGAGATAGTATGATTGTGGTACGATGAACCCTCTGCCAAACACTTAAATGTGAATTGCAGAGTAATCATGTAGATGTAGATGTAGATGTAGACGTATCGTTGCCTACTGCGCGCAACATCTTCTGAGGTGAGTCGGCGACTGGCTGCTAGGCGCTGGAGGTCCCGCTTATATAGAGCGCTTAGATGGCGCCACCAGTCGTCACGTGCTTTCGACTTTAAAACTATCTCTGGCTAGTGCCATCTCTCTCGATTATAGGTAATCGATAATCACTTCGTTGGTACAGAGTCGACCGCCATATCTTGTCTAGTTTTAACCCTTCTTCTTTTTTATTAAAATTATTTTTGTGCTTGTACATCTCTATAGCTTCTCTGTACATGCGAGTATAATAATGTGAGGTCCTAGCTATCACGTTTGTCTCACTAAATTTTATTTCGTGATCACCGTCTTTGAAAACGTGTTCCGCTACAGCTGATTTGTCAATTTGTCCCAATCTACAGTTCCTTTTGTGTTCCGTTAGGCTGGTATTAACAGTCCTTTTAGTTGTTCCGATATAAACCATGCCACAGCTACACGGAATTTATACACACCTGGGGTAGTCGTGCGTCTTTCACCGATCTTAAACTTTCACTAATTTTCTTGGTAGGTCGAAAGATTGTCTCCACTTGAAACCTGGCCAAAACTTTCCCAATACGGTCCGTGATGTTATGAATAAATGGAAGAAAAACTTTTCCAGCCGACGGTTGTTGTTGTCGTGTATTTTCGGACACTTTTCTTCTAGGGTGGAGAGCTCGATCTATTTCGTTGTCAGTGTACCCATTTCTCTTGAAAGCCGTTCGCAAATGGCTTAATTCATCTTGCAAATAAATTGGCTCACAGATGTTATTAGCCCTATCCACTAAAGTTTTTATGACTCCTCTCTTCTGCCTAGGATGATGATTCGAATCCTTATGTAGGTAACGATCGGTGTGTGTGTCTTTCCTGTACTGGAACAACTAAAAGGAGTGTTAATACCCACCTAACGGAACACAAAAGGAACTGTAGATTGGGACGGATTGAGAAATCAGCTGTAGCGGAACACGTTTTCAAAGACGGTGATCACGAAATAAAATTTAGTGAGACAAACGTGATAGCTAGGACCTCACATTATTATACCCGCATGTATAGAGAAGCTATAGAGATCTACAAGCACGAAAATAATTTTAATTAAAAAGAAGGAGGATTAAAACTAGCCAAGATATGGCGGTCGACTCTGTACCAACGAAGTGACTACCGATTACCTATAATCGAGAGAGATGGCTCTAGCCAGACAGTTTTAAAGTCGAAAGCATGTGACAGGTGGTGGCGCCATCTAAGCGCTCTATATAAGCGGGACCTCCAGCGCCTAGCAGCCAGTCGCCGACTCACCTCAGAAGATGTTGCCCGCAGTAGGCAACGAAACGTCAGGAAGGAGAAGCAGTTCTATATATGGACCACGGCAATTCAGCCCGGAAGTTTTAATTAATGAAGACGCCGGCCGTGAAAGCTTACATGTTATGAGAGGTAGGTTCCCCAGAGAGGATACGTTTCATCCTACAGAACATCGTTTTTTACTTAACCTCATGAAAATTCCGCGAGGTTCTGCTAATCAGAGGAACACATCTCCACACGAATTGTAAAAGGTGGGCCTAAAGTAGGGTGACCAGACGTCACGTATTTTACGGGATCGTCCCTTATTTAGCGTAAGTCTCATTATCCCGACAAAATACGTACTGGACGTTGATTGTCCCGTTATTCATTAAGTATCCCTCATATTTGGAAATAGCGTATTTTTAAGTAATTCGTAGCATAAACAAATGGAACCGAGCGAGGTGACGCAGTTGCTAGCACACTGGACTCGCATTCGAGAGGACGACGGATCAATCCCGCATCCGGCCATCCTGATTTAGGTTTTCCGTGCTTTCCCTAAATCGCTCCAGGCAAATGCCGGGATGGTTCCTTTGAAAGGACACGGCCGACTTCCTTCCCCGTCCTTCCCTAATCCGTTGAGACCGATGACCTCGCTGTCTGGTCTCCTCCCCTCCCGCCCCCCCCCCCCGCCCCCTAAACAACCCGTAACAAATGAAGAGCAAATGTGATCGTAATCAAAGAATAAAGAGAATATACTCTTTGATTAAACCAAACTGAACGAGGTCGGCTAAACTTCCTCATATCTCAAGATAACCGCTGCAAGAATGTGCAGCTCATTACTGCGTTTTTTCTAGCTCTACATTGCACTAATGCTTCTGCAAAAAGGATGTTCTCTTTCAGTAATGATTTAAGAATCGATGAAAAGAAGACTGTTTAGTTTTGAAAGAGTTAAGGAAATATTTATAGCAAAGATTCATTTTCAGGATACTGTATGTGTTGATGTTTACAAATCTCCGATTGAATTCCTGAGTGACACATATTCTTCAGCAAAATACACACTTCAAAAAAAGTTTTGCATCACCGCGGTTCCGAGAGTCCCAAACGTGTACAGAAAATTGGAACAGAGATCAACATAAACACCATGTCCGCCATTTTTATTGCTCATGAAAACCACACTATACATGTTGTACCACGATACAGCGAGACCTTCAGAAGCGCTGGTCCAGATTGCTGCACTCACCGGTACCTCTAATACCAATTAACACGTCCTCTTGCATTGATGCTTGCCTGTATTCGTAGTGGCATACCATCCACAAATTCATCAAGGCACTGTTGGTCCAGATTGTCCCACTCCTCAGCGGCTATTCGGCGTAGATCCCTCATAGTGGTTGGTGGGTCACGTCGTCCATAAACAGCCCTTTTCAATCGATCCAAGGCATGTTCGACAGAGTTCATATCTGGAGAACATGCTCACCACTCTAGTCGAGCGATGTCGTTATCCTGAAGGAAGTCATTCACAAGATATGCACTATGTGGACGCGAATTGTCGTCCATGAAGACAAATGCCTCGCCAATATGCTGCCGATATGGTTGCACTATCGGTCGGCGAATGGCGTTCACGTATCGTACAGCCGTTAAGGCGCCTTCCATGACCACCATCGGCGTACGTCGGCCCCACATAATGCCATCCCAGAACAGCAGGGAACCTCCACCTTGCTTCACTCGCTGGACAGCGTGTCTAAGGCCTTCAGCCTGACCGGGTTGCCTCCCAACACGTCTCCGACGATTGTCTGGTTGAAGGCATATACGACACTCATCGGCGAAGACAACTTGATACCAATCCTGAGCGATCCATTCGGCATGTTGTTGGGCCCATCTGCACTGCGCTGCATGGCGTCGTGGTTGCAAAGATGGACCTCGCCATGGACGTCGGGAACGAAGTTGCGCATCATGCAGCCTGTTGCGCACAGTTTGAGTCGTAACACGACGTCCTGTGGCTGCACGAAAAGATTTATTCAACATGGTGGCGTTGCGGTCAGGGTTCCTCCAAGCCATAATCCGTATGTAGCGGTCATCCACTGCAGCAGTAGCCCTTGGGCGGCCTGAGCGGGACATGTCATCGACAGTCCCTGGCTCTCTGTATGTCCTGCAGTCCGAACAATATCGTTTTTGGTCACTCCGAGGCGCCTGGACACTTCCCTTATTGAGAGCCCTTCCTGACACAAAGTAACAATGTAGACGCGATCGAACCGCGGTATTGACCGTCTCGGCATGACTGAACTACAGACAACACGAGCCGTGTGCCTCCTTCCTGGTGGAATGACTGGAACTGATCGGCTGTCGGACCCCCTCCGTCTAATAGGCGCTGCTCATGCATGGTTGTTTATATCTTTGGGCGGGGTTTAGTGACATCTCTGAAGAGTCAGAGGGACTGTGTCTGTAATACAATATCCACAGTCAACGTCTGTCTTCAGGAGTTCTGGGAACCGAGGTGATGGTAAAGTTTTTTTGATGTGTGTATAACGAAAAAGGATTTTTCACAAACTACCCATTGACTTCCTAGTCAATTGAGATGGAAAAATAAGTAACCTACATAAATAATAATAATTTTCTACTCTAATTAAAGATATCGTTATATTAAAATGATGTACTCACTGACAGCAGCAATTACTTTGAGTTTTTAAACCGATTATCACGAACAAGGCGTGACAGTCTTCTCTGCTCCGAGCTATTATCTTCCCACAACCATTGCTTTTACGCCCTGATATATGGCTGCGAGTAGTAGATCGCTCTTTGCAGACGCATTGATAGAAAAGTAATTCGGACAACTTCATTCAAGGCGTTAACCTAAGCTCGACTGTCACGATGACATCGTGCTCCGAGGTGTGAAAGATAATGTTACACTGCTGGCCATTAAAATTGCTACACCACGAAGATGACGTGCTACAGACGCGAAATTTAACCGACTGGAAGAAGATGCTGTGATATGCAAATGATTAGCTTTTCAGAGCATTCACACAAGGTTGGCGCCGGTGACTTCACCTACAACGTGCTGACATGAGAAAAGTTTCCAACCGATTTCTCATACACAAACAGCAGTTGACCGGCGTTGCCTGGTGAAACGTTGTTGTGATGCCTCGTGTAAGGAGGAGAAATGCGTACCATCACGTTGCCGACTTTGATAAAGGTCAAATTGTAGCCTATCGCGATTGCGGTTTATCGTATCGCGACATTGCTGCTCGCGTTGATCGAGATCCAATGACTGTTAGCAGAATATGGAATCGGTGGGTTCAGGAGGGTAATACGGAACACCATGCTGGATCCCAACGGCCTCGTATAACTAGCAGTCGAGATGACAGGCATCTTATCCACATGGCTGTAACGGATCGTGCAGCCACGTCTCGATCCCTGAGTCAACAAATGGGGACGTTTGCAAGACAACAACCATCTGCACGAACAGTTCGACGACGTTTGCAGCAGCATGGACTATCAGCTCGGAGACCATGGCTGCGGTTACCCTTGACGCTGCATCACAGACAGGAGCGCCTGCGATGGTGTACTCAACGACGAACCTGGGTGCACGAATGGCAAAACGTCATTTTTTCGGATGAATCCAGGTTCTGTTTATAGCATCATGATGGTCGCATCCGTGTTTGGCGACATCGCGGTGAACACACATTGGTAGTGTGTATTCGTCATCGCCATACTGGCGTAACACCCGGCGTGATGGTATGGGGTGCCATTGGTTACACGTCTCAGTCATCTCTTGTTCGCATTGACGGCACTTTGAACAGTGGACGTTACAGTTCAGATGTGTCACGACCCGTGGCTCTACCCTTCATTCGATCCCTGCGAAACCCTACATTTCAGCAGGATGATGCACGACCGTATGTTGCAGGTCCTATACGGGCCTTTCTGGATACAGAAAATGTTCGACTGCTGCCCTGGCCAGCACATTCTCAAGATCTCTCACCAATTGAAAACGTCTGGTCAATGGTGGCCGAGCAACTGGCTCGTCACAATACGCCAGTCACTACTCTTGATTAACTGTGGTATCGTGTTGAAGCTGCATGGGCAGCTGTACCTGTACACGCCATCCAAGCTCAGCTTGAGTCATTGCCCAGGCGTATCAAGGCCGTTATAACGGCCGCAGGTGGTTATTCTGGGTACTGATTTCTCAGCATCTATGCACCCAAATTGTGTGAAAATGTAATCACATGTCAGTTATAGTGTAATATATTTGTCCAATGAATACCCATTTATCATCTGCATTTCTTCTTGGTGTACCAATTTTAAGGGGCAGTGGTGTAATTTTTCTCTCTGCAAAAGAAGTGAAGATTTGCATTTAAAGTCGTTTGGCGACGAAGTCAATGTAGTGGGAGCACAAGCTTTGGTTTGGGGAGGTTATACAGGGTGAAAAGTATTTAAACCGACAAACTCTGGGAGGTAGTAGGCGACATCAAAACAAATATTTTTCCCTAATGTCATTTTTTCCTATGAGGAGAATTTAAACCGGTAGAGGAAAATTTCTCTGGCGGCAAATTAATTAAACCAACATACACTTTTCCATTTTTTATGACCATGAGACAACACATTAACATAACCCAATTTCAATTACAGTAGATTTTCAAAAATGCCTCCATTGACATGCAAACAATGGTGACATCGTTGGACCATGTTCTGTCTGACACGGGCAAAAACCCCAGGTATATCCTAAATTGTTCTTGCTGCTGCTACTATCCGGGCAACGAGATCCTCTTCTGATGCAACAGGTGTGGCGTAAACAAGGTTGCGCGTCTCTCCCCACACAAAGAAGTCCAGATGGGACATACCTGGGGATCGAGCAGTCCATGGTACAGGACCACCTCTGCCAATCCACATTTCTGGGAACCGTCGGTCCAGGAACCGACGCACACGACGACTGAAATGTGCCGGCGCCCCGTCATGTTGGATCCACATGCTTTGTCTTGTAGGGAGTGGGACGTCTTACAGCAATTCTGGCAATGCTCTGGCGAGAAAATTGTAATAGTGCCTACCATTTAATGGCCTAGGTAGCAGATACGGCCCAATTAAACAGTCCCCAACAACATTGACTCACACATTAACGAAGAACCGCACTTGATGAGCCCTGGTAACTGTCGCATGTGAGTTATCATCACTCCAAACATGCGAATTGTGCACGTTGAAGACTCCATCACGCCCGAACGTTGCTTCATCGGTAAACAACATAGAGGATGAAAATGTAGGATGCATTTCACACTGTTCCAGGTACCACTGCGAAAAGTGTACTCTGGGTGGATAATCAACTGGTTCCAGGTTGTGGACATGCTGTAAGTGAAATGGACGTAAGAATTGCTCTCGAAGGACTGTTCTTTCATTCTTCTGATTCGTCCCCATGTTACGTGCAACTGCACGAGTGCTGATTGAAGGATCCCGCTCCACATGCTGCAAGACAGCTTCCTCAAATTGCAGCGTTCTTACCATGCGACGGCGTCCCTGTCCAGGTAATCTGCTAAATGACCCGGTCTCACGCAGACGTTGGTACACAGCAGCAAAGGTCGTATGATGCTGGATACGGCGATAAGGATACTGTTGTTGATAAACCCGCTGAGCAGCTCGTCCGTTGTGGTGCGCTACGTAGTACGCGCCAACCACATCAGTGTACTCACTCCAGGTGTATCGCTCCATTAGTAAACAGGGACAATGCACTACTACACTGGTGGACAGCAGTTGCCTACAACTGAAGAGCGTAATACGGCCTCCACCGGTTTAAATAATCTCCATAGGAAAAAATGACATTAGGGAAAAATATTTGTTTTGATGTCCCCTACAACCTCCCAGAGTTTGTCGGTTTAAATACTTTTCACCCTGTAGAGGTAAATCGTACGTGTCCACCCCGGCGTTTACCGTCAGCGATTCAGACAAACCTCGGAAAACGTGGATTTGGATGCCTGTCATCCCGAACGCGAGTATCTCGCCACTGCGCCACCTCGCTCGCTTAGTGTCTCAAAGACGGACGTCTTACCCCACGCCACCTTGGCATCACCAGGAATGAATGGAGAGGGAAGAGTCGTACGCTGAAGTTTTCAGTCTGCTCGTGAAGTACCGAGAGTGCTCGCTGATTCCTGGCCTGGCACAGTTTCAGCTTCTCACAAAATATCCACATCGTAGTTATGCATTGCTGGCTCTGCTATTTTCTACAGAATGCGGTGTACCTTACCTAACTCTCACATTAGTGAGGTCCAGTCACATTGATGTGACCACCTGTTAAAAGGCTGAACAACCACCTTTGGCAGCACAGACCGCAGCTAGACGTACAGGAAGAGAGTTAATGCGGTTCTGGAAGGTCCGACAGGGACTGTGGCCACCTGCGCTAGGTTTCTCGATTGGGTTTAAATCCAGGAAGTTTGGTGGCCAGGGGAATACAGTAATCTCATCCTGGCGCTCTTTGAACTACGCACTTATCCTGCGATCTGCGTGGAACGTTGCATTCTGTCGCTGCTGGATGACACCGTATCGAGGAGAGACGAACTGCATGAAGGGGTGGACATGGTACCCAAAAATAGATGCATACTTGTGTTCATCCACCATGTCTTCCAGAATAACGACATCACTCAGGGATTGCCACGAAAACATTCCCCAGACCATAACGCTCCCTCCTCCGGCCTGCATCTGTCCGATGGAGCGTAAAACGTTATTCGTCCGAAAAGGCCACCCGTTCCACTCGGTGGACGTTCATTTGCGGTATTAGGGTGCAAATTCCAGCCTTCGTCGCTGATGAAAGCGGTTAACATGGGTGCACGAACCAGGTGCCTGATACGGAGCCTATATTCTGCAATGTCCGCGCAACGGTCGTTAAGGAGACACCGCTGGTAGCCCCTTCGCTCATCTGGGAGGTCAGTTACTCAAGAGTTGTACATCTGTTCACCCGTATACATCACCACAGCCGTCGTTCACCCCTGTCATCTACGGTCCGTGGTGCGAAACAGCTGCCTCAGCGCCGGTTTAGGATAGCGCAAGGTATACTTCAACCACGGCGTCACGCAAACAGTTCACGAACTTATCCGTTTTGGAGATGCTTCCAACCTTGACGCGAAACCGAATGATTGTACCCTTTTCCACATTACTACAACGACTGTACCTCTACATGCGCAGCACCTCCCACCCCCCCACCCCCCCAGACACGCTTTAAATACCGCCATTGCTAGTGCTGCCACCCGCCGACGTCAAACAAAGGGAGTGGTCACATTAATGTGGATCGTCACATTAATGTGATCTCTTGGGCCGCATTATTAGCTTCAGCACAGTGTGTTGGCGACTGCCTTTCTTCATGAATTAAATGAATGAACCTACTACACAACAAGAACCATGCTGAGGAAACATGATAATCCCTAATGGAATTTTAAAAAATGAAATATGTTTTCTTTATTTATTAAGAAATGCAATGAAATCACAAAGTATGCTGTAAGTGTCCATTATTTACACCCCCCCCCCCCCGCCCTCATATTTTGAAACATCGTTACCAGAGAATCCTTTGTTGCTGTCTAAATTGGGTAGTATCTGCTTGAATTCGTGTTTCTGAGTATTTGTAAAAGTTCGCTTTTAGGTATCGCTACATAAGATCATCAGACTGCATGATAACGAAAATAATGTGGTTGTCGACATCTCTTTCAAATAACTCAGAATCTGGTACAGAAATAAATTTGAGACACTCCGGTGTATGTCTTTGACATCTTCCTCTTTGTACCGCTACTTTGCAAATGTGTTACAGCTATTCCTGCCGCAAAACCATTTCCGGCAATGGAAAAGAAGGGATAATATCGTGTAACTTTCTTGGAATACAGGGTATACATGATGCCAATAGGTTGATGACTGTTACGACAAGCTTAATCGCTAACAATGAGCGGCCTCTGTGCCTCTTCTAGTATGGCAGGCGTCAAAGTAGTATTGGCTCCTCGAGTTTGCTACTAGCTTCCTAACCAAAAGGATGGCATCGCTGTCAGATCTCTCCCTGTTTTCATAAACTGATACTCCTTATAAAGTAGAGGACCAGTTGCAACCATAATACTTGGTTCTAATGTCGTCGCACAGCTTAATCTCCTGGTGGCGAGAATGGACTATATACAAGTTGTAAATTTTAAGTTGACACACCACAATAACTCGAAAAATAAGCTTCACACAAAAAATGTGTAGAATCCAAAGTTTATTATTTTCGAGGGGGACATCTGCTGGTGCAAAAATTAGCCCACCACCCTAGCCCCTTGGGAGTGGGGCGGGAGGAAACTTTAAAACTTCAAATGGGAACCCCCATTTTTTATTGCAGAATCAGGTTAAAAAACTATGTAAATTTGGTCTTAAACATTTATTTTGATTCTTTGTAGTTGGGCTGTAATTCAAAAAAATCCGCGCTCTCATTTTTGCGTGGAAAATGGTTACGGATAAATAAAAAGTACTTATTTACTTCGTAAATTTTGATTCACTAAAACTAAAACTCTCCCTCTCTCCCCATATGGTGGGGTTTGAGAGAGAGAAATTAGAGTTTAAAAATGTTGACCCAAATAAATTAATATTTGGGTCAAATATTAAATATTAATATTAATATCCAAATATTAAATTAATATTTGGGTCAAAATTTGTAAAACTCTTAATTCCTCTGTCTAAAACCCCACCATATTGGGAGAGTTCTAGTTTTAGCGAATCAAAATTTACGAAGTAAATAAGTATTTTTTATTTATCCGTGACCATTTTCCAGGCAAAAATGAGAACATGGATTTTCTTGAATTACAGCGCCAACTACCAAGAAACAAAACAAATGTTTGAGACAAAATGTACGTAGTTTTTTATGTAGAATCTGATTCTGCAATAAAAAATGGGGGTTCTCATTTGAAATTTTAAAGTTGCCTCCCGCCCCACTCCCAGCGGGCTGGGGTGGGGTGTTAATTTTAGCACCAGCAGATGTCCCCCTCGAAAATAATCAACTTTGGATTCTACATATTTTTTCGTGTGAATCTTATTTTTCGAGTTATTCTGGTTTGTCAACTTAAAATTTACACTTTGTATATGTCATCAACATCTGCCCGACCGGCCGCGGTGGTCTCGCGGTTCTAGGCGCGCAGTCTGGAACCGTGCGACTGCTACGGTCGCAGGTTCGAATCCTGCCTCGGGCATGGATGTGTGTGATGCCCTTAGGTTAGTTAGGTTTAAGTAGTTCTAAGTTCTAGGGGACTGATAACCACAGTAGTTGAGTCCCATAGTGCTCAGAGCCATTTGAACCATTTGAACCATCTGCCCGACGTCCCAGAACCTGTACTTAGAACAGTTTGTGGTACACAATCATTAGTGACCAGTTACAAGAAAAAACGATATCATTTGCACAGCGTCAACGGAATTGATGGAGTTCGTTGCTCGTTACCTTAGGGTACACAGGAGGAAAAGAAGCTGAGTGAGAATGATTGTCTAAGTGGAAGCAACTCGAGGGTCTAGGTCGCAGGCGACATTTCCTAATGCTACTGGTGTCTACACCGCATAATCCTGTATCAGGTTGACTGTAGTGCCTCATTTGAGAGATAACGAACGTAGCCGAATCGTTAATCAAGTTGTGGGTGTTGAAAGTTTCGACCTGTTTGTGAGTTTGGCTACAGTGCCATAATGTGTGAGCTTAGGCTAAATTAAAATGCCGTTATAAGACGAATGGTTCTGCACACGTATTTTGGACGTCGTGGAAGAAGTGAAATATGCAGAAGAGGAAGATTATAGTCATGGAAAGAAAAAAATACGGCGCAAATTGTTTCAGTCCTAGCTAGTGGACCATATAAAAGCGACAGCACAGTGTCCGTCTGACGGTCTGGAAGTCAGTGCTGAGCGTTCCAATGACTCCTATCAGCGCTATACTCTTCTTTCTTTGGTTTAGTAACACCATATGCTATCATACCTTGGAGTAATTCCTCAATCTAAAATAAAGCCGTCCGTGTCCTGAAGGGTGTAATATAAATTATGTTTGGCTGGTATTTGTACCCGTGGTCTAGGGGTAGCGTCTTTGATTCATAATCAGCGTCTTCGGTCCCGGGTTCGATCCCCGCCACTGCCTAAATTTTGATAAATAATCAGCATTGGCGGCCGAAGACTTCCGGCATAACAAGTCAGCCTCATTCTGCCAACGGCCTCGTCAAAGAGGGCGGAGGAGCGGATAGAGGTTCAGGGCACTCTCTTGTCCTAGGGGTGGGAAATTGCCCCTAAAGGCGGAAGAATCAGCAATGATCAACGACATGAGGATGCAGAAGGCAATGGAAATCACTGCATTAAAGACACGCAACGTGTATCCACAGGACATGTGGCCTATAATTGAAGAAGTGTCATGATGATCTCTCCATTGGCGAAAGATTCCGGAATAGTCCCCCATTCGGGTCTCCGGGAGGGGACTGCCAAGGGGGAGGTTACCATGACAAAAAGATTGAATAATCAACGAAAGGATAACGTTCTACGAGTCGAGGAGTGGAATGTCAGAAGCTTGAACGTGGTAGGGAAACTAGAAAATCTGAAAAGGGAAATGCAAAGGCTCAATCTAGATATAGTAGGGGTCAGTGAAGTGAAGTGGAAGGAAGACAAGGATTTCTGGTCAGATGAGTATCGGGTAATATCAACAGCAGCAGAAAATGGTATAACAGGTGTACGATTCGTTATGAATAGGAAGGTAGGGCAGAGGGTGTGTTACTGTGAACAGTTCAGTGACCGGGTTGTTCTAATCAGAATCGACAGCAGACCAACACCGACAACGATAGTTCAGGTATACATGCCGACGTCGCAAGCTGAAGATGAACAGATAGAGAAAGTGTATGAGGATATTGAAAGGGTAATGCAGTATGTAAAGGGGGACGAAAATCTAATAGTCATGGGCGACTGGAATGCAGTTGTAGGGGAAGGAGTAGAAGAAAAGGTTACAGGAGAATATGGGCTTGGGACAAGGAATGAAAGAGGAGAAAGACTAATTGAGTTCTGTAACAAGTTTCAGCTAGTAATAGCGAATACCCTGTTCAAGAATCACAAGACGAGGAGGTATACTTGGAAAAGGCCGAGAGATACGGGAAGATTTCAATTAGATTACATCATGGTCAGACAGAGATTTCGAAATCAGATACTGGACTGTAAGGCGTACCCAGGAGCAGATATAGACTCAGATCACAATATAGTAGTGATGAAGAGCATGCTGAAGTTCAAGACATTACTCAGGAAGATTCAATACGCAAAGAAGTGGGATACGGAAGTACTAAGGAATGACGAGATACGTTTGAAGTTCTCTAACGCTATAGATACAGCAATAAGGAATAGGTGAGTAGGCAGTACAGTTGAAGAGGAATGGACATCTCTAAAAAGGGCCATCACAGAAGTTGGGAGGGAAAACATAGGTACAAAGAAGGTAGCTGCGAAGAAACCATGGGTAACAGAAGAAATACTTCAGTTGATTGATGAAAGGAGGAAGTACAAACATGTTCCGGGAAAATCAGGAATACAGAAATACAAGTCACTGAGGAATGAAATAAATAGGAAGTGCAGAGAAGCTAAGACGAAATGGCTGCAGGAAAAATGCGAAGACATCGAAAAAGATATGATTGTCGGAAGGACAGACTCAGCATACAGGAAAGTCAAAACAACCTTTGGCGACATTAAAAGCCCCGGTGGTAACATTAAGAGTGCAACGGGAATTCCACTGTTAAATGCAGAGGAGAGAGCAGATAGGTGGAAAGAATACATTGAAAGCCTGTATGAGGGTGAAGATTTGTCTGATGTGATAGAAGAAGAAACAGGAGTCGATTTAGAAGAGATAGGGGATCCAGTATTAGAATCGGAATTTAAAAGAGCTTTGGAGGACTTACGGTCAAATAAGGCAGAAGGGATAGATAACATTCCATCAGAATTTCTAAAATCATTAGGGGAAGTGGCAACAAAACGACTATTCACGTTGGTGTGTAGAATATATGAGTCTGGCGACATACCATCTGACTTTCGGAAAAGCATCATCCACACAATTCCGAAGACGGCAAGAGCTGACAAGTGCGAGAATTATCGCACAATCAGCTTAACAGCTCATGCATCGAAGCTGCTTACAAGAATAATATACAGAAGAATGGAAAAGAAAATTGAGAATGCGCTAGGTGACGATCAGTGTGGCTTTAGGAAAAGTAAAGGGACGAGAGAGGCAATTCTGGCGTTACGGCTAATAATGGAAGCAAGGCTAAAGAAAAATCAAGACACTTTCATAGGATTTGTCGATCTGGAAAAAGCGTTCGACAATATAAAATGGTGCAAGCTGTTCGAGATTCTGAAAAAGTAGGGGTAAGCTATAGGGAGAGACGGGTCATATACAATATGTACAACAACCAAGAGGGAATAATAAGAGTGGACGATCAAGAACGAAGTGCTCGTATTAAGAAGGATGTAAGACAAGGCTGTAGCCTTTCGCCCCTACTCTTCTATCTGTACATCGAGGAAGCAATGATGGAAATAAAAGAAAGGTTCAGGAGTGGAATTAAAATACAAGGTGAAAGGATATCAATGATACGATTCGCTGATGACATTGCTATCCTGAGTGAAAGTGAAGAAGAATTAAATGATCTGCTGAACGGAATGAACAGTCTAATGAGTACACAGTATGGTTTGAGAGTAAATCGGAGAAAGACGAGGGTTGGTTCAAATGGTTCAAATGGCTCTGAGCACTATGGGACTTAACAGCTATGGTCATCAGTCCCCTAGAACTTAGAACTACTTAAACCTAACTAACCTAAGGACAGCACACAACACCCAGCCATCACGAGGCAGAGAAAATCCCTGACCCCACCGGGAATCGAACCCGGGAACCCGGGCGTGGGAAGCGAGAACGCTACCGCACGACCACGAGATGCGGGCAAAGACGAGGGTAATGAGTAGTAGTAGAAATGAGAACAGCGAGAAACTTAACATCAGGATTGATGGTGACCTAGGCAGTAAAATAACCAATGACGGACGGAGCAAGGAGGACATCAAAAGCAGACTCGCTATGGCAAAAAAGGTATTTCTGGCCAAGAGAAGTCTACTAATACCAAATACCGGCCTTAATTTGAGGAAGAAATTTCTGAGGATGTACGTCTGGGTACAGCATTGTATGGTAGTGAAACATGGACTGTGGGAAAACCGGAACAGAAGAGAATCGAAGCATTTGAGATGTGGTGCTATAGACGAATGTTGAAAATTAGGTGGACTGGTAAGGTAAGGAATGAGGAGGTTCTATGCAGAATCGGAGAGGAAAGGAATATGTGGAAAACACTGATAAGGAGAAGGGGAGGATGATAGGACATCTGCTAAGACATGAGGGAATGTCTTCCATGGTACTAGAGGGAGCTGTAGAGGGCAAAAACTGTAGAGGAAGACAGAGATTGGAATACGTCAAGCAAATAATTGAGGACGTAGGTTGCAAGTGCTACTCTGAGATGAAGAGGTTAGCACAGGAAGGGAATTCGTGGCGGGCCGCATCAAACCAGTCAGTAGACTGATGACAAAAAATATGTAACATTAAGTTCAAAACTGGGCCTAGAAGCCGTTGTTACTTAGTATATTCGTTCGCAAACATATTTTGCCATAAATAAGACAATCAACAGTTCAGTTTACAAGATCAATGCTAGTAATAAAAGCAGCCTACATAACGCTGTGAAGGAACTTACTTAGGTCAAAAAATTCTGACTGAAATGGAAAGTGTTACACAATGAACCCCTTGACCAAAAGCTTCCAAATTTATGCTCCAGTATTTCCAAGCCTGTGCGATATATTGATTGAAATTTCATCACTATGCGAGCATATTTTCCGTACATTCAGTCGAGAGAAAAACCATTAACATAGATGATGACCGCCGGCCTGGGTGGCCGAGCGGTTCTAGGCGCTACAGTCTGGAACCGCGCGACCGCTACGGTCGCAGGATCGAATCCTGCCTCGGACATGGATGTGTGTGATGTCCTTAGGTTAGTTAGGTTTAAGTAGTTCTAAGTTCTAGGGGACTGATGACCTCAGATGTTAAGTCCCATAGTGCTCAGAGCCATTTTTGAAACTAAATTAATTCTCAGACGAAAAACCGTGTGATGGATTTTATCCGGTTTATCTTACTTTGCGGATGGGAGGCTACTTTGCCAACTTATCATTCTTCTATCGATCTTTTCCTCTATTTATTCTTCATTAGTGACGGTTACATGATGATCTTGAGAGTAAATGACGGTTGTTTGGATTTTATAAGCTTACCGGAAGTTTCATGATGTAAATCGCAATACGGCGTGCCCAGAGGATGTACACTCGTAGTTTATCATCATTTGGACTCTGAAAAATGGAATCATGGGTTTGAGGGACATGGGAGCATTGTATTGACACCACACCGGCTGTTGTGCAATAATTGCAGAGCAAGTGGTTGAAATGGCTCTGAGCACTATGAGACTTAACATCTGAGGTCATCAGTCCCCTAGAACTTAGAACTACTTAAACCTAACCAACCTAAGGACATCACACACATCCATGTCCGAGGCAGGATTCGATCCTGCGACTGTAGCGGTCGCGCGGTTCCATACTGAAGCGCCTAGAACTGCTCGGCCACATCAGCCGGCGAACAAGTGGTGATGTGATGGACTCAGAACAACAGTATAACAGTGTGGCGAAAGAGTAGGTTCAGGTCCTTTCAGAAGAACTACGCCATGACGAAAAGATCGTAGAATTGTTCGACAGCCTCTGACGAATAGACGGGTGACAACTGATAATTCGAGCAGAGTGTCACCACCAACTGTCAGGAACATAAAACGGAAATTGGGTTGAGGTCTCGAGCTGTGCGCACCGTTTACTGCTGAAACCATACCGCAGATAAGAGAGACCTGCATGATGTACAGCCATAGTGGACTGGAGCATTGAGTGGCATTCTGTGGTCTTCATCAATGGGCTTCGCTTCTGTTTGTGGCGTTCAGATCGACGCCGGCGTGACCATAGACTACCTGGTGAAATATCACAGAAAGCAACGTTTCTCGGGACCCATACCTCTTCAACTATTGGAATCGTGATATGGAGAACTACAGGTTGTGATGATAGAACTGATTTGTTAACTGTTGGGAGGCTGAGTTCCCACCAGTATGCAGCAAGAATGGTGAGCAGTGTTGTCACATCCTGCATGCCTTAGGCATAAAATGGCACTTTCCGGTAGGATAATCCAAGGATCCATACCGCAGTTCACACCAAAGATGAACTGACGGATGTAAAGGTACTTGACTGGCCTGCCCATTCCACTGATTTGACTCCCAGAGAGCACGTATGGGATGCGACAGGATCCTCTAGCCACCAGTCTTCGTGTACTGACAGCATGGGTTTCAATCATGGAAATAAATTCCTCACGGTGACATTTGGAGGCTGTTGACTTCGATGCTACACTGAATATAACTGTCTATTCCTTCCCATGGGGGCCACTCCTCATACGGATGCTGGTAATGGACATTAGTTCCAAGTGTGAAGTTGAGAAGTTCACGTTCTGGTCCTAGGCTGGTCCATCAGGTCCAACCAGCCGCCATGCCATCTTCTGCAAATGGTACCATTGCATGTGGTATGGACAGACATGAGATCAGCACACCACTCTCGCGGTAGTCGTTAGGTTTCTTGACTTCGGATTGCTGTTACTCGCCAAAGTAGCTCCTCAGTTGGCCTTAGGAGACTGACCCCCCACACTAAGGAAAAGTCCCTGGCAGTACCGTGAATCCAACCTCCACAGCAGTCGTCTGTGCTAACCACTCAGCTTCGTAGGCTGACTGTTCCAAAAGTATGAAAGTTTAATCATTTGATGCCTCTTATGTGATGGACATCAGAAATTTTGCTAACTATTGAACTGATGATTCACAGTTAACACTTCCGATTTTCGGCAGTGTATGACCTATTATTGAGGGAGACGCATTTTAGATAAGTTACAAAAACCATGTTTGGTAAAAGTAGAGTTTAACAGTAACCTGGAGCCGGTGGTATTATCGGTAGCCTCCATGGCCAGTAACTACTTTCTTAGCAGAACCAACTGACGGGCATTCGTGAGCAGCAGCAGTAGAGATGAACTCTATACTGGACTGCTAGCGCTGCTGCTGCCGCGCCGAATCGAATAGTTCTCTATGTCACGTGACTGTGATGTTGTCAGACCTGGTGCTTGGCACTGGCGTGGCGGTCGAGTACAAAATGAGTAAGACGCTCGGTAGCAGCACATCCGAAGTGACCAAATCGCAGGTAACTGATGCGTGGAACACTCCATCTCCACAGTCATACAGACATGGGATTTTCGCGTGCTACCGTGCGAAGCTTACACGGTAAACTAGCTACCGCACTGTCGACTGCAGTGGGCAACAACGTTTTGATACAAAGGTCGCCCTCGACCGTCGCGTTTTGTAAGACCTATTAGATCTCCAACATTGCTTCCGCCGTTTTGGAATAGACGGCAGTAGCGGCAAGTGGGGTTCAGGTGGTTCGTCATAGGTGTAATAGAATAACCTTAGGCATCTGTAAACATAATGCCATAAAAATATTAGTCGATTTGCGATTGCATCATAAGGTTATTTTCGATTAAGTACGTCAACTTACGTACCCATTTCTCACCACTTGCGGGAAGTTTTAATTTTCTGCTTTAACATGAAGAAATCTGCGGCTGTGGCTCTTAAAATGCTGGGTAAGACGAATGGTGAGGGAACTATTAGTGGAAGAACGTGCAGAGAATGTTTTCAACGCTTTAAGAACGACGATTTCGATGTCGAAGACCGGCATGGCGCTGGAAGACAGAACGTTTTCGTAGCTACTGAAACAGACGAAGACAGTCACAGGACATTATTATCGAAAGCAATCAATGCGTTCGAGCCCAGCACTGAAACACAAATACAGCGATAGACAGGTAAAGGTAATTTTGCAGCAGGTCAGTGCTCGACCCCACGTCACAAAACCCGTCAATACATACATGGAAACGTTGAAACGAGAAGTCCTATCCCTCCCGCTGTATTCTCTATACGTTTCTCTCTCTGACTACCACCTTTTTCGATCAGTGGCATGCAGTCTGGCTGACCAGCACTTCCGATCATATGAACAAGTGCAAAATTGAATAGATTCATGTATCCCCACAAAAGACGCCCAGTTCTTCCACCGCGGGATTCGTATGCTATCAGAAAGATGGGAGAATGTAATGGCCAGCGATGGGCAATACTATGAATCATATTTTTTTTGTAAGTTTTTCACAATAAGGCCACGAACTTCGAGAGAAAACGGCGGAAGCAAAGTTGCAGACCTAGTAATAGGTGGGCCGCACAGTGTTGAACATAAAAAGCCAGTGAGGAGCCACACTACCAAGAAGCACTTGATCGCTGTGGCCCGGAAAATTCACCACCTCACACGTCTACTTCTGCTGTCCGAGCGTCACATGCAGACACCGGCGCTTGGATACAACGAATGATCTCTCGAGTCACGGATGAGTTGTGGAGCACATAGATACCACAAACGGCAGAACGTATAAGTCGACCAGCATTATGGTTTGCTAACAGCAAAAATAGGCAAATAGTGTAGGTACTATCGTGTTGGGGATGATTACGAGAAACGAAATGGGGTTTCTGATACACCTTCGATCGTCTCTCCCCAGCGAACGATACAAGAACCTACTGTCGGATTATGAGCGGCCGTTTATCCGATTGCAGAAATCCGCAGGCGACGTGCACCTACAAGGAAACAATTCACCATGCAATTTCTCTCGAACTGGGCGGTTGGAGATAATTCAAAGCTCATGGAGGTGGGTGGCTGGGTCACCGGATCACCAGACCTCAGTCGAGGGCACCATCGAGCGAGATGTGAGTGTGTTCCATCGACCTGTGTGACCAGTCTTGGTGAGTTTAGGGTGTGGCCACCAATGAGGATTGCTCACCTGCGCTTCGCAGGCTCGTGGAGTCTGATGCACGATGTGTTACCGCCTCTTTCAGGCGAAAGCGCACGCTACACACTGTTTAATGGAACTCGTAATTGCTACTGAATGTTTTTACTAATAACTTCATAAAACGTTAGTAATTTGGAATACTCAACTCCTGCGTCAATGACATCAACATAAGTAAACATTGTCGAAGAACAAAAATGAGGGGGCAGTAGTTGGGACTTGGGTGAAAAATAGTTATACCCATTCCCCATATTATTCACTGTGTATGCTGAGCAAGAAGTAAAGGTAATCAAAGACAAATATGAAAAGAGAATTAAAGTTCAAGAAGCAGAATTGAAAACTTCTGTATTTCCCGGTGACACCGTAATTTTCTCGGAGAAGGTAGAGAGCTTGTAATGGATAGTGTCTTGAAAAGAAGTTATAACATTAATATAAACAATAGTAAAATAACAGTAGCAGAGTGTAGCTGTAAAAATCTGGCGATGCTTAGAGAATTTTATTGGGAAATGAGGCACTAAAAGCTTTAGATGCGTTCTACTATTTGACAAGCAAAATAACTGACGACGTCCAAAGCGTACTGGCAGCAGCAAGAAAAACGTTTCTCAAAACGCGAAATATTTTAACACCTAACATAAAAATCTCTATTCGAGACAGCTTACAAATGTAGCTATGTATGATGGCAAGAGTATCATTCATATAGCGAACGTATTTTCTATATATTTTCAAGTTTTTTTGATGTCCTAGTGGCCGCTAAACGGCGGCTAGTATGGGCCACTTACGCCAAAATCGGTATTAAATGTTTTTTGTTTTGAAATAACACATAGCTGCACGCAAAATTTACTTGAACGTTTGTTTTGGTGCAAGTGGCAAAAAAAGATTTCCAGCCAAAATGACACATAGCAAGAAAACATTTTCTAAGACTTACAATTCGACATGTTAAGAATAGTATTGGGTAGTATGGGCCACACGACAAAATAGAGGGTTTCTGAATAAAAAATATGTTTTTGAGGTCCACAGATAAATTAATTTGTTTATATATCCGAAGTACGAGATAATAAAAAAAGCAGTAGGCTGTTAAACCTTTCAAATTGTGGACGATTGAACCTGACAACGTACTCACCTTGTGAATCGAGGTTTCTGTTAAGACAGATCTGGGTGGTTCTCCATAAAGCTTTGATAGAAATGCGTATCTACCAACTTCTTTTCTCTGTTAAACCTGTGAGGCAGTTTTAAATTTTCGTAAGCCAGTTTATAAACTCAATCTCCACTATCGGCATCAACCTGGAATCTAAAATTCTCATGTGTGCTACAAGCACTACTTTGTGATTTTCTTCAAAAGTTGGTCTGAAAATCCCCATCTGAGGTTGCCATAGAGGTCTGCTGATTCCCTATAACTGATTTTATTCTCCTTTGCAGTGTAGTTCTACGAACATTAAAGCAATCGGCAGAAGCCCTTTCGGTCATTTTGTCTTCCAAAACTCTTAAAACCGCTTTCTGCAATGCACTCTCAAACCAAACCCCTTGACCCACACCGGTATGCTTTTTCTTCAGTCCTGGCATCTTGTCTTAAACACAAAACAACAAATCACCTATATGGCCAGCAACACCCGACTTTGGTACGGTCCATAGCACCCGAGTGACGTTAGAAATAAAAAAAAAAGACATTGCTTGCAGAAATAGAAACTGGTATGAGTGAGCGGAATCTTGCTATTACGATACAGTCCACATTGTACAGGGTGAGTCAGAAAGGACAACCCTTTTCAGCTGGGTGCTCGCGCAGGTAGTCAGTGGCATGGAAGCGGCATAGCAAAGGAGCAGAAAATTCAGTTACAATGGACAAGTGGAGAGTGAAAGACCGTGTCCATGTGGTGGACCTTTATAATGAAACGAAATCAATAGTAGCGACCCAACGATCTTTCCAATTGAAACCATCACAGACACGTGCAGGATGACCATGCCATACGGCGTTGGATAACTAAGTGGCGCAGGGATGGGTCAGCGCATGATTGCAAGTCACCTGGATAACCCCAAGATGTGATGACACGGAAACACATCGCTCGTGCACGGGCATCGAGTCTATAAGTCCTCTATGATCGCTCCATCGCAGATCGCAGAGACTAAACATGAGCTACGGGAGTGTATGGCACATTCGCACCTAGATTTGCAAGCACTTCCCTACAGGATATAAGTAGTGCAACACTTAAGGCCCAACGACAAAGCAGAACGTCTTTGGTTTTGCGACACGTTCCTGGGTAGCTAAGGCTCGATTCACACGGTGGGCAACGTCACGTCAACGTCAGTTTGCCTGCCGGCCGGTATACTTCGAAAGAATAGTTTGACGTTGACGGTGTGGGGTCACGTGGTTGGCGAACTGCTTACGATTGGCTGTTACTTTTCTGTCTGTCCTGCGGCTGCTCACATGGCACGATTTTGATTCCGCTAGCAGTGTTCTCCACATCGAAAATATCTACTGAGTTTTCAGTTATAAAATGTTTGTATATAAACATGAACGACGAGAAGTTAATCGAACTTGTTCGCCAAAATGTGGAGTTGTATGACATGAGCTGCAAAAAATACAGCGACACTTTGTTTAAAGAAGAGATATGGAAGAAAATTGGATTGGTTATCGGTCGCCCAGGTAAATAACTGTATGAATATTGTAGGCCTACTGCAGATTATATTTATTTTGTATGTAATGTATTTAGATGTATAACATCGCACCTGCATCTATTTATGTATGTATGTACTCACGACTAGGAGGTGAAAACGCTTAGCAGAGGTTAGAGCCTTGCTGCTTTCCAATTTCACAATTATTCGCGAGTCATGAAAGTTTATTTCGACCATGTTTATATGTAATACTTATCATTCCGAAGCAAATATGAGTATTCTACGCCACATAGTCATTTTGGCTAGTAGTTTACTTATTTATTTACATACTTTATGGTATGAGTCTCACTCAACATTTCGTATGGATACAGCTTATTTAAGTACAACATTCATATACAGTGTGCAGTTGGTTCTGTGCAGTGCCAAAGTTTATGCAGGTTGAACTGTAGCAGATTTACATCTGCAGAACAAGGGGCCATAAATTGTGAATGTTTAACCTATAGATCAATTTGTTGATAGTGTGCAGTATTACAATAAATATTCTGTTCTATAAAATACGTAAAGGTACAGAACAGGAACCCTCAAAGGAATTGGTAAAGCTGAAGCATCAGACTCACCTCAAACAAACCATTAGTTTTCCTCGCGGAGAAATTGCACGGCGCATGTTTGTGTCTGCTTTCTTGATGCTGCTGCTTATCAAAGACAGCAAATTAAAAAATTGCTGTCTCGACATTCGTAAATATTTATAAAATGACGTCTCCTCTACTTCCAGCTCTCTATACAATGTGTGATATTCGCCTTCACACATTCTCTTCAAAATCATTTTCTTCGCCCAGGTTCGTTTAGATTGCCTTGCCAATTTCCGCTCTCTTTCCTCATCATCTAAAGCAACTGAGATCGTAGCAAGTTCATCAAGACTAAATATAATGTCCGCCATCCTCTCTCGTGAACACTTCTGCGAGTTTCCAATAACGCGCCAAAACGTGGTTGAAGTTTTGCCGTCGCTTGACGTTCCGTCCAGTGTGAATGCAAGTGGATTTGTGACGGTGTGTGACGTCACTGACGTTGACGTGACGTTGCCCACCGTGTGAATCGAGTCTAATTCAGGAATTGTTGACTGCTTGATGATGACTGACGAGGCACAATTTCTATTGTCAGGGGCAGTTAAAAACAAAAACAGCCGTCTTGGGGCACTCGTAACTGACAGCGAGTCGGGTGGTGCTGATTCACTACAGCTGGGGTCGTCGGTCGATACTATGTTTCGGACGACAGTAGTGCAACATGTACTGTGACTTTCGAATGATGTGTGTCCGTGATCAGCAATTTTGTCATCCCTGCGCTACAACAGCATCCCTGTCCAATCACCAGGACAGTGCAGATACAGACACTGCCCTTCTGTCAACTGTCGAACTCCGTCAGTGGTTTCCTGGACGTTTCATCCCTCGATTTGGTGATGTGGCTTCGCCGCCACGTTCACCCAATCTGACGACTTCCCATTTCTTCCTTTGGGGGTATCTTAAGTCCAGAGTGTTCGCAAATCGCCCTGGAAACCTCCAGGCGCTTGAGGCCAACGTCAGTAGAGAAGATGTCAGTAGTCTTGTTGCTTAAATGAATGTGTGATGTCTGTTCTTTCGGACATGTTCGCAAGAACAGACACCGAGCAATAATATAATTGATTTGCCTCGATGGGCAATGAATCCACAGCCTTCAGTGCGGATGCAGAATTACGTTCACCCTCCCGTGGGAATCTCAAAGTAGCGAGCATGGAGGACATGGACAGGGATTGAAGGCAGTTGGTACTAGATGGGAATATGGGTCGGCTGGGAGGCGTGCCGAGATAGTCCGCGCAATTGTGATAAACACTGTGTCCAGATGGCGCAGAGGTTAACACAACCATAACAAGCAGGAGATCCCGGGTTCGAATCGCGGTCAAACTTACATTTTCACTCATCGCCGCCGATTCTCCACAAAGTCCTGATGCAGCTGACATTAATAGTTCCTTCCCTTTCTCCCCCTTCCCCCCCCCCCCCCCCTACTTTCAATTTACATTCCTGTTGCTGTGCTGGAGAACACTTTGCGTAACAGCTTCATAGCTTTCTTACTGGATCACCTTGTAATACTTAAATATTAATGCTAGTATTATAATATTACTTCTTACCTTTAAAAGCAAAAACAGATGCTGAAAATTATACCTTTCACGAGCTAGGACACTCAAAAATAAATAAAGTATACTTGTGACACAAACTCAACAGATACATCACTCAAATTCTATAAAATGCGTTTTATTTGAAGTGCTGCATGCGTCCAGTGTTTTGCGGCAAGCCCGAGAGACACCAAATGCTCCATGCTACCCGCCAGCCCGTACTAACCGCCGTCCACCTACGACACAACATATAATTGTTCACTAGCAGATGTCAGCATTCAAAGTCCAAGGAGGAAAGAAATATCCACACGCCGACCCACAGGAAAGACATGCCTATGGCACACTTACGGTCGACGGTAGCCACATCGAAGCGCCCAGAGCTGGCTGGCACACCTGCTATGGCGGCGGAGTCGGACACAGCGCCCTCGCCGCAACTATCTGGTCGACACGATGTGGTGTAACGGGCAGTCGTGTCCGACCCGCGCCATGATCAGATAGCCGCAGGAGTTCCCAGAACGGGGCAGCGACCGCGCTAGTATCGCAGCGCGCCGCTCGATTGGAATCGTGGGATCCCACAGGAGACACACGTCCCGAATAATAAAGTGTGGCACATCCACCAGTTCAGGCGAATTGGCGTGATAAGCGGGGAGACTCCAGCGCCTTATCGTCCACGGGTAACACGTAGTTTCTCACGCGATACTTTTCGTGTCGTGTATCACGCATCAGAAATTTAAAACAGCTCGCCCCTACCACTGACTTTTCGTTCCCAAATGATTACAATCGCTGTTCCATAGTATCGATTAATGCTAATTATTTCACTGAAAGAGACGCCTCTCGAAGCGTATGGAATCAATATACTTGGCAAGAAGAATATCCCTTCTACCTACACTTGCACTCTTTATCATTCAAAAAACATTGATATCCTGTCATTAATTCGCCATTCTTCTACAGGTAACCTTAAACATTACTTTCTTTCACATCTGAAAGAAAAAAAATTGTCATGAATGGAAAAACGAACAACGAACACATTTACACATTTCCTGCAGGCATCGGTCTATGGGCATCCACAGTAGCAAGATTACCGTCGATAAAACCTGTTTAATCATTGGCGTGGATGGATGAAGAGGCATTCGATGTATAAAGAGAGTTAATCACACTTTCCCTGGCTGCTACATAGCGCAATTCGTTTAAATTCGTGGTTTCACTGTAGCGTTATTGTTTATCGTTTCTCTGATCATGTATTTCGTAGATGGATTAGGCATTTATCTGAGCAAAATATATCTCTGCTGCGTATAATTTATACTTGTTACTGACAAAAGCCTCAAATAAATGTATACAGGGTCGTGCATTGATAGTGACCGGGCCAAATATCTCACGAAATAAGCATCAAACGAAAAAACTACGAAGAATGAAACTCGTCTAGCTCAAAGGGGGAAACCAGATGGCGCTGTGGTTGGCCCGCTAGATGGCGCTGCCATAGGTAAAACGGATATCAACTGCGTTTTTTTAAAAATAGGAACCCCCATTTTTGTTACATATTCGTGTAGTACGTAAATAAATATGAATGTTTCAGTTGGACCACTTTCTTCACTTTGTGACAGATGGCGCTGTAATAGTCACAAACGTGTAAGTACGTGGTATCACGTAACACTCCTCCAGTGCGCATGGTATTTGCTTCGTGACACATTACGCGTGTTAAAATGGACCGTTTACCAATTGCAGAAAAGGTCGATATCGTGTTGATGTATGGCTGTTGTGATCAAAATGCCCAACGGACGTGTGCTATGTATGCTGCTCGATATCCTGGACGACATCAACCAAGTGTACGGACCGTTCGCCGGATAGTTACGTTATTTAAGGAAACAGGAAGTGTTCCGCCACATGTGACCTGCAACCTGCAACAAATGATGATGCCCAAGTAGGTGTTTTAGCTGCTGTCGCGGCTAATCCGCACATCAGTAGCAGACAAATTTCGCGACGATCGGGAATCTCAAAACCGTTGGTGTTGAGAATGCTACATCAACATCGATATTTCTATACACCAGGAATTGCATGGCGACGACTTCGAACGTCGTGTACAGTTCTGCCACTGGGCACAAGAGAAATTACGGGACGATGACAGATTTTTTGCACGCGTTCTATTTAGCGACGAAGCGTCATTCACCAACAGCGGTTACGAAAACCGGCATAATATGCAGTATTGGGCAGCGGAAAATCCACGATGGCTGCGACAAGTGGAACATCAGCGACCTTGGCGGGTTAATGTATGGTGTGGCATTATGGGAGGACGGATAATTGTCCCCCATTTTATCGATGGCAATCTAAATGGCGCAATGCATGCTGATTCCCTACCGATGTTACTAGAAGATGTTTCACTGCATGACAGAATGGCGATGTACTTCCAACATGATGGATGTCCGGCACATAGTTGACGTGCGGTTGAAGCGGTATTGAATAGCATATTTCAAGAGAGGTGGATTGTTCGTCGAAGCACGTGGCCCGCACGTTCACCGGATCTGACGTCCCCGGATTTCTATCTGTGGGGAAAGTTCAAGGATATTTGCTATCGTGATCCACCGACAACGCCCGACAACATGCGTCAGTGCATTGTCAATGCATGTGCGAACGTTACAGAAGGTGAATTACTCGCTGTTGAGAGGAATGCCGTTACACGTATTGCCAAATGCATTGAGGTTGACGGACATCATTTTGAGCATTTATTGCATTAATATGGTATTTACTGGTAATCACGCTGTAACAGCATGCGTTCTCAGAAATGATAAGTTCACAAAGGTACATGTATCACATTGTAACAACCGAAATAAGATGTTCAAACGTAACTACGTTCCGTATTTTAATTTAAAAAACATACCTATTACCCACGGTTCGTCTAAAATTGTGAGCCATATGTTTGTGACTATTACAGCGCCATCTATCACAAAGCGAAAAAAGTGGTCCAACTAAAACATTCATTTTTCTTTACGTCTACACGAATATGTAATAAAAAATGGGGGCTCCTATTAAAAAAAAAAACGCAGTTGATATCCGTTTGACCTATGGCAGAGCCATCTAGCGGGCCAACCATAGCGCCATATGGTTTCCCCTTCAAGCTATACGAGTTTCGTTCTTTGTAGTTTTTTCGTTTGACGCTTATTTCGTGAGATATTTGGCCCTGTCACGATCAATAGACCACCCTGTAGAAACGTGAAATTATGTACTTCTCAAAACGAAAGAATAAAGTGCACGATGTAACATTTTTGTTTTTGTTATGGTATGTGTTTGTTGTTGTGCACTGTACGAACTTTCGTGTATGTATGTGTTGAATGTGAATCTCAACAATGCAAGTGATGTGATTATGTAAACGCTATCTGATAAAACAGGGTCGTAAAATCCATCTGACATTGTGTCAATGGCGGATATACACATTTTCTGCCAGTGGACTATTCAAATTTTGTCGCCCCTACCAACATCTACAATTCGATACATCAGTGTTTGTATAAAAAGTAATGATACAGATTTTTTGCTGACACGACACGACTGTATTTCGCAGCGCGCGCTCGCCCTGGGGGATTGGTGGTGGAGGGGTGTGTGGCCGGAAAAGCGCGGCGTGCCAGTCGCCTGTGGGCTCTTGTCTCGGCAGCATCGTGGCGCAATATGCAGCAAACGATTGAACAACGTTACGCCATCAAGTTTTGTGTGAAACTAGGAAAATCGGATACGGAAACTGCTGTGGCCTTCTCCACCATCACGGCGCCTAGAGTATCAGCAACCAAACTGACAGCCTGCAGCCGCGGGTTGCCTGCTCTGAGGCACACCGAAGCACTACACAACCGACAGGCAATATTGATGTACGGCCACAACAGCAACAATAACAAGAACACCACTGCAAAGACACCAGCGGCCACCAGGGGCCACTACCGGCCCACATAAACATAAGGAAGAGGTCGCTGCAGATCCCGGAACTATTTTCACACGTCAAACCACGTGATGGAAAATAGTTCCGGCCGAAGCACTATAAAGGCCGGCGCTCGGCCGCACATCGGCATCTTCGGCGGTGATTCAGTCGAATACCGCCCTTCGATCTGTGCTCTTCTGGTACTGATCGAAGTGTTAGGTGTTGCAGGTGCCAGCCAGCCAGCCAGCCAGCCAGCCAGCCAGCCAGCCAGCCAGCCAGCCAGCCAGCCAGCCAGCCAGCCAGCCAGCCCATCGACGTGCAGCAGCCGGCAGCCAGCAGCCAGCAACGGTCCCTGCCAGCGGCGGTCCTCACCAGCAGCGGTCCCCGCCAGCAGCGGTCTACGCCAGCAGCCAGTGGCAGTCTACGCCAGCAGCCAGCAGCGTCCCCGCCAGCAGCACGCAGCGGTCCTTGCCTACGCCGGCCCCAGCCAGCAGCCAGCGGCCACCAGCCCACGGCCACCACCCAGCATCCAGCGGCCAGCAGCGGTCCCGCCACCAGCGGTTGCAGCCAGCAGCCAGCGGCCAGCGGCCAGCGGCCAGCGGTGGTCCCAGCAGCAGCAGCAGCAGCAGCAGCAGCAGAGGCGTCCCCACCAGCCAGCCGGCCGGGTCCCCCCCCCCTCCCCAGCGGCAGCAGAGTGGGGCTTCGGCCCCAATCTCCTTCGTCATTCTCTGTCCCTCTCTCCTCTGTGTCTCTCGTTTGCTCCTTTGTGTAGTACTGTGATTTTTCCCCCTTATCATCATGTCAACCCCCACCACCTCTTCTACAGCCACCACCACTGCCATTATCTACACCTCCCCCTCCGCTGCTGCCACCACTATCACGTGGTGTGCCGCTTCACTCCCCCCTCAGTCCATCCCCCCACTCCTCACTCTCTCATCTCCCTCCCTATTTGTCGCCCCGTCCCCGGCTCCTCCCTCCTGCACCTTCTCTGATCCCTTCCCTCCACTCCTTCCCTCTGCTCCTTCCGTTTCTGCGGCCCCCGCCAGGGTGGTCGCCCGGCGGGCTACTGCCCACGCTCCGCTCTCCGCTCTCCGCTCTCCGCTCTCCCCTTCACCTTCATCGTCTTCGTCATCGGCTTCACCATCGCCTTCGCCATCGCCCTCACCGTCTCCGGCGCCGACTCCAGCCCTGGGACCTGCCACTCCCCGCCACATTCCAGTTGTTCCCATCCCCCACACCTCCTCCACCGCCGTCAAGCGCCCCAGCGGCACCCCTGCCTCCTCTGCTCCCAAAAAGGCTGCGCCTCGTCCCCCTTCCCCCACCCCTGATGCCATGGATGTCCCTGCCCCTCCTCCTCCTCCTCTACCCCCTCCTCCTACCGCTACCTCCTCTCCCGTCCTGATCCCTCCCTTCTTGAAGCCCGGAACCTCACCCTCTTCCTTCGCCAGAATTGTTCTGGTGCCCCCATCACCCTCCTCACTCCTCGCCGTGATTCGGTACTCATCTCCTCCCCCAGCCCTACCCTCCACACAGACCTCCTTTCCCACATCCCTGTCACCCGCTTTGGCCCTCATGCCTCTCTCACCCCTGCTCCTTCGCCACCTCCCTGCCGCCAACCCCGACCTCCGCGTCGCCCGCCGACCCTCACCGCCGTGATCACTCGGCTCAGTCCAGTGATCACGGAGGAGGAGGTGTTGGCGGAGCTTCAGGCCCATCCCCATCTGGAGGTGCGTGCGGTTCGCCACATCCATAACGCTGCCGGCCCCACCCGCCTTATGCGGGTTTTTTCTGAGCACGCCCCCTCCATAGACCGTCTCCTGAAGGAGGGTGCCCTCCTTTTTAACCAGCGTTATAAAGTTGATCCCTCCTGTTCCCCTCCTCAATCCCTCCGCTGCCAAAGGTGCTTGCGGTATAATGCGCACCCAACATCTGAGTGCTGCGAGGCCCCCACCTGCCCACACTGTAGGCAAGCCCACTTTTTACGGCAGTGCCCCAATCTCCAGTCCCCCCCCCCCCCCCTCCTGTAATACCTGTAACCTCCCTCATCCCACCTACTCCCAGAAGTGTAAGGCCCGACCCCCTCCTACCACTCCTGAACTCACCATTCCTGTCCGCCCTCTGGACGCCCCCACCCCTCCCGGCAACTCCCTTCGCCCACCCCCTACCGCTGAGGACATCATCAGATTCCTCACCATTGTCCTGCAGAATGTTCATCCTTTTCAGCGCCCACACACCCTCCAACAGATCTCCCTCGCCGCCCGTTCCGTTTTCCATCTCAAAATGTACGCCACCTACTCGAACAACCAGGCCCATTTCACCTTCTCCCGTCTTGACACCCTCGTTTAAATCCCTGTCATGGCACGGCAGCACCGTATCCTTTTCAACAATATCCGCCCCCTTCCCGCCAACAAGAACCTCTTCCTACACGCCCTTGCCACCCACCGCGTGGACGCCTTCCTCCTTAATGAAACCTTCCTGCAACCCCACCGCACCGTCCGCACTTCACCCTACCTCCTCCACCGCTCCAATAATCCCTTCCCAATTGCGCGTGGCGGAGTTGCCATTGGGCACCATCGCCAGATCCCCGTTCAGCTCCAACCTCTCCTTCCCGACCCCACCGAACACCTGATCCTTAGTCTCTTCTTCCCTTGGCCTTACCGTTACCTGCGCCACCATCTATGTCCGCCCCAACGCCCCTATTCCCTTCGACTTCCTCTCCCACGTCGACCGTACCTTCTCCTCCTACGTGATCGCCGCCGACCTCAACATCCATAGTCGTTCCGCTGCCCAGTTATGGCGGTGGCATCGGTTCCTCTCCTCCCTTCAAGGCGACCTCATCCCCGTCCCCCAGCACACCTGTCCGGAATTCGACTCCACTCCCGATGTTATCCTCTCCTCCCCCAACCTCCTTGGCCGCTTAACGGTGGATGTCCTAGAGCCTATTGGTAGCGACCATCTCCCTGTCCTCCTCACCGTTTCAGATGGTCGTCGCCCCCACCCCAACCCCCGTCATGACCCTCCCCCTAAGTACGTCCATGATTATTTCCGTGCCAACTGGAATGCCTCCCGGGATACCCTCTCCGCCCGGGTCGATAGCCACCCTTTCACCTACCACCACCCCGATGATGTGACCCATGCCGCCTCCTTTCTCCAGCAGACCTTGTCTGAGGCCGTGGAGGCCCACATCCCTACTGTCGCCATCCAACCCCACCGTCCTACCTTACCCCCACAGGCCGTCCTCCTCCTCCGTGAATCCCGCCGTCTCTACCGTGCCTTCCTCCGCACGCATGACCCAGACACACTACAACGCCACCGGCAACTCCAGCGACACATTCGTAATTTGCTCGCGGCTAAGAAACGCTGGGACTGGCGACAGACATGCACCCGTTTAAATGCTACCCTACCAATCAACTCGTCCAAGTGCTGGTCGGCCTTCCGTCGCCTTACCAGGACTAAACCCTCCCCCTATTATCCTCTTCTCCATGATGATCACCCTTTCCCTGACACCCTTAGTAAGGCCAATCACTTTGCCTCCTACCTCTCCGATGTATTTTCCATCCCCGATGATCCCCAGTTCGATTACTCCCTCTTCCCGGATATCTGCGATCACACTGACACCTCTGTCCCTCCCCTCGCTCCTGGTTTCCAGTACTTGGACAACATTGCACACACGGAACTCAATGCCCCTATCACTACACAGGATCTCATTGTTACACTCCGCACAAAACGCAACACCGCTCCTGGTAACGATCGTGTCACCTACCGTCACCTTCGTGAAGCTCCTGTCTCTTTCCCCTCCACCCTGGCCAGGCACTACAATGTAGTCCTGTCCACCGGTTACTACCCTGACCTGTGGAAAACCTCCCGTATCCTCATGTTCCTTAAACCTGGCAAACCGCCGTCCGCTGTCTCCTCCTACCGTCCCATCAGCCTTACCTCGGTCTTCAGCAAGGTCCTGGAATCTATCCTCACTCGACGCATCCACCAGCATCTCCGCCAGCACCGCCTGCTTCCCGTTACCCAGTGTGGCTTTCGGCCGTCCTTCTCTTCCGACGACCTTCTCCTTCACCTCACTCATCTCCTTCCGAACAGCTTAATTCCCGTCGCTCCGCAATCTTCCTCTCCCTGGACCTCGAACGTGCTTATGACCGCGTATGGCATTCTGGTCTCCTCTTCAAGCTCCAAACCTTCGCCCTTCCCATTAACTACGTCCGTCTGATCGGCTCCTTTCTCTCCCGCCGTCCTTCCTATGTCACCATCCATAACACAGATTCCTACACCTTTTTCCCCTCTGCCGGTGTGCCCCAAGTCTCCGTCCTCCCCCCTTCTGTACCTTTTGTACACGGCGGACATGCCGCCGCCGTCAGTCCCCGTCCACCTTCACGAGTTTGCCGATGACACCGCCTTCCTTGCCCTTGCCCCCACCCTACAGCGCTCCCAACACCTTCTCCAATCCCCTCTTGACCGGTTCACCGCTTGGTGCAACCAGTGATTGCTCAAGGTCAATCCCTCCAAAACCCAGGCGATCATTGTAGGCAAAACCACCCCTTCCTTCCGCCTCCTTGATTTCTATCTCACCATCTATGGCCGTCCTCTCGCCCTCACTCCCACCCTTAAGTACCTTGGCGTCACCCTCGACCGTCGCCTCTCCTGGACTCCCCACCTCCGGACAATCCAAGCCAAGGCACGCTTCTGACTCAGTCTCCTCAAGCTCCTCTCCGGCCGTACGTGGGGTCTGGACCCCTCCACCATCCTCCACACCTATAAATCCCTCATCCGCCCTATCCTTTGTTATGCCCATCCGGCTTGGATCTCCGCCCCACCTCTACCTTTTATAAATCCCTCCAAATCCTTGAACGTCATGCTCTCCGCCTCGCCTATTGCATCCGTCTCCCCTCCCCCACGCGGATCCTGTACGATCTCATCCCCTTCCCCCACCTCCTCCTTTTCCTTGAAAGGATACGGATCCTGTACACCTCTCGCAAACTCGATCCTCCTCACCCGCTCGTCTCCCCGATCCTCTCCCACCCCCGCCCGCTGCCGCGCCTGTATTCGCACGTCCCATCCGGTCTCCATCTCTCCACCCTCCTTACCCTCTCCCAAGGTGGCTTTCGCCAGCTCCCCCTCCCTGATGATGCCCTCCTCCCCTCCATCTACCCCTCCTACGAACATTGATCCTCCCGCCCTCCTCCTGTGCTTGCTCCTCTGGGCACCCTCCCTCCCATCTCTCCCTTTTCCCTCCCTCCTCCATTTCTCCCCCCTCCTCCCCCGGGCTTCCCCTCCCCTGTCGCTCTCCTCCTGCCCCCATCTCCTCAGCCATTGGCATCCTTTTTCTCCCCTCTCCTCCACCTCACCTCTGTTCCCCTCTTGGCAGGTCCCCGGACTCGCACACGCTAAGTGGACATTCGCGCGCCGGAGATTACCGCCATCAATGTTTCGTGTGTGCCGTCATGTTTAGTGTTCACCGTCACACTCCATCGTTCACCAGTGCCATCGTCTTCTTCAGTGTTTGTGCGTCGTGTCAACAGTTCGTAGTGTGGATTGTCATCGAGTGTGAACGGCTTCATGTTTTTTTTCTGTTCATGTGTCTACTGTTTTTTCCCGCCGTTTTTCCAAGTGATGTATCTTCTCTGTTTATATCATTGTACTCTCTTCGGCTGAAGAGCGGCGTATTGTGCTGCTGCCAGCCTACCTGTTCCACAGGTTTTAAAATCACAATAAAGAAAAAAAAAACCGCACATCGGCAGTTCATCGACCGCCAACTGACGTGGATAGCTGCTGCCCCGGCAGCTGGCAGCTGGCCGGAGACTAGTGGTAAATTATTTCTGTTGTTTTCTATATTATTCTTGTATGTAGTTGTGATTCGAAGTCGGATCTCTATTTTGCGTTGGTGTTCTACGTGAAGAATTTGTTTTGGTTAATTGAACAGTCCAATAAATTGTTTTCGGACTTTGATCGTTAGTTTCTTCTGCTTACGCAGACATAGCAGAAACGTTGGATATGTGTCGCCAAGGCTACGGCGACGATTGCCTGTCGAAAGACCAGGTTTTCAGGTGGGTGAAAAGCTCTAAAGAGGGCTGTGACAGCGTTGAGGACGACGACCGCTCCGGACGCCCGTCAACCAGCAAACCTGACGAACACATCGACCGTGTGCGCGTTTAATTGAACACCGACCATCGGATGAGTATCAGGATGATAGCAGACGAGCTCAGACTTGATAAAATGACAGTGTACAACATCGCCGCCAAAGATTGTCGATGAGGAAGATCTGCGTCAAGATGATCCCAAAGATTTTGTCAGACGTTCAAAAGCAAGCACGTTTGGACTCCAGCCAAGACAATCTCCAGAGCCTTGGAGATGACCCGGAACTTTTAGGTAACGTTATCACCGGAGACGAAACCTGGGGTGTTTCAGTACGACCCGGAGAGAAAGCGCATAAGTGCCGAATGACTCACCGCAGCATCCCCACGCCCAAAAAAGGTTCGCATAAGTAAATCGAAGGTGAAAGCCATGCTGATTGCGTTTTTCGATGTGAAGGGCGTGGTTCACCATGGGTATGTGCGGTATGGCCAAACCGTCAACGGCGCTTTTCACTGCGAAGCGCTCAAGAGACAATGTCGAAATAGACGACAGAGGGATAGAGAAACAATTAAAATCGCTCGAAAGAGGAAAGGCCGCTGGACCTGATGGGATATCAGTTCGATTTTAGACAGAGTACGCGAAGGAACTTGCCCCCCTTCTTACAGCGGTGTACCGTAGGTCTCTAGAAGAGCGTAGCGTTCCAAAAGATTGGAAAAGGGCACAGATCATCCCCGTTTTCAAGAAGGGACGTCGAACAGATGTGCAGAACTATAGACCTAAATCTCTAACGTCGATCAGTTGCAGAATTTTGGAACACGTATTATGTTTAAGTATAATGACTTTTTTGGAGACAAGAAATTTACTATGTAGGAATCAGCATGGGTTTCGAAAAAGACGATCGTGTGAAACTCAACTCGCGCTATACGTCCACGAGACTCAGAGGGCCATAGACACGGGTTCACAGGTAGATGCCGTGTTTCTTGACTTCCGCAAGGCGTTCTATACAGTTCCCCACAGTCGTTTAATGAACAAAGTAAGAGCATATGGACTATTAGACCAATTGTGTTATTGGACTGAAGAGTTCCTAGATAACAGAACGCAGCATGTCATTCTTAATGGAGAGAAGTCTTCCGAAGTAAGAGTGATTGCAGCTGTGCCGCAGGGGAGTGTCATAAGACCGTTGCTATTTACAATATATATAAATGACATTGTGGATAACATCGGAAGTTCAATGAGGCTTTTTACGGATGGTGCTGTAGTATGTCGAGAGGTTGTAACAATGGAAAATTGTACTGAAATGTAGGAGGATCTGCAACGAATTGACTCATGGTGCAGGGAATGGCAATTGAATCTCAATGTAGACAGGTGTAATGTGCTGCGAATACATAGAAAGAAAGACCCTTTATCATTTAGCTACAATACAGTAGGTCAGCAACTGGAAGCAGTTAATTCCATAAATTATCTGGGAGTAGGCATTAGGAGTGATTTAAAATGGAATGATCACATAAAATTAATCGTCGGTAAAGCAGATGCCAGACTGAGATTCATTGGAAGAATCCTAAGGAAATGCAATCCGAAAACAAAGGGAGTAGGTTACAGTACGCTTGCTCGCCCAATGCTTGAATACAGCTCACCGGTGTGGGATCCGTAACAGACAGGGTTGATAGAAGAGATAGAGAAGATCCAACGGAGAGCAGCGCGCTTCGTTACAGGATCATTTAGTAATCGCGAAAGCGTTACGGAGATGATAGATAAGCTCCAGTGGAAGACTCTGCAAGATAGACGCTCAGTAGCTCGGTACGGGCTTTTGTTGAAGTTTCGAGAACATACCTTCACCGAGGAATCAAGCAGTATATTGCTCCCTCCTACGTATATCTCGCGAAAAGAACATGAGGATAAAATCAGAGAGGTTAGAGCCCACACAGAGGTATATCGACAATCTTTCTTTCCACGAACAATACGAGACTGGAATAGAAGGGAGAACCGATAGAGGTACTCACAGTACCCACCGCCACACCCTATCAGGTGGCTTGCGGAGTATGGCTGTAGATAGATAGAAAGTCAGGGTCCATCGCGTGAGGCCAGCCATTGCCGATGATTGGAAGCCGCGCTGTGTCACACCTGTTTCATGGTGGCCAGCTGCCTGGCCAAGAAAGGGATTCCAACGTTTCCCCAGCTATCCTGAAGTCCCGATGTGGCCGCTCTAGATTCTTTTTTGTTCTCCAGAGTAAAAAATTCCGTGAAAGGACATCGTCATGGGACCTGGACGAGGTCTAAGCCGCCACGACGAGGGCTTTGAAGGCCATCCCAGACTCAGCATATGCGGCAGCGTTTGAAGCGTGGAAATCTCGCATGCAGCGGGTTGTTGTCTCTCAAGGGTCACACATTGAAGAGTACTAAGTGTTGGTAGCGATATCTACAGTAAATTTTGATTGACAAGTTCAGTATCATTACCTTTTATACAGACCCTGTCTACAATTCGATTACTTCGCAAATATATTACAATTTTTTGTTATGAAATTGTAATTTTATGATTTGTGCACTAACGTACTAATTACATCACCTTTTGCCCGTAATTAGTATGATTGTGAACTACGGTATCTATCTGTCAGTTCCTAGATTATTTTTACAACGCAACAATTTAGTTAAGATTGCAGAAGAAACAGTTTTTGGGTATACTTCTGAACTAATAAAACCTCAGACATGTACTACTAATAAGGCCGGATGAGGTATGCCTTAATACTACTTGTACAATAATTTACATTCGCTAAATGTAATTAAATAATTTTTATTGCGCTTACTTACAGTTCAGAAACAATGTATTCAATTATCTGGTAATAATCGGGCTGGTGACGGCGATGAAATTCAGTTAAGTTATGAAAGTATTACAATACATTTTTACGCGATTTTCTATTCGAAAAATCATTAATTATATGGTCGAATAAAATCTTGTTCATCACTTCTGACTCTTTGCACAAAAGAGCTAAGGCGTTTTGGTTTTCTTAACTTAAGGTATATCTTAGATAATTTTTCACCCTTTTTAAGGAAAAAAAGCTTCTCTCACTCGAATTATTTGTCTACTGGTCACAGCCTGGATATGATCTGCTGTCCTTAACTTGGTTTTTAAATCTTTGCTTCACTAATATTAATTGACTTCATATTAGTGAAGCAACGATTTAAAAACCAAGTTAAGGACAGCAGATCATGTCCAGGCTGTGATGTGGAAAGTGACCACATACTCGTTATGATGACGACTGAACTAAAATTCAAGAACATTAAAAGAAGAAGTACATGTAAATGGGATTTGACAAACCTGAAAAACGAAAATACACTGAAGCACTATCAACTAGAAACAGACAAGAAAACAAATACACAGGGCTGCAATGACATCCAAAGCAGCTGGGAAAAAATAAAAACTGGTATTTTAGAAGCAGCAGAAGAAGTAATAGGAAAAGAAAGGACAGAGAAAAGGAAGGAATGGATCACTAATGACCTGCTAAATATGATGGAAGAAAGAAGGAAATTAAAAAATTCTGTGAAGAAGGAAGACCAAGAGAAATACAAGAGTCTGAAAAACAGAATCAACAGAGAGGCAAAACAAGCAAGAGAAAAATACCTTGATGATCTCTGTATTTCAGTTGAGGACAACATGAGCAAGGGAAATATCGACAAGGCCTATAAATGTGTGAGACATTGCTTTGGAGACAGAAGAAACGAGTGTAGGGCTGTGATGGATGAAAATGGCAATATGTTGGATGACGATGATGAAGTTGCAAGAAGATGGAAACAATATATAGGAAAATTGTACAGCGGACCAGACCTGTCTGAAAACATCATGGAAGAAGAAACAGAAGTAGATGCACACAACATAGGTGAACCTATATTAAAGGTAGAGTTTAAACTAGCTCTGAAAAAATTGAAAAACAACAAATCGCCTGGTATAGACAATATCCCAGCCGAACTTCTGAAATCTGGAGGAGCAAAACTGAATCAGGAGTTGTATAATCTTGTTTTCAACATGTACGAGCAGGGTAAAATTCCTACAGACTTTGAGAAAAACATTATGATCCCCATTCCAAAGAAGGCAAATGCTACAAGATGTGAAAATTATAGGACACTCAGCCTAGTTACTCACGCCTCTAAAATATTAACCTCAATTATCCTAAAACGCATAGAACAAAAAGTCGAAGCTACACTCTCCGAAGACCAGTTTGGATTCCGGAAAGATAGAGGAACCAGAGAAGCAATATTTGCTCTAAAACTAATAATAGAGAAACCACTAGATAAGAACCTGAAAACATACATAGATTTCGTAGATGTAGAGAAAGCCTTTGATAATGTTAAATGGGATAAGATGTTTGAGGTACTCAAAAAAGTAGGAACAGACCATAAAGATAGAAAAATGATATGGAACCTGTACAAAAACGAGACAGCAGTTATCCGTGGACGGACAAAACAAGAAGAGGTGCAGATACGGAAAGGTGTCCGACAAGGTTGCGCACTATCCCCTGTTATCTTTAACGTATACATTGAAGAGGCGCAGAAAAAAGTAAGGGAAAATTCACAGACAGGTGTAGTAATTCATGGCCAACGAATAGATATGATAAGATATGCCGATGATGTAGCTGTCCTGGCTGAAAGTGAAGAAGATCTTGTAGTCCTACTGAATAGAATGGATAAAGTTATGGGTGAAGAATATAATATGAGAATTAATAAAGCAAAAACAAAAGTAATGGCATGCGACAAAGAAGATCAAGTGAAAGTCGAAGTTCATGTAGGCAATGAACTGCTTGAACAAGTTGATAAATTTACTTATCTGGGCAGTAATATTCCTAGGGATGGAAGGAGCAAGGCAGAAGTGAGAAGTAGAATAGCTCAAGCAAAGGCTGCTTTTAACAAGAAGAAAAATATATTAACATCTAAGAGCATCAGCCTTGAAACCAGGAAATGATTTTTGAAATCATATGTGTGGAGTGTGGCATACTATGGGTGTGAAACATGGACTCTCGGGACAGAGGAACAGCAGAAGCTAAATTATTTTGAAATGTGGTGCTATAGACGCATGCTCAAAATAAAATGGATCGACAAGGTCACAATCGAAGTGGTTCTGGAAAGAGCAGGTGAGAAGAGAAGCTTCTGGAGTTTCATTGTTAAAAGAATAGTGCAATTTACAGGCCATCTATTAAGACATAAAGGACTCCTGAACACAATCATAGAGGGATATGTCGAGGGAAAAATACCAAGAGGAAGACCACGACTGAGGTACATGGATAAAATCGTGAAAGATGTGGGATGTGACACCTATAAAGAAATGAAGAGAAAAGCTGAAAGACGCACAGAATGGAGACAAGCTGCCATTGTAGCTGTTGCAAACCAATCCTTGGATTGACCACTACAGAAGAAGGGGTCTACAAAGAGCCAAGCGCATTGCTGTATTCAAGTTTGGTTAAACGTTTTGTATCTTCTGATTTCGTAGATGTTTCAATGATCCGAAATCTGAATTTACCAAAATTGTATCAGAAGGAATATGACACTGAAAAAGTACGCATTCTTGATCTAAGTCAGTCTCCAAATCATTACGATACATTTCTTCTAAGAAAAAGGCTTTTTTCGTATGGACTGATCATGACAATTCACTCATTTTGATCAGAAGTGAAAACTTGTCATTGAACCTGTTACAGGCCTCCTGCCGTTTTTTAATTCGAACACGAGTCTGTCAGTGAGGACGAGAAATATGTTTACCGTGAAAGTATCACTCATAGTAATTCTCATTTCTTCACCGGATGTTTCATCATAGATTTCTTTCTTTTCGGTTGTCTTTTTCCTATGTCTTTTGTACACTACTTCGACACCCTTAATTCCATCGCCTTTTTTCGAAATACTTAAAATTGTCTCATTAACCTATGGAAAACTTGCGAAAGAGATACGTAAAGATCGGCAATAGTGATAAAATCTACGGTAGAAGCATGAATTTCAACATTCACTTTGTTTATTCTTTCCAAAAGAAACGTTCTACACAACAACCGTTACGAGCGTGTCACGTTTTTCAAAATTCAAACCTATTTCCGTCGCTTCGTTTCCTCATCCTTGATTGATTGCAAAGTTTTAAGGTCTTTGAGCCAAGAATCTCTCAAACTTCTACAAGCGCCCTCTCTAGCCGACCAACGTGTCAGATTTACTCTCTTTAGCGTCTTTCCTTTCTCGATTTCAGTCATTAATTTTTGCCAGCGTTGTGCCGAACATAAAAAGAAAAATGCAAGGCCGTAAATTTCTTGATGCGACACGAAGAGGCAAGAAGCTTCTGTGCAAGATTCAGCAGCCGTAGCTGCCACTAAATTTAAAGAGCGATCAGATCAAGAAACGAAAAAAGCAAAAGGCTTTGAATTTTAGCCTGTAAGCCATAGTACACCCCAGGCATGTACGCGTCATTATAATATGATTGTCCACTACAGTCTTCAATATTTATGTCCAGTGTTTCGAGTTCCGAAATAATGGCGGAAAACATTTCTTCAGCTTTACGTCCCATTGAGGGCAAAAACTTGAGAAATCTTTTGCACGGTTCGCCTGTTTCCAAAACGGATCTAATGACGAGGGTAAGTTGGTCCACCTACGGTATATCTGGTGTTGAATCGATGATTAAGGAAAAATATTTCGCCCTTCTAATCTCGTCTCCAATCCGTTTTAAGACTTTATGACCCATCAAGAGAATAAACTCATGGCAAACGATCTTTGATAAGTAACTGGTACTTGCAGAGACTTGATTCCCTAAACGTTCAATATGACTGACTACAAAAGGATCGAAATCAGCTAACAGTTCCAAAATCATACAATAATTCCGATTATGCGGATCATTGAACTTTTCATATTTGCCGCTGAAAGTGAGGCATCTTGAACATAGTCGCTTCACTACGGCGGCACCCCTCTTCTGAATGTTTCTCCAACAAGTAATTTCCTCATCAATCTAGACGTGCAGTAAATTGTCGAGTCGTCCATCAATCTCACTTCCAACTTTCAAACTAAGGATACTAAATATCGTCCGAAAAATTTATCTACGTGGTGAAACATATTATTTGCGTGGACATAATAACATTTACTTATACAAATACGAACCTTTTTAATGTCTGTAAAACACACAAAGAATATTTTTGGCCCCAAATTTGCCGCCTCTAAAATCTCTCTCTCTAGGTTCCATCCTACTCAGCCTGCTGGTAAATCCACCACTGCATTGTATAACTGAATTTCATTCAACTTTTACCCAAAGTAATTAAAAATTCTAAATCTATATACTACATCTGCGGTGTCACCGCCAGACACCGCACTTGCTAGGTGGTAGCCTTTAAATCGGCCGCGGTCCGTTAGTATACGTCGGACCCGAGTTTCGCCACTATCAGTGATTGCAGGCCGAGCGCCACCACACGGCAGGTCTAGTCTAGAGACTCCCTAGCACTCGCCCCAGTTGTACAGCCGATTTTGCTAGCGATGGTTCACTGTCTACATACGCTCTCATTTGCAGAGACGACAGTTTAGCATAGCCTTTAGCTACGTCATTTGCTACGACCTAGCACGGCTCCATATTCAGTTACTATAATTCATATCTTCCAGAATGTATTCTGAACAGATAATATTGTGAATCATGAACCGTCAAGAGCGACGTTCATCATTAATGGATTAAAGTTAAGTATCAAACTAATTACGTCCACTTTCTGAATTCTCATTCCTTGTCATGTTCCAGATCTCACATCGGTATAGTTCTTCCCTCCTCACGCTAGCCTGCTTGAGCTAAAACGCGTGCATTTCGGCCTCCATTCGTAACACGGTGTTGGCTCTTCTGCTAACACAAAAACATCTACATGGATACTCTGCAAATCACATTTAAGTGCCTGGCAGAGAGTTCATCGAACTACCTTCACAATTCTTTATTCTAATCTCGTGTAGCGCTCGGAAAGAACGAACACCTAAATCTTTCTGTACGAGCTCTGACTTCCCTTATTTTATCGTGGTGATCATTCCTCCCTAAGTAGATCCGTGTCAAAAAAATATTTTCGCATTCGGAGGAGAAAGTTGGCGATTGGAATTTCGTGAGAAGATTCCGTCGCAACGAAAAACGCCTTACCTTTAATGATTTCCAGCCCAAATCCTGTATCATTTCTGTGACACACTCTCCCATATTTCGCGATAATTCAAAACCTGCTGCCTTTCTTTGAACTTTTTCGGTGTACTCCGTCAGTCCTATCTGGTAAGGATCCCACACCACGCAGCAGTATTCTAAGAGAGGACGGACAAGCGTAGTGTGGGCAGTCCCCTTAGTAGGTCTGTTACATTTTCTAAGTATTCTGCCAATAAAACGCAGTCTTTGGTTAGCCTTCCCCACAACATTTTCTATGTGTTCCTTCCAATTTAAGTTGTTCGTAATTGTAATACCTAGGTATTTAGTTTGCGGCTTTTAGATTAGATTGACTTATCGTGTAACCGAAGTTTAACGAGTTCCTTTTAGTACTCATGTGGATTATCACACACTTTTCGTTTTTAGGGTCAACTGCCACTTTTCGCACCATTCCGATACTTCTTCTAAATCGTTTTGCAGTTTATTTTGATCTTGTGATGACTTTATTAGTCGATAAACGACAGCGTCATCTGCAAACAACCGAAGACGACTGCTCAGATTGTCTCCCAAATTGTTTATATAGATATAGAACAGCAAGGGGCTTGAAACACTACCTTGGGGAACGCCAGAAATCACTTCTGTTTTACTCGATGACTTACCGTCAATTACTACGAACTTTGACCTCTCTGACAGGAAATCAAAAATCCGGACACATAACTGAGACGATATTCCATAAGCACGCAATTTCACTACGAGCCGCTTGTGTGATATAGTGTCAAAAGCCTTCCGGAAATCCAGAAATACGGAATCGATCTGATATCCCTTGTCAATAGCACTCAACACTTCATGTGAATAAAGAGCTAGTTGTGTTTCATAGGAACGATGTTTTCTAAACCCAAGTTGACTGTGTGTCAATAGACCGGTTTCTTCGAGGTAATTCATAATGGTCGGACGCGATATATGTTCCAAAATTCTGCTGCGTATCGACGTTAACGATAGGGGCCTGTAATTTAGTGGATTACTCCTACTACTTTTCTTGAATATTGGTGTGACCTGTGCAACTTTCCAGTCTTTGGGTACAGATTTTTGTCGAGCGAACGATTGTATGTGATTGTTAAATATGGAGCTAATGCATCAGCATACTCTGAATTGAACCTAATTGGTATACAGTCTGGACCAGAAGACTTGCTTTTATTAACTGATCTAAGTTGCTTCACTACTCCGAGGATATTTACTTCTACGTTACTCATGTTGGCAGCTGTTTTCGATTTGATTTCTGGAATATTTACTTCGTCTTCTTTTGTGAAGGCATTTCGGAAGGCTGTGTTTAGTAACTCTGCTTTGGCAGCACTGTCTTCGATAGTAACTCCATTGCAATCGCGCAGGGAAGAGATTGATTGTTACTTGCCGCTAACATATTCACATACGACCAGAATCTCCTTCGACTTTCTAAATAACCTATCCTGCGATATTCTGCATTGTGCAATGCAGTGAACAGTGCTTCAATGTGTGACGTCACAGTACGTGTGTCGCAGCTCCAACAGACAAAACAAACAGAGCAAACATTCTACATTAAATTACAAACCAAACTTTGAAAGAACAACTGTCCTCAATGCCGTGTAATCTTACCTAAGTGAACTGACTAAATAACATTCCGAACACTATATGACATACGCGCAAATACATAACACTGCACTGTAAGGAAGGCAACGTCTGACAAGGAAATGAATTCTGAACTGAATTTTATCTAAACCGACCCTGAGGAGAATTCTGAAATGCATTGCTCAACTCTGAATAATTGTACTGTGTCCTAACAGTGATGTTAAATTGGCTCTGACACATTTTCATGGCTTACCTTATAGCAATGGAAACTCATCACTACTCGAAAGAAATGAACATTAAAATCCAGTGCCGCAGCAAACGAGCAAAAGAAAGACATTGGCGATTGCAGAATAAGGAAAAACAGCTAAGCTAAGTACATCACGCTTAATTCTGAGTGACTGCGTTCTGCTCAGTGCAATGCGACGACACACAATTACAAGACAAGATTTTCTTGAGGATATGGCAGGAGAAAAAAACTTACTGAATGTTTGAAAAGAGACTAGCATTCAAAAATGTATTATGAACATATTCCTTAACATTTACAACTATCTTCTCAAAAATCACTTCTTATAAAAAAATATGTTTCTGTCATGAAATTAGTAAAAGCAATGATAAAGGAGTGGTGGGACTATAGCTCTGAGTCCAAGCTACGTGGACGGGTGACTTCGTGTAATCAAGTCTCGGCAGTCACACTAGCCCAAGCCAATAAAGAAAAATCGAGCTAAAAATCATGAGCTTAAACTCATAATAAACTACAAACGAGCAAGCTGTGCAGTGACAACATTACCTGAATATCTTCACACTTCTCAAATCAGTCTTTACAAAATAACATTTCCAAAAAGCAACATCCTCTGCGTTTGCATCTCTGCACTTTGCTGCTTATTTCCAGACGGCTGGGCATTGTGACCGACACTAGGACAGCTGACATTTTTTAAAATATCGAATCAGATATATCGATATTTAATAATATTATCTCCCACAGTTATACCAGGAAAGTATCGAAATATAAAAAAGTATCGACCTACTGGCTTATAAAAATATCGGCTGCACATTGTAAATACAATGCCAGTTTTAGAGCTGTTTATTTAAATATTGATTTACATATAGATATTCTGTACATCAACAAGCTAGCAGCTTGCCTATCCTCCTTAGAGCAAGAACTGAAAGGAAAACGTTGCACGTTCACGTTTGGCGATAACCACTTTGCTAACAATGATAAATGCAAGCAAGTGGCGCAATAAAAGGAGTCAGCCGTTCGGTTTCGTCACATACCAGGTTTGTCAAGACTGCTGTATGACGACTTTCCCATTTTTTTTCATTTCTGCCAACGCCATCGACCTAGTAGTTTCAGCGTCAGAATTGTGAGGTGATGTTAAACGTTGCAGTTTCCGTTGGTAGCGCCGAGCGCCTATTACATCGTCATTTAGCTTTTGGTTTATCATTTTCAGCAACTGTTTTTGAAGAATGCTGATGTAAGAAATAGCACAGTAGTTCCGTTAAATTTTTTTTAACACAATGGGTGTGTATTTCTTCAGATCGGGAATGTTGTCATTCCACTCACACCGCCATCCCGCCCCTCCCTCCCCTCTCCGCCCCACAGTGCAGTCAGACTTCTTTGTGCCACCTACATTTGCTTCATACAGTCAAAGAGAAAGACTGCACGTGGTGAAAGCTCAAAAAGTCGTATGACTCCTTCAAACAGTGAAAGTAAAATTATGCTCTACTACAATTTTAAAAGAACAATTTCAATTATTTACCAAAAGTTACGAAAAAAATATAACATAAAAATATCGGCGCTCGATATTGCCATTTCAATATCGATTATCGTGTAAATAAGTATCGCCAATATGTATAGATATTTTCTGGAAAAAATATCAATATACCGATATTTTATAACCAGTCTTAACCGATACCCGACTTCTCACAGAACTGTAGCTCAGAACGATAATGCTGCTGACAACTAAAGACCACACTGCTTGTACTCAGAACCTCTGTGGCGTAGCATATCGACTACTGAAGATTATAGTTTGAAAAATATTCAGTGTACAGACGTAAAGTATGACGCATCGAATAAAAAGAGGCCTCATATCACTTTCAAGGAATACCAAAAAATAAAAGAGAGACCTTATAACTGTGAATACAGTATCAATGGTTAACAATTACTGTGAAGTGACAAAAGGCGCGAGGTACCTCCTAATACCGTGTCGGACCTCCTTTTGCCCAGCGCAGTGCAGCAGCTCGACGTTGCATGGACTCAATAAGTCGTTGGAAGTCCCTGCAGAAAACACCGAGCCATACTGCATCTGCAGCCGTCCATAATGGAGAAAGCGTTGCCGGTGCAGGGTTTTGTGCATTAACTGACCTTTCGATTATGTCCCATAAATGTAATGTTAGTGACCAAACTATTTGCTCTAATTGCCCAAAATGTTCTTCAAACCAAGAGAAAACAATTGTGACCAAGTGACCTGCTGCATTGTCATCCATAAAAATTCCGTCGTTGTTTGGGAAGATGACGTCCATGAACTGCTGTAAATGGTCTCCAAGTAGTCGAGGTCCTTGTTGACAACTTGGGTCCATGGCTTAGTGGGGTATGCGCCACACTCTAACCCTACCATCATTTCTTACCGATAGAAGTCGGGACACATCCGACCAGGCCACGGTTCTCCGGTCATCTAGGGACCAATCGATATGGTCACGGGCCCAGGAGAGGCGCTGCAGGCGATGTCATGCTGTCAGCAGAGACGCTCGCGTCGTTGGTCTGCTATCATAGCCCATTAACGTTAAATTTCGCCGTACTGTCCTCACAGATATGTCTGTCATACGCCCCACACTGATTTCTGCGGTATTTCACGCAGTATTGCTTGTCTGTTAGCACTGACAGTGTACGCCAAGGCCACTTGTCTCGGACGTCAAGTGAAGGCAGTCGGCCACTGCGTTGTCCATGGTGAGAGGTAACGCCTGAAATGTGGTACTCTCGACACACTCCTGGCACTGTGTATCGCGGAAAATTGAATTCGCTGACGATTTCCGAAATGGAGTATCGCATACGTTTAGTTCCAACTACCAATCCGTGTTCAGAGTCTGTGAACTCCCAGTGTATCGCGGAAAATTGAATTCGCTGACGATTTCCGAAATGGAGTATCGCATACGTTTAGTTCCAACTACCAATCCGTGTTCAGAGTCTGTGAACTCCCATCGTACGGCCATAATCACGTCGGATACTTTTTCACACGAATTACCTGACTACAAATGACAGCTCCACCAATGCACTGTCATTTTATACCTTTTGTACGCGCTACTACCACCATTTGCATCGATGCATATCGATATCCCATGACTTTTCTCGCCTCAGTGCTGATTCAATCAACTCGTACAAATAACTGGTGTAACAATTTGAAGGGACTTTAAGAGGAATGATCACACATCCGCAGTCGTAGGTAAGGCAGATGGCAGTCTCCCTTTCATTGGCAGGATACTGGTAAAATGCAGTCAGTCTCCAAAGAAGACTGCTTACAAATCACTTGTACCTGCCGGCCGGATTGGCCGAGCGGTTCTAGGCGCTGCAGTCTGGAACCGCGTGACCGCTACGGTCGCAGTTTCGAATCCTGCCTCGGGCATGGATGTGTGTGATGTCCTTAGGTTACTCAGGTTTAAGTACTTCTAAGTTCTAGGGGATGGCCTCAGAAGTTAAGTCCCATAGTGCTCAGAGCCATTTAAACCATTTTTGAACTTGTACCTCCCATTTTAACATACTTCTGAAGCATGTGGGACCAATAGCGAGTGTGACTAACGGGAAATTTTGATAGTGTACAAAGAAGGACGGCACGAATTTTCAGAGGTTTACAATATTACGATATTGAAGTGCCTGTGCTACTCTGATTACGATGCAAAGTTCCTTTGGACAAGCATGCACGTCCAAAGCTACAGGCACTGCAGCCACCACAGCCGTTACGGAACAGGTTAAATGCATTCGTAATTGCGAATAAGGATAACCATCAGCTGTAGAATGGAATGACGACAATGAAGATATGTGCCGGACCGGGACACGAACCCGGATTTCCCGCTTATCGCGACCGGTCGCCTTACCAGATGTATGGTTAACGACATATGGAAGTTTGCTCTGGCCGTGAGTCGTGCACGGGTAGCCAAATGATAAGCTGGAAATACGGTTCAGCACAAATTTTCTTTGACGTCATTCCATTCTACAGCTGATGGTTGTCCTTATTTGCAACTGCGAATACATTTGATGCCAACGGTCTTGCCGCAGTGGTAACACCGGTTCCCGTCACATCTCCGAAGTTAAGCACTGTCGGGCTAGGCTAGCACTTGGATGGGTGACCATCCGGGGAGTGGCCGAGCGGTTAAAGGCGCTACAGTCTGGAACCGCACGACCGCTACGGTCGCAGGTTCGAATCCTGCCTCGGGCATGGATGTGTGTGATGTCCTTAGGTTAGTTAGGTAAGTAGTTCTAAGTTCTAGGGGACTTATGACCATAGCAGTTGAGTCCCATAGTGCTCAGAGCCATTTGAACCATTTGACCATCCGGTCTGTCGAGCGCTGTCAGCAAGCGGGGTTCACTCAGCCCTTGTGAGGCAAACTGAGGAGCTACTTGATTGAGAAGTAGCGGCTCCGGTCTCGCAAACTGACAAACGGCCGGGAGAGCGGCGTGTTTACCACATACCCCTCCATATCCGTATCCAATGACGCCTGTGGGCTGAGGAAGACACGGCGGCCGGTCGGTACCGTTAGGCCTTCATGGCCTGTTCGGATGGAGCTTAGCTTTTTCTTTTTTCTTTAAGAACACTTGTAATATATTTCAAAGGTTTGTCTGATTCACGGGAGAGTGTCACTGAAACGTTGAAAAACATGAATTCGCTGACTTTCGAAGACTGGCACAAATTAGCCCTCGAACGCCTACTAACAAAATATCAGGGGTCAGTATCAACTGAAGAATCTAGACCTATTCTTCAGCCCCTACGTATCGCTCCCGAAATGACCATGATGAAAAAATGATTAATTCAGCACGCACAGAGGCTTTTAAGCGACGGACTAAGTTAGCGATATTGGAAATTTTTCATTTGCAGCAATGGTAAAGTATTTTTCGCGGTAATGACGATCAATTTTTGCAGAATTTTCTTCTACGTTTTTGCGCATTTGTATCTGGCAATCATTCTTCTCGCGCCCCATACTCGGCTGGAACAGGAAGAAACCCTGACGTGTGGTGCCAAGTTAAGTACTTTCTGTCATGCACTTCACAATGGTTTTTACAGTGTGTGTGTAGGTGCAGTTGTAGATAAGTTCGTAAAATTTGTCAAGAACATTTCCTCCTTCAGCCATTCTTCCAGAAGAATACAAAAAAATGGATTTGGCAAAATCCAAATGAAACTAAAAAGGAAAGTGATAACATTTTACAAAATTGTTAAGGCTTTCGTGGCCACTTGTTGACAAACTGCCTATTGGCTTCTGTTTCAGGTTCTTCGGCCGACGTTCGTCTGATGATTTTACTGACGTTTCGCCACACTCCATTGCTGGTATATTTTATCTAATATTTTCTTCAGACTCAAATGTCAGTAGCGGATATATGTTTGAGGAAATTCATGACATTTGGCTGCATTAGAGCAATTTTTTAACTTGCTACCGGTTTCAAACACTGACCATCACCATCTGGCACAAAGAACTGGCTTCTACAAATCGCATGATAATCATGATAAACCATGCAATTGCAGTAACGGTCAGTTTCGTGAGTTATTACTGTATATTATTGGTCATCATCTGACAGTTAATGCGATTTTATGGTTCAGCATGATTGACATATGACTTGCAGAAGCCAATTTTTCGTGTCAGATGATGGTCAGTGACCGAAACCTGTAGGAAATTATTAAATTACTCTAATGCAGCCAAAAGTCATGAATTTCCTGAAATATTTTATCAAATAGCCCAACGTTTCTGTCAGAATGTGACGAGCTTAACCAATTTAGGAATGCCTAACGGTAATAAACTAATTAGATGGAGAGAAAAATGAAACAAAAAGCTGTAAGGTAATAAACTCATCAGAACGTAGAATTAGGTAACTTTTTAAGAATCCTCTCCTCAGAATCTAAACCCGGAACATCGCCAGCTAAAGCGCATTAGAAACACGAGCATATCTATCGATTTCAAAAACAGAAACGTATAGCTGTCTGTAAAGACGTGATGGCTACTTTTTCAGTATTACACGCCGAGACAGAATCGATACTTTTTGAGAATGGGAATATGTGTTCCGTGAAGCAAGCGAGATATTGCAAAGCTCACACAATAATAGCACTTTTTGTCAAAGTGTATGTTTATTTGAGGAGATGAAAATGATCTTCTCAGCCGAACTCATCTTTTCAGAAGGTCCTTGCATTGTTCTCGGCTGTACCTAGCAATTAAGCAAGCTGTAGTCAGTTTTCTGTCAGCCCTTCTAATAGTTTGGACCCTCCGAAGAGAAGCCCACTCAGCCACTGGCCAGCAGTCAGCTTTCAAGACTTGGGGCACGAAGGTACATTAAGGGCGACTTGAAAGACAACTGCAGTTTGCGTGGGACAGAAGAAGGAATCAAACGGTTTCCTTAACAAGTTAGAGAACCGTGTCTATCTTTGATAACAGCGTTAGCTGAAGAGCATGGGTATTAACTCAGCTGGTTTCAAGAATTTTCGCAGTGCTCCCAGACTACTCTTTCGGATGGCTCTCACTTTGGTGGATTTTCAGAGTTTTTTTTTTTTGTTAGGTCAGAGGAACTTTTTACACAATTACTACTTTGCTTTCCCCGTTGCCACGTCTTGCTGTCTGATAGTGAGGAGGGGGAAGAGGACAAGGGCGCCCGTATCTTCCTCATCCCCCCCGCCTGTATCTTTCACGCAAAGGAAGAAATGTAGTGCAGACAGATGTTTTTCCTTCAAGAAAATCATTTAAGAGTCGATATTACGCAGGTTTTTAACAGGGTCAGAAATGGAACGTTTTTATTACCATTTAAAAGTAGCTATTTGTCTTCCAAAATATTAATATTGAAGAAACTCCATACAACCTGGTGTAGTTCGCCCCCCTCCCTTTGAAAACTATTGTATGGTCGCTCTTGAAAGAGGGGAAACTGCAACAGCGCCGCATTTAATTTGCAATGCAGTTGCATTGCATACGAATTGATTTCACCTTTCATATTAATTTTATCAACGACGTAGATCACAAACCAACAAATCTTCAGTATTATTCAGTTACTTTTGGCGTGCTGAAGACGTAATGTACTCTTTATCCGGTGCAGACTGTCGACATACGCAGAGACACAGACAATTTCACAGATTTAGCACTCGGGCTGCTACATAATCGTGACTTACTTAGTTTCAAAATGGGAAAAAGACTTTCACACACACATACACACACACATGTTGATCGAAATATTTTAGTAGTTTTGTGGCCTTATTATGGAGACGTGGAAGCTGAAGTTCTTCACAAGTAAAACAACGTAGATTAGGTATCGGCACACCCATTGGGGCGCTTCCAACTGAAACGGCAAACGGTCCCGAAAGCAGCTCGAATACAGATGTAAGATTGGCAATGTACTCAAAACGTTTAGAAAACTGTCCTTGTAATTTCTGAGAGGTCACAATGAATTTTTGAAACCTCACGTTTTCTTAAACACCAATGAGCTTAATTAAACGGAAGCGTTTTTTGTTAGAATTTGTCGCTTCTACTACGCGATTTTCTTTTTAAACGCATCCTCATCAAATTAGAGATAAGTTGTTTCGTATCTTGCATTGTCCATCTGTGGGCAGTGTGCAATCAAGTCCACTGTAAATGCAATGCCTGCAATCCATTCCAGATTTTATGATTTTCGTTCCTGCTCTCCTTTTCTTTCATAAAGTCAACAATAGGGGGTTTTAAATTTAAAAGTCATTGCAGGCATGCCCCTTGACTTAACCAACGTAATATATAAATTCTCGACACCATTCGTACATTTCCATCGAAAACTGTTGCAACTGACAGTGGAATAATGCGCGCGACTTCAGGAAATTTACTATTCATGTCACCAGTTTCATCTTTCACGCAAAGGAAGATATATAGTGCATACAGATGTTTTTCCTTCAAGAAAATCCGTGTCTCCAAATTTAGTAAAGTGCTTCTTGATGTACAGAACAATGAATATCGTCTGGAGATCGTTGGAACTTTTTGCTGTTTCATAGTCACAGAATATCTTTAAATTCTGTCTGCATGGTGTTGTGACGCTCCACAGCAAATTTGCGGTAGCTGTAGATTATGTGATTGAATATCTATTATATGATATTAAGAAGTATTATTCTTCTCTAATGTCATCCCATACATTTTTAAAGGTTTGTGACGATAGATCGCTGGACTATCTCTTTTTGTGTAAACAACCACAGACCTATCTATGAACTCCGTTTACATCATGAACAGATAGCGAAGGGTAAACAGTGCTAACATGACAATTCTGGCGAACTGAAGACGCGCCGACCTCAAAATGCTGCACGCCGTACCGAGTACTTCCGAGGAGGACCGAGCAAAACCGAGACAGACCGAGGCTCGAGCTGCATATGGTCCGCATATCGTGCTCACGTCCCGTTTGGCACGCCGTGACCGACCCTGTGCTAGGAGGTAGTAACATACAGGAGGTAATAATTTCGGCATGGGGGGCGCGTTCGATAGGAATGTCTTTGACTGAGACCACCATTATTTTCGTGGTCAGCGACTGTGGAAGAGGCACCGTCTGACCTTAGGGCATGGGGCTTGAGGTTTCTCGGTCATAGATTTACGTAAGAGGATCGTCTTAACAATCAGCTGTGAAAGGATGAGGTCAAAATAGACGGTCACGGCGAGGACGGTTACATGGTAATTAATTATGTTGTTAAAAATAAAAGTATTTGATCTGACGTGACGACCTAATTTCCGCCGCTATTAACTTATCCCTCTATTTTACTCTCCACGTTGTGAGGTAGCTTTGTAGGACGCTGTTAGATGGTTCAGTAGGGATGGCAAGTGGAGTTCTATATTCTAGTTCAGTGATCGGTTTTGTGGCTTTTTTTAATATAAGTAATAGTGCTGCAGGACTAATATTAGTGTAGCAGCTGTTTTAACTACCTAACCTTGTCTTACAAGTTAAAATGAGGCGGTGAGCCTTAACGAAATACATTTTCACACTTACAAGAGTACAGAATTCATCCTGGTCCAATGATTAATGTTAGATTACATTAGATATATCTCTTATTCCGTCTATTCATGGTAAGAAGATCCTCAAGGAAGTAGAACATACTGTGAAACAAAAATACATCTCATATATATATATTCTCACGTCCTTTCCAAAGATTTTAAGTGAACTCGTCATGATGGATATGGAATAAATGAAAGAAATCTTAGACTTTTTTTCATTTAAAGAGTATTAAAAAACTTATCTCAAAGCATATGAATGTGCGATACACTGCTGTGCATATGATAAATATTATGTTCTTGAAGCCACATGTCAACAACAGAATTCCGGTTACAACACTTATTTACACTGATCACGTTAGTGCATTGAAGATATCTAGAAGGCTAGTCATATATACATCATTAGGGTCTAGTAAGAAAATGGTTGTTGTACGAGCCGGCAACAAATAAACCCTTTACGCTACTCTTAAAGTGACCTCATTAGCATGTAAACATTTTACGGCTGCAGGCTTCACTCAGGGCGCCATTATTACTGTACCCCGCATAGCATCCTCAAAGGCGACTGGTGTCAGTAGCGGATGCAGCGCAGTGAACTTCGTCGACATTGCATCGAACAGGAAATAAACACTTCCAATCGTTCCAAGCCTGAGGGAGAAAACATTATTATAATATGTTTGTTTACATGGAAATCTTCCGCAGCAGCTGCTGAAATCAGTTATTATTGGTTTCGCCATCTTAAGCTTACTGCATTATAATTAAAGAGAGTTTTACGCCAGATCCGTTTCGCTTTTATTTACAAAGCATCTACAATGGCTATTCTGCAACTTAGATACGTATGTTTGTACAGTTTTGATTCTTTTAGATTAAAAACAGCATTTTTGTTTACAAAAGTTAGTATGTGCTTCATTTACGGAGGCCGGCACGGTAGCTCAGCGTGTTCGGTCAGAGGGTTATCTACCCTCTGTAATAAAAAAAACTGAGTTAACCGATCAACGACGAACTTAAACGGGTGTCTTACGACTTCCGCCACGAGCAGATGCAACGAACGAAAGCGAACAAAATGAAAATAAAAAATTAAAAAAACGTGGTCAGCGCATCAGAATGTCAATCCAAAGGTCCCGGGTTCGATTTCCGGCTGGTTCGGAGATTTTCTCCGCTCAGGGACTGGGTATTGTGTTGTCCTAATCATCATATTTGACTCCCATCGACGTGCAAGTCGCCGAAGTGGCGAACGGTCTACCCGAAGGGAGGCCCTAGTCACACTACATTTCTTTTAGCAGAGGTTCATGTCGAAAAAACTTCGTTTCAGCATAAGAAAAAGTTCAGAAAGACAAAAATTATGTATCTGCGAAACAAAGTCTTTAGACTTGAACCTCTGCTAACAAAGAGGGAAGAAGCAGTGGTTTGGAGAATATACATGGTGTTCGTTTTAACTGAAGACACTTAAATATCTCAAAACTACACATCGGATCAAAAAAGTTATAATTCCCATTTGTTTGTCTCGAAGAGAGACATCTAAAGGTACCACACTCGACCCCCACTCCAGCCCGTGCGTGGGTGGCAGGGGGGAGGGGGGGAGAACTTTGAAATCTGCAATAGGATCTCTCGTTTTTATTGCAGATTACTATTCTAAGGCAAAATCTACGTACTTTTTGTCTGAAGCATTTTCTTCGTTTCGCCACAGAAGCCGCTGTAGTCGGAGGAATAGAATTGGCCACACATCTTAATTTACGACATGTTACTCAGTGGCCCTCGCATATCCAATGGTACGTGGAACCCCATCTCCATGCTGCGAGGGTAGGAGAGGCCAGTATTTCATAACTTCTAACTGGAAGCCCCATTCGCAACGTTGTATTCCACAGACATATCAAATAGGAGACTACTCGACGAGCCACCGTGACCGTGTAGCGAACTACGACGTACCACAAAGGAAGTATACTGCGACCGGAGCTCACGTATCGTGCAGACGTAGAACGGATAGCGCCTCTAAACATTACAATACTTGGGCACTGTTTATTGCCTGCTCACTGATCACCGACCTATATTTTGGAGAACTGAGATACAAGTGAACGATGAATATTTCACCCTGATTTACGGGGAATGTAGGAGAAATGTTGAGGCTGCTGTTGCCGTGTGCGCCGAACGTTTTCCAGAGAAAGCTCGCTCTCGTCCTTTCTTTAACAAGTCTGTGAATGTCTTTATGTCTGATGCAGCATACAGACCGGCAAAAGGAAACGAAACAAATGTGTTACAGGAGAAGCTAATGAAATAGCTGTAGTAGCTGCAGTGCACCACAACCCACAGTGCACCTGGCAATTGCACAGCGATTCCGATAAGTCTGTAGATAGTATTGTCGCAATACTGAATCGTCATAAGTATCATCCATATCACGTGTCACTGCATCAAAAACTTAATGTCGCCGATTTCCATAGCCGGGTAGTGTTTCGTGACTGGGTAAGTCAAAAAATGCAGGAGACCCCGCGTTCTTTGCGAGGTGCTATTTTCCGATGGATCCCCATTCGCAAACCATGGTAGCGATAACTTACATAACATGCATTACTCGAGTGTAGACAAACCCCGCTGATTATGGCAAGTTGACCTTCAACGTACTTGGTCATTTAAAGTATGGTGCTGGGAACAAACACGTTGGTCCGTATTTTATTGACCGCACATTGAATGGACGCAGATATCGAACGTTTTTGGAACAGGAACTACCGGTACTATTGCAGAATGTTGCCCTGGACGTTCGACAACGTATGTGGTTTCAGCATGACGGTTGCCCAGAGCATTATTCAATTGAAGCATGGGAGGTATTAGAAGCAGTTTACTCTGGTCGTTGGATAGGCAGAGGTGCTCCTGTTAACTAGACTCATGCTCATAAATTAAGGATGATTGCAGAATGTGGTGCCACACAACGTGGCACTACACAAAACTGGCGCTAATAGCATAGGCACATAGGGAACACACACTACATAGATCTGTAAGTCCACGGTATTGGTGATAAGTTGAGAAAACCGTCCCGAAACACATGTGCTACAAAACGCCACTGTTTCCTGCGCATGTACCCCGACATAAATATGGGATACGATCACCATGCACACGTACACAGGCCGCACAACGAGTTGGTATATTCTGGATCAGGTGGTCGAGCAGCTGCTGGGGTATAGCTTCCCATTCTTGCACAGTACCTGTCGGAACTCCGGAAGTGTCGCAGGGGTTTGAAGGCGTGCAGCGATACGCCGACCGAGAGCATCCCAGGCGCGCTCAATGGGGTTTACATCTAGAAAACAGGCAGTCCACTCCATTCTCCTGATATCTTCTGTTTCAAGGTACTCCTCCACGATGGCAACTCGGTGGGGCCGTGCGTTATCATCCATCAGGAGGAAGGTGGGACCCACTGCGCCGCTGAAAAGGTGCACATACTGGTGCAAAATGACGTTCCGATACACCTGACCTGTTACAGTTCCTCTGTCAAATACATACAGGGGTGTAAGTGCACCAATCATAATCCCACCCCACACCATCAAACCACGAGCGCCACACAGCTCCTTTTCAAGGACATTAAGAGATTGGTATCTGGTTCCTGGTTCACGCTAGATGAAAACCCGGCGAGAATCACTGTTCAGATTATACCTGGACTCGTTCGTGAACACAACCTGGGACCACTGTTCCAATGACCACGTACTGTGTTCTTGACACCAGGCTTTAGGGGCTCTCCTGTGACCAGGGATCAGTGGAATGCAGCTTGCAGGTCTCCGGACGAATAAACCACGTCTGTTCAGTCCTCTGTAGACTGTGTGTCTGGAGACAGCTGTTCCAGTGGCTGTGGCAAGGTCCCGAGCAAGGCTACCTGCAGTACTCCGTGATCGTCTGCGGGCAAAGATGGTGAGATATTGGTCTTCTTCTGATGTTGTACACTGTGGACGCCTGGACAAGTTTCCTGTCTGCTGAAATCGTTACCATAATCTTGAGATCACACATTGTGGCACACGGAGGGTGCTTGCTACGACCTGCTGTGTTTGACCAGCCTTCAGTCGCCCTAGTATTCTACCCCTCATAACGTCATCAATATGTGTTCTTTGAGCCATTTTCAACACACAGTCACCATTAGCACGTCTGAAAACGTCTGCATGCTTACTCGCTGCACCGTACTCTGACACGCACCAACACTCCTCTATGTATGTGGACTGCTGCCAGCGCCATCGTGCGACGACCGCAGGTCAAATGAACCGCATGGTCATACCTCGAGATGATTTAAACCCGCAAACCGCCCACCAGAGCGTTGTTTCATCATGTATCAACATTATCCTTAATTTATGAGCATGAGTGTATCTCGATAGGTCGCCGGATTTGACGTCGCCGGATTTCTTTCTGTGGAGATATGTAAAAGATAAGCTGTATCAGCAAATGCCAACAGACCATAAAGCCATATGTCGACCGCATCGGAAACGTCTGTGCTGACATTCCCGCAGATATGCTTCTGTCCTGTGTACGGTGTTTGAAAAGCGGGTCACTAAGTCTATTGCAGTTAGCGATACAACGTTTGAACACTTACTCTAAATAGAAAAGTTGAGTAGCGTTCGCCTCAAGCCACGACAATAGTGGCGCGTCGAGTAGTCCCCTGTTCGATATATGGGAGGAGAGCAACGTTGCGAACGGGATTTCCAATTAGAAGTTATGAAATACTGGCCTGTCCTCCCCTCGTACCATGATAGCGGAGTCTCACGCGCCGTTGGATATTCAAAGGCCACTAAGTACCATGTCATAAATTACGATTATGTACCCATTTCTTTTCATCCGATTACAGTGGCATCCGTGGCGAAACGAAGAAAATGCTTCAGACTAAACACATGTAGATTCTGCCGTAGAATCGTAATCTCCCCCGTCACCAACGCACGGGATGAGGTGGAGCGGAGGGTCGAGTGCGGTATCATTGGATGTCTCCCTCCGAATTAAACAAATTGACTTTATAACTTTTTTTGATCCGATTTGTAGTGTTCGAGATATTTCAATGTGTTCAGTTAAATTGGGTACTCTGTATAAACAAGAGGCAAAAACACCGTAAGAGAAGTGCACAAAACATATGTATCCAACTTGGAGGATAACCTCTGAAGATGCTTTGTAAATAAAAGCGAAACGCCTCTGGTGTAAAACTCGCTTTAATTAAATTGCAGTAAGCTTAAGACGGAGAGACCAATAATACCTGAACATGTCTACGAACATTAAAGGAGGTAACAGTCGTAATTAGAGGTGCGCTGGTAACGTTTGAAATTTTTGACGAGATATCTGTTCTGGCATTGAGCAAAATGAACAACAATGATTGGAAAATTACGACTAATCTGCTGCTTTACGGCTCAGTCCGTGACATAACCTTCAGGTGGTAATGACCAGCAGCTTGTTTTACACGTGGAACTGGCTACCGGACTGCGTCTTCGACGTCACGAAAGATGCCGGTTCGCCGAGCTCTAGGAACGATCGGGGATTGCATTGTTGTCCGTTCCAGTTGCAGAATGGTACATGTAGTGAACTGCTTTGTGCTGTAAGGAGAGTGTGTCCTGTAAATTATATCTCTCGCTGGATTATGTAAAATCTATCGCTTACCACCACCATCAGCGATAATAATTCGCAACAAACTGAGTAAAAATGTGCGTAGGATGTATTTTGGCCGTGAGTCTCTTTTGGGAAATTCCATTGGCTGGTGCAATTCTTTCTTTGACGCCACGTCTGCGACTGGCTTGTTGATGATGCTGAAAATACGATGACGGCAACACAAGACCCAGCTCTCAAGTGGAGTAAATCTTCGACCCGTCCAGGAGTCAAACCAGGATCCCCTCTGCCGGCATTCAGCTATGCTAACCACTCATCTACAGAGGCGGACAAATGGAATAAAAATTCACTGAATAACTCGCAGCAACCACGTTTAATGAACGCATTGTCTACGACGTTCACAGCAGAGCGCTCAGAACTCTCCTGGACGCTCATTGGCTATTGGGGAATGTGTGACGTTGGTGAGCAGAACAAGTCTGAACTCGAAACTTCCTGGTAGGTTAAAACTGTGTGCCGAACAGAGACTCGAACTTGTGATCCTTGCTTTCCGCGAGTAAGTGCTCCACCGACTGAGCTACCCAAGCACGACCCCTTCTCACAGCTTTACTTCTCCACCAGTACCTCGTCTTCTACCTGCCGAACTTCACGAAATCTTTCCTGCGAAACTTGCCCGACTAGCACTGCTGGAAAAAAGGATGCTGCCGAGACATGGCTTAAACACAACCTCGGGGATGTTCTCGGAATGAAATTTTCACTCTACAGTGGAGTGTGCTCTGATATGTAACTTCCTGGCAGATTGAAAGTGTGTGCCGGACCGAAAATCGAATTCCTGAGTTCGACTCTGGGTCCGATACACAGTTTTAATCTTCCAGAAAGTATCGTATCAGCGCCCACTCCGCTGCAGTGTGAAAATTTCATTCAAGTCTAAACTCGACTAAAGGAAATCTGCTTCCGTTTCCCCATCTTGTCCGCAGTCTTCCCATTGAGCGTAATCCTCAAGGATGCTTTGGAATCCTGGTCTCATATATATACAGAATAAGCGTCTACATTTTTTGTTCTGTATAGCTTCTCTGTTGTAGAAGTCACACAATTCTGGCATTATGCGCATGTTCCTGATTCTATCTTGGCTGCTGCAACCTTAAGCAGATCTGAGGAACTTCTTTTCTTAAATTACCAATGCTCAAAGATTTGTTTTTCTTTCAGGAGACTTGCCACTTACTAGACTAGACAAAGGCCAATGTCCATCTGATGCAACGAAGGTGATAACAAAAGTAAATGCAAGGTCAGCGCTGTCATCACAAAGATATTCTAGCAGTCCTGTGGCATACTTCAGAAGCTCGCCTTAATGTTACTGAAATGGCTGTCAAAGGATGAGACCGCTGATAATAACTTTCACTCCACACTCCTTAAGCTGTGAAATAATTATGGCCTCCAAATGAAAGCGAGTTCAGTTTATTTGTATTTGTAAACGATACATTCTACGTGTTCGTCTTCTGATGCCTCAGAAATAACGGTACTTCACTGAGTACCCTGTGCCGAGGGATACAATAATAACATGAATCAATTGTTAGTAACTGCATTTACACAGAGTAGGGAAAGGTCATGGGATAGCGATATGCAAACATAATGACGGTGGTATTATCGCATACCTAAAGTATACGAGGGCAGTACAGTGGGGAAGCTGTCATTTGTACTCAGAAGACTCATGTGGAAAGGTTTCTGATGGTTATCGACGAACGGTGGGAATTAACAGAGTTTGAACACGGAATGGTAGCTGAAATTTGACGCATGGGAAATACGATTTCGGAAATCTTTAGGGAATTCAGTATTCCGAGATCCACAATGTGTGCCGAGAATATCAAATTTCAGTCATTGTCTCTCACTGCGGACAACGCAGTGGCCGACGGCTTTCGCTTAACGACCGGAAGTGCCGGCGTTTGCATATACTTATCAGTGCTAAACGGCATGCAACAATGCGTGAAATTACTGCAGAAATCAATGTGGGACGTACGACGAACTTATCCAATAGGAAAGTGCAGCGAAATTTGGCTACGGCAACAGACGACCGACGGAAGTCTCTTTGCTAACAGCACGACAACGCCTGCTGCGCTTCTCTTGGGTTCGCGATCATATCGGTTGGACCCTAGACGACTGGGAACCAGTAGCCTGGTCAGATGAGTGTCGATTTCAAATGGTAGGAACTGATGGCAGTTTTCGAGTGTTGCACAGTCCCCACGAAGCGATGAACCCAAGTTGTCAACAAGGCATTGTGCAAGCTTGTGATAGCTCCATAATGGTGTAGCTTGTGTTTACATTATGTTGACTCGTCATATACCCAGACAACGATGGAATCTTTAATTGCGACAATGGCCGTGCCACCGGCCACAGTTGTTTGCGATTGGGTTGGAGAACATTCTGTACAGTTCGAGCGAATGATTTGACCATTCCGATCGCCCGACATGAATTCCATCGAACATTTATGGAGCATAATCTAGAGGTCAGTTCATGCACAAAATCCTGCACCAACAACAATTTCGCAATTATGGACGACTGTAGAAGCAGAATGGTTTATATTTCTGCAGGGGACTTCCAACTGCTTGTCGACATCATGCCACGTCGAATTGCTGTGCTATACTCGACAAAATGAGGTACGACACGGTATTAGGAGGTGTCCCACGACTTTTGTTATCTCAGTATATAACAAATAATTCTTAAATTGCTACAAATGATGTGGTTACACAAGCCAGGTTTACGTATTAAAATTAACAGAATATGCACTACTTCGAAAAAAGCTTTTACTTATTCATCTCCTACTGATAATTTAATTTTTCCATTGTTGGTGTGGTTTTCAGTCCAAAGACTTCTTTGATGCAGCTCTCCATGCTATTCTATTCTGTGCAAGCCTCATCAGCTCCAAATAACTATTACAACCTACATCCTTCTGAATCTGCTTACTGTATTCATCTCTTGGTCTCCCTCTATGCCTTTTACCCCCCCCCCCCCCCCTCCTCTTCCCGCCAATACTAAACAGGTGATCCATTGATGTCTCAGAATGTGTCCTACCAACCGATCCCTTCTTCCAGTCAAGTTATACCACTAATTTCAATTTTCCCCAATCCTTTTCAGTACCTCCTCGTCAGTTACGCTATCTACCCACGTAATCTTCAGCATTCTTCTATAGCACCACATCTCAGAAGCTTCTGTTTATCGTCCATGTTTCACTTCCATACATGGCTAAACTCCGTAAAAGTACTTTCAGAAAGGACTTCCTGACACTTGAATCTATAATCGATGTTAACAAATTTCTCTTTTTCAGAAACGCTTTTCTTGTCTTTGCCAGTCTACATTTTATAGCCTCTCTAGTTGGACCATCATCAGGTATTTTGCTTCCAAAATAGCAAAACTCATCTACAACTTCAAGTGTCTCATTTCCTAATGTAATACCCTCAGCAGCACCTGATTTCATTCGACTACATTTCAGTGGCCTCGTTTTGCTTTTCTTGATGTTCATCTTATATCCTCCTTTCGAGACACTGTCCATTCCGCTCTACTGTCTTCCAAGTCCTTTGCTGTCTCTGACAGAATAACAATGTCATCGGCTTACCGCAAAGTTTGTACACTCCTGGAAATTGAAATAAGAACACCGTGAATTCATTGTCCCAGGAAGGGGAAACTTTATTGACACATTCCTGGGGTCAGATACATCACATGATCACACTGACAGAACCACAGGCACATAGACACAGGCAACAGAGCATGCACAATGTCGGCACTAGTACGGTGTATATCCACCTTTCGCAGCAATGCAGGCTGCTATTCTCCCATGGAGACGATCGTAGAGATGCTGGATGTAGTCCTGTGGAACGGCTTGCCATGCCATTTCCACCTGGCGCCTCAGTTGGACCAGCGTTCGTGCTGGACGTGCAGACCGCGTGAGACGACGCTTCATCCAGTCCCAAACATGCTCAATGGGGGACAGATCCGGAGATCTTGCTGGCCAGGGTAGTTGACTTACACCTTCTAGAGCACGTTGGGTGGCACGGGATACATGCGGACGTGCATTGTCCTGTTGGAACAGCAAGTTCCCTTGCCGGTCTAGGAATGGTAGAACGATGGGTTCGATGACGGTTTCGATGTACCGTGCACTATTCAGTGTCCCCTCGACGATCACCAGTGGTGTACGGCCAGTGTAGGAGATCGCTCCCCACACCATGATGCCGGGTGTTGGCCCTGTGTGCCTCTGTCGTATGCAGTCCTGATTGTGGCGCTCACCTGCACGGCGCCAAACACGCATACGACCATCATTGGCACCAAGGCAGAAGCGACTCTCATCGCTGAAGACGACACGTCTCCATTCGTCCCTCCATTCACGCCTGTCGCGACACCACTGGAAGCGGGCTGCACGATGTTGGGGCGTGAGCGGAAGACGGCCTAACGGTGTGCGGGACCGTAGCCCAGCTTCATGGAGACGGTTGCGAATGGTCCTCGCCGATACCCCAGGAGCAACAGTGTCCCTAATTTGCTGGGAAGTGGCGGTGCGGTCCCCTACGGCACTGCGTAGGATCCTACGGTCTTGGCGTGCATCCGTGCGTCGCTGCGGTCCGGTCCCAGGTCGACGGGCACGTGCACCTTCCGCCGACCACTGGCGACAACATCGATGTACTGTGGAGACCTCACGCCCCACGTGTTGAGCAATTCGGCGGTACGTCCACCCGGCCTCCCGCATGCCCACTATACGCCCTCGCTCAAAGTCCGTCAACTGCACATACGGTTCACGTCCACGCTGTCGCGGCATGCTACCAGTGTTAAAGACTGCGATGGAGCTCCGTATGCCACGGCAAACTGGCTGACACTGACGGCGGCGGTGCACAAATGCTGCGCAGCTAGCGCCATTCGACGGTCAACACCGCGGTTCCTGGTGTGTCCGCTGTGCCGTGCGTGTGATCATTGCTTGTACAGCCCTCTCGCAGTGTCCGGAGCAAGTATGGTGGGTCTGACACACCGGTGTCAATGTGTTCGTTTTTCCATTTCCAGGAGTGTATTTCTTCTCCCTGGAGTTTAATTCCTACTCCGAATTTTTCTTTTGTTTCCTTTGATTGATTGATTTTAAAAGGAGAGCTAAAACAGCTTAGGTCTAACCCGCCACTGCCCTCACCGAAACTAGGTTTTTTGTGCGGTATCGCTCCCTGTATATCTAGTAAAGCCAACCAGTGCGCTTAAATAGTGCAAGGAGTCCCTCTACCAGTTTTTTGTTAGACACAATTTCTTCAGGTCTAGTTGTCCCGAAGATTCTGTATCTTTTACTCTCCAATGCCATGCATTCAAAGATTAGGTGTGATGCAGTTTCTTCACCCTCATCACAGATCCTACATTTAGGGTCCTCTTCCATTATACCCATTGTGTGTAGGTGTTTTTTGAAGTTCCCATAGCCGGTCATCAGTCCAGTCATGAGTTTGATCTCTTTCCTGTTCAATCCCAGGATTACAAAAAATGGTTCAAATGGCTCTGAGCACTATGGGACTTAACATCTGAGGTCATCAGTCCCCTAGAACTTAGAACTACTTAAACCTAACTAACCTAAGAACATCACACACATCCATGCCCGAGGCAGGATTCGAACCTGCGACCGTAGCAGTCGCGCGGTTCCTGACTGCAGTGCCTAAACCGCGTGGCCACCGCGGTCGGCTATCCTAGGATTACAGAGCTTCTTTTAAAACATGGCTTAGGCATCATTACCTTACCATGTTTTTGTTTATGGACCTTGGTCCAATAGCCTACATGCTGTTTCCTAAGCCAGTTACGCAGTTCTAATTTGATCATAGCCTTGGTGATTGTCAAGACAGGTTCCGGTCCAGTAAATGGAGTTGTTGCCTCAATCCTAGCCAACCTATAGGCTTGTTCATTGCCACAGATCCCTGAGTGGCCAGGGACCCACGCTAGGTACACCCTATTGCTTCTCCCTAGCTCCAACAGAGCCGTGTGGCAATCTGCAACAATCTTAGATCTTGTTGCAGGAGCTGCCAATGATTTCAGGGCTGCCTGGCTGTCTGAATAGATATAGATGCTACGATCATTGTAGCACCTACTCAAATTCTCCTCCACACATGCCCTGATTGCAGTAATTTCGGCTTGGAATACAGAGGCCACTTTCCCTAGAGAGATGCTGCTTTCCAGTCTTGGCTGAACCCCATACCACACTGCCCCAACGCCTTGATCTGTTTTCGACCCATTGGTGAACCAAACGATGTCCCCTGTACGGTGTCGAACTGTTTTCTCCCACTGCTCCCTACTTCCAATTATTATGTTGTAACGCTTGTCGAAGCAGTTAGGAGTTATTATGTAGTCAGCGGTCATTTCCCCAGCCATACCTGTATTTACCTCACTCACTATGTTAGTGTATGATTCTGGGTATCCAAATGAGATCCAGTTTTGGCCAGTTTTAAGTCTGTATGCCCCAGCTGCTGCCCCCATCTTAACCCAAAGGTGAAGTGGAGGCATATCCAGCATGACTTCCATTCCAGCGGTTGGTGTGCTGCTAATTCCGCCCGTTATGGCTAAGCAGGCCAATCTCTGCACCTTAGCAAGCTCTTTAGCAGCAACCCACAGTTCTACATTCTTCTACCACACTACGGCCCCATAGGAAATCCTAGGTCTAACCACTGTGGTGTATATGCAGTGCATACCCCTGGGGCTTAGGCCCCAGTTTTTGCCACAAGCCCTCCTAGTACTCACTAAAGTGCTTTTTGCCTTGGAGCAGATACTCTTAATATGACGGGTCCAAGTTAGCTTCTCATCCAAGGCTACCCCTAGATATTTCACTGTCCCCTTCAAAGGTAGAGTTTCATCGAAGAACTTTAGATTCCAACTTGCATGCTGAATATGTCTCTTCGTAAATGGCACCACAACAGTCTTCTTAGGATTAACTCTCAGATCCTGTTTAATGCACCATTTTTGCACAATGTCCAACCCTCCTTGTGCAATATTCCTGACTGCGTCAGTGAATTTGACAAGTATTACTATGACAAGGTCATCTACGTATCCCTGGCAGAAGCATTGTCTGGAATTTAGTTCCTCAATGAGTTCGTTCACCACTAGATTCCACAATCGAGGAGACAAAGCTCCTCCTTATGGGCAGCCTCTAGTGGTCTTAATTACCGTCTTTTCATTCATCATGGTAGCCTCTACCTTCCTTCCACTAAGCATGGCTCTGGTCCACCTACATATAGTGGTCCACAGATCATGCACCTCTGCTGCCCTTATCATGGAATCGAAGGTCGTGTTACTAAAGGCTCCCTCGATATCCAGGAAGATGCAGAGGGCTATTTCTTGGAAGTGAAGTGCTTTTTCCACCTTCCCGACGAGTTGGTGGAGAGCTGTTTCACATGATTTACCTGGTTGGTATGCGTGTTGGTTCAGGTGTAGAGGGACCCTACATAGCTTCCTCTCCCCAACGTATACATTAACAAGTTTTTCCAGTGTTTTGAGAATGAAGGAGGACAGACTGATTGGTCTCATATCCTTGGCCTTGGTATGATCAATTCTCCCTGGCTTTGGAATGAAGACAACCTTCAATGCCCTCCAAACATTGGCAATGTTTCCTATTGCTAAGCTTACTCTAAATAGCCTGCATAGGATTCTTATAAGCTTTCCTCCTGCCTGTTGCAGGAGAGCTGGAAAAATTCCATCTGGACCAGGTGACTTGAACGGCTGGAATGTTCCCACTGCCCACTGGATTTTGTTGAAGTTCACACACTCCTTGGCCGATTCCCAGTCCTCTCTTAGAGTGTCTGAGCACCGTTTTCTCTCTGGGGTCACATACTGGTCTGTGTTATCCGGCAGAACATATTGAGGAAAGTGAGTTTTGAGGAGCAATTCCAGCGTCTCATGTGCTGTCTTTGTATATTCCCCATCCTCCTTCCTCAACGTACCTCCTGGACTAGTTGGTAATCTAGTGAGAATCTTGTGAAGTCTGGCTTGCGCAGCCATGCCTTTCACTTCCTCACAGAATGCCTCCTTTGCTTGTCTTATTGCAACATTGTAACTGACAAGGGCCTCATGATATTTAGCCCATTGTCCTTTGCGTCTCGCAATATTAAACAGTCTCCGTACCTGTTTTCTTTCCGTTTCCAATTTGTTACTCCACCAATGAACACTCCTATTTGTGCACTTCCTGGTGATTGTGCAGTTGTCCTGATATGAGGTCACTATGGCCTCTGCTACTTCCTCAAATTCTACTGGCTTCCTTATCGTGGTTTTAATTTCCGTTAAGCCTAAGTCAAGGTCCCTCCTATATGTCTCCCAGTCTGTTTTCCTGGGATTTCTATAAGTCATGGTCTGTCTGATTCCCATTTAAACCTTGAATTTAATGTACATGTGGTCCGATGAGGATAGCTCCAACACCACATGCCATTGTTTGACATAGCTACCCATCGTGATGGAACCAAATGTTATGTCAATTACTTCTTCCCTTCTGCTATTCCTGAATGTAGGTTCATTGCCCCTATTCAGGACCTCTAAGTTGTTAGCTAAGAGGAATTCAAGAAGGTACTCACTTCTACTGTTGGTGTCCTTGCTGCCCCACACTAGATTGTGGGCACTGGCGTCGCACCCCACCAGCAGTTAGTCACCTTGCCGATGGCAAGTCTCTACCAGTCTCCTCACCTTCAAAGGATGGGGAGAACTGTCTTCGTAAGAAAGGTATGCTGAGGCCAAGACAATTTTCCTCGTGATACCTTCCTCACAATGCCGCATTTTGATGTTCACTAAGTCCCTAAAGCAGAAATCCATCATTGGCATGAAAAAAATGCCGTTTCTAACATAGATGCATGTTCTGGAGTTTCTTAAATTCCTAGCATAGATCAGCTTACCTCCAGTGCCTCCGAGGCCCGATACACCCCATTTGAATAAATAGGGTTCTTGTATCAGGGCCACGTCCACTTCCTGTCTCCCAGGCAGCGGCTCAGGGCAGCAGAGGCCCTTTACTGTGCTGCAGATTAATCTGCAGCACATCCAGGCTCCGTCTTACTGCCATCTTTGAGGTCTTTGAGAATCCGGACGGTGACCTGCGATAACCCTAAGAACAGTTTCAGGTTCTGCTCCCACATCGCCTTCAGGGACTTCTCACCAACCTCCACCACTAGGGTTCGTCCTTCCGGAGCAACGCTCTGGTTAATCACTCTCCAGTCTTCTGTCGGGACTTTTGGGTTCTGGGCCCCTATTTTCCAAAACAGAGTCTTGGGAGAGACTACCTTAAGGTTCTTGGGTACCCATAATGATATCTTTGCGGTCTTAAGAAGCTCCACTGCCGTCTTGACCAGCAACTTCGCATCTTCCCACAGGGATATCATGGGCACCTTATTCTTTAGCCATTCTACTGTGTGCACCCCCTACAGACAAAAATTAGTGCACCGCAGTCTAGATAGACCCTCCTGATATTGGGACCTGGGCCAGCGTCCCTCCCCCAATCTTTTCAAAGAGGGCCATCTGTACTAGTTCCCCCTGCTGCAAGGTAATGGCTACCAGTGGATAACCTTCCTCGATAACTGCCATCCTAAAAACTGAGACTGCAGTACTATAGGTCTGTTTCCCTATTTCTTGCCTCGGTTTTTTCTGGACTCACTTATCCAGAGAGGAGCGGTTACTAACTGTCTTTGACGTTGTGGGGGTCTGTGTGTCCCCTTCATCCTGAGACAGTTTTTCCTGGGGGTCTTGGGTTCTAGTCACTTTACTTCCCACCATTTGTGCTTAGGAAGCCATGCTTTTCCTTCATTTTCCGTCTGTTCCCTGAGTAGCTTCCTCCTTTGGGCCCCAGACAAGCCTTTGATCTTAATCTGGTCTACCTTCTCAGTTACAGTTCCCACTTCTGGCTCAGGTCTAGACCCTGATTCAGAAGTGGAAGTGCCTTCCATCGGTTCAGTCCCCGATGTTTGGGTATCTGAGGTCTCAATTCGCCCCTCAGTTTCCTTTTCTTTTTCTGTAGTCGTGTCCATGTTGGGCCGACGAGATTTGGGGATCTAGAAGGTCCACACCACAAATACACCACGTGGTGTAAGGCTAGTTACTCAGGGAGGTCGCCCGGTATCCCTGAGGCTCCGTTTGCGGCACATCTTCCCATGTGCCATGCACCCCTCAGCACGGATCGCATCACACCTTGGGTTGGGTCAGGGTACAGGGTAGGACTAGGAGTGGATAGGGAAGAGGGGGCGTTGTGGGACACTGCATAGCCCTCAGCTTCCCGCGGATACGCAAGCCTCTCCACCTGCACGGTCAGTGCTTCATCAAGGTGGTGTCCCCCGGAGAGGTTTGTTTCCTTTACTGTTTGCTCAATATACAGATTGAATAACACCCGGGATAGGCTACAACCCAGTCCCACTACTTTCTCAACCACTGCTTCCCTTTCGTACCCCTCGACTCTTATAATTGCCATCTGGTTTCTGTACCAATTGTAAATGGCCTTTCGCTCCCTGTATTTCACCCCTGCCACCTCTAGAATTTGAAAGAGAGTATTCCAGTCAACATTGTCAAAAGCTTTCTCTCAGTCTACAAATGCTATTAACGCAGGTTTGCTCTCCTTAACCTATCTTCTATGAATTTCTCCATTATAATATTGATTTTTATCTCGTAACTCATGAGGCGTAGTCTCTCAGACCGCGCGAGAGTTCGCGAACTCGCTCTCCAAGGTTGGTTCAGGTAGAATGGCGAATGCACCTGTACCACCTCTACCCTCCTTACATCGTCAATCCTATAATGCTTTACTGTCAGTTTCATTATCGTCGTCTTTTTCGTTGCTGACATTTGTTGCACTTTCCTCGACTTCGTTAATTACGTACCTGTTTCCTTTAGTATGGTACAGAATGTGTTAGCAAGAACATGTCACTTTTAACGGTCCCAGGTTCGATGAAACTGTCATTCGGTGGGTGGAGGAAAATGGATGGGGGAAAATGTCAGTGATATAGGCAAATAAATTGACGGAATACACGATTTTGCAATGGCCAGTATACACCATTCTGTGAGCGAAAAAGAGGATTATTCAGAGTCAAAACTTCAGTACTGTGGTGAAGGGGATCTTCCTATTTCTCCAATAAAATACTTTAAAATTTGTACTGATTGCTGGCAAAGAAAAAAGGACATCCCAACACTGAATGTCAATTTTGCAGGCCTTCTTTTTATACCTACTGAGTGCAACTTTGATATGCAAGTTTGTAGTCTGTAATTTAATTTCATGTGAAAATTTACTTGTTCGAGGCCTACCATAATTTGTCAGCCTATAAAACTCAACTCTCTAGCAGTTCGTTTATGTGTACTACTAAAAAACTGCACAAAAGTACGTGATAAAAATCAAATACTAGAGGCTTATAAACAACAGCTAAATAACTTCAAAAATGAATGTTATCAGCACGTAACTTAAAGTAAAAATTTCAAATGTTTTACGCCTTAAAATTGGTCTGAACATAGAGGTCCCAGAGACCACAACTAATAGTGTAAGTTACAGTAAAGTCATCTCGTGGGTTGAGTGTTATATTTATTTTTCGTACGTATGTCATACCAATATTGACTCCTTTACGATCTGCATGGTTACTTCACATGCAACTAATAGGAATCTTCAACTCTTGAACTGAGATATCATAACATTTGCAGAATTTTTTGATGACGTGTGTTTTTTTTTTCTGTTTACAATGTACTAGATTCTCGGTTCCTCGTCTCATTTCAGATTGGAGATAGATAGCTAAGGAAGAAAAGCCTTCTTCGGACGCTGGTAAAAAGAGGCAATGTCCACACGGAAATTGTTTTTCTGTCTTGTATTAGGGTTATGTAAATCACAGTTCCGCAGAAACTGATTGTTATTGTTAGTAACAAATATCATTAAATGTAGATACAGGAAGAGAGCGTAAGAATTGAAAACTTATAAAGAGATACCTGCATCATGTCCATTTATTTTCTTTGCACATTATTGTTTATGCCCTCTTCTGTTGAATAAATACTTTATTTGTGTTGTTATCTGCTTTGTGTGCAAAAAGTAATTCTATGAGACAGCCGGAAGGTACACTGTGGACACAAATATTTAAACGTTTCTGCAGACACCATCATTGGTCACCATTTATTAGCAAATCGGAATTGCGTGAAAGAACGTGACTTGCAACGCCGGAGTTACACGCAATGTATGCTACATAGATAGCCTACATTTGCGTGATGGTTGCTGCTACAAAATAAATTTATTGTACTTTCTGCGTAGTGCTAATAATCCAAAGGTCTTACTACACTTTTTTTCTTTGTCCAGTGTCGTTTGTTCCTTTCTTTGAGAATGTGGAGAAGAATGTATAACACACGTGTTCCGCCTGTTACGTGCTTCGACTGTTATCTTTTATCGAACTGGGAGTACTGCGTACTATTTTTATGCACAGAAACTAACTTGACGATTATATTTTCAAAACAAATTTTACACTTAAATGATAAATGTTCGACTCGTATAGACTTATGTTACGCACTACAGCTAGTACACGATGAAGAACTGATTTGTAATCAGAGAATAAATAAAAGAAGATGAAAAGAATCAGTTATCTGAGTTAGTGGTTTCCACAGTTCGTTTATAAATTTCAGTGAAATCAAAACGGTATTGCTTGTCTAATGTACAGACCAAACTATGTGATATGCATGCTGTGCTTACTTCGGTATACCACAGAATTGAGTCCTTATAGTAAGTTGAAAATTAATGCGTTAAGCAAGGTATATTATAAAGTGCACTTACGTTGTCCGCGGCAAATCCATCTCTTGCTGCTGTTGGCATCACGATCTAGTGTCCGATACCACTCGTTGGCTTTGAGCAATAACATCATACCTAAGGCAGAGTCTCTACATAGAGGCAGTCTTTGAAAGCAACTGATCGTATTCGTAAACAAACGAAAGTAGCATACGATATAATTACAAACACAGTTCATGTGATTAATTACTTAGCCACAAATTATACCCACAGGAATTAAAGGTAACAAAAATGAATAAGAGCAGAAAAAGAGAAGTATACATGTCTGTAATAGATTATTATCGTAATTTATGCAAATGAAAAAAACACAGAGAACCTTTAAATCCAGTAGAATATGGCGCATGATGAAGGCATAATATTGTGAAATGGCGTTAACTTTTAATACTAATTGTTAAATCTAACGGGACTACCACGCAAGTTACGGAAATTGACAAAAAGTAGGGTCTAAGAGATATTGGAATCGGTAATTGGAATTGACCTATTTAGGTTAATTCTAGTTACCGATTGCAACCATTCCACGATTCATTATGTAGACCGTTTTAACAACGAATGTGTGCACTAACATGTTACAGGATTTCTACATACGGTATTACTCCCTTCACTACTATGAAAAATGGTTCAAATGGCTCTGAGCACTATGGGACTCAACTGCTGTGGTCATAAGTCCCCTAGAACTTAGAACTACTTAAACCTAACTAACCTAAGGACAGCACACAACACCCAGCCATCACGAGGCAGAGAAAATCCCTGACCCCGCCGGGAATCGAACCCAGGAACCCGGGCGCGGGAAGCAAGAACGCTACCGCACGACCACGAGATGCGGGCTACTATGAAAAAGAGAAAAATTTGGAAGCTGTAACTTCAATATTTATTAGTAGTTCTGAGATCAAATAGAAATCTAGAAATCCTACAAAAACATAGTCCACAGATATATTTCAAAAGTGTCCAAAATTATGAGCCATCGAATAGTTGGAATCGGTACATAGAATTAACCTCCTACATAAGATAGTTCTAGTTACCGATTCCAGCCATCCGATGATTCATTAATTAGGTCACTTTTTCAGCACGTGTGTGTACTAAAATGTAGGTTAATGTGGTTTCCGCAATTGAAATTGTTCTCTGAACGACTGCAAAAAAAGTTACTAATATAATTGGTAATTAGAATTGACCTACATAGAAGATCAGATCTAGTTACCGATTCCAATTTCTGTTATACACCGCAGTAGTTTTAGAGAGCAATTTCAAATGTAGAAATGCTATTACGTTTCAGTGCATACCACTGCAAAAATAATTTACTTATGAATCATGGAGCGATTGAAATTTGTAACTGGAATTTACCTACATAGGTTAATTCTAGTTATCGATTACAACATTTTTTAATTTTTGTAGATATTTGTGAGTCATGTACTGGCTTTTCTTTTAGAATTTAGTGTGTCGTTTTCTCCACATTTCATGCTACTGTTTCGTATTTGTTGTCATTCATTTCATTTTCCCATTTTTCTGTTACATTTTAGTTTCTGTTCGTCCAAAACACACGCTTCCCTGCGCTTCTCCAGTTAAATTCAATAATTAATAGTAAAATTAACGCTATTTTATAACAATATGACTTCAGCATGCGCTTTACTGTATGACAGTTCAAAGGTTCTCTGTGCTTTTCTACTCGCATAAATTACGAGTATACTTCTCATCAGACATGAAAATATGTTTTTAAGTCTTGTTCTTAATTATTTTCGTTATCTTCAGTTCGTTTCGATATAATTCATGACGCGTGAATGTTATTGCAATTTTATCTTATGCTACATTCGTTTGTTAAGAGTATGATCGGTTGCTTTCATAGATCGCCTATAAGTAGCAACTTTGCCATAGGTATGACATCATTGCTCAAAACCGACGAGTGCAATGGAACACTAGAATTTATCCGTGGTTTCTACAGTTCGTTTATAATTTTAGTGAAAGCAAAACGATATTGCTTGTTTAATGTACAGAGCAAACATAAGTGATGGGCATGCTGTGATCATTCGGTATACCACAAAACTGCGTCCTTCAGGTAAGTTGAAAATTAATGTATTAAGCAAGGTATACTGTATAATGCACTTACGTTGTCCGTGGTAAATCTGCTGTCTGCTGCTGTTGGCAGTTCACTATGTTGCCGTAGGGTGACAGTATACGGCAGCAAATTAGGATTGCTCGATTTAATGCCTAATAGCACAGCTTAAAGTGCTGCGAGTTAAAAAGATTACGACCTTAATTCATTTACGAAGCATAGGAAGTTACGAACAATAATGTGATTGCCTACCCACATCCGATTAATAATTAATGTTCATTTCCCACCATTCATCACGAGACTCGTTACCAACTGCACCAGGCAACGGAAAGGCCGCCTACACTGAAAGTGCCCTTTTATCAAATTAATTATTTGTGATACTTCTCATCAGTTATGACACGTATAGCATTATATACAGGTAGCTACACTATTGGTTACTAAACGTCACGTGCAACTACGGCACTTAAGTTGTCGCTTGTATTAAACACGTAAACATGTTTGACACTCGGCTCGCTGGCTGATGGGAGCAGCTGTAAATGGGAAATGCCTTTGCAGTCGCTCCCATCGGCCACCGCACAGTGTGTCAACTTTGTTTGTGCGTACAGTATGTAAAGTAGCACTTTGTTATTTTAAATTTATTATATGTGTGTTTCTACTATTTAAGTCGCTTTTGTTGTTCTAGTTTACACCCACGTGGGTAATAAAAGGAACCCGCGAAATTTCGATTAGACGATAAATCAAACAAATCTAAAGGCTGTCAATTCAACTAAATAAACAGGCGTAACAATTATAAACAACTGGAATTCGAACGATTACAAAGATAATCTTCTGGGTAACGCGAAAACTGCATTTTATTGGCAGAACACGTAGAAAATGGAACAAATCCAATAAAGAGACTGCCTACACTACGCTTGTCCGTCCTCAGGGTAGAATATTACTGTGTGGTGTAGGATTCTAACCAGAAAGGATTGATGTAGGACATTGAAAAAGTTCAAAGGGCAGCTCGTCTTGTATTGTCGCGAAGTAGGCGAGAGAGTGTCACCAATGTGGTATGAGAATTGGGGTGGCATTCATTAACAATAAGTCGTTTTACTTCGCGGCGGGTTCCTTCCAACATATGTCAATCTACAACTTTCTCCTCCGGACGCGAAAATTTTTATAAGGTGCCCTCCTACGTAGGGAAAAATGGTCATCGTAATAAATAAGAGAAAGCAGAGCTCGCACGTAAGATATATTTAAGTGTTCGTTTTGCCTGAGCGCTGTTCCAGAATGGAGCGGTAAAGAAATAGCGCGAAAGTGGTTCGTGGATTCCTGTGTCAGGTACTTAACACTGACTTTACTTAACACTAATTTGACAAAAGTCATGCGATACCTCCTAATATCGCGTCGGTCCTCTTTTGCCCGGCGTAGTGCAGCAACTCAAGCCTTTGGAAGTTCCCTACTGAAATACTGAGCCATACCGCCTCTGTAGCCTTCCATAGTTGCAGAAGTGTTGCCAGCGCAAGATGTTATTCATGGACTGACCTCTAGATTATGTCTCTCCTCGAGCGATAGAGATAAGACGTCAAAAACTAAAAAAAAAGAGATTCTTCTAAAACATGTTCATTTTGTAGCGCACAACTTTATGAAGACTTTGATATATAAAACATATATATTCGAGGAAATGTAAGACATTGAACATTACAACTGCTGCAATATTAGAAAGGCCTATATCGTTTTATCTGTCAGGCAGTGACAAAATAGACATAATCAAAACGAAAAACTACATCAGTCTTGGGTACTATTGGTTTCAACAGCTTTTTCAGTATTAGGCAACGGCATTTGATTTTTCATGTAGCAAAACTTTTTACGAGCTTTCAAGAGGTAATAGATTGTTTCGCAGAAGGGAAAGCTCGCTGTGTAAAGCTGTAGCAAGATTAGAGAGAAAAAAGTACTGGGACCTAAAGATTGAAGAAGTAGTAGCTTGCTTATCTTCACCGCTTTTATGTTTCCTGTATTTAACTTTATGTCACACACAAGAGAAAGTTATTATCTAATAGGTAATAAAGAGTATAAATTTTCTGAAGAGTTGTTATTCTCCCAGTCACAAATAATCCCACGCGGTATTAATTGTGCGTTTTTTAAGGGCAGTAGGATGTCATACCAGCCGACTGGAAGCAGGAGAGGCACCACAGAATGTTTTAATTTCCATTGTCCTCAATATAAGTTTGATGGCTTCCATTACAAAATATATGCGTTTGAATTCCACAGACTGAAATACAGTGACGGTGCGCTAGAACAATGCTACACTCCTGGAAATGGAAAAAAGAACACATTGACACCGGTGTGTCAGACCCACCATACTTGCTCCGGACACTGCGAGAGGGCTGTACAAGCAATGATCACACGCACGGCACAGCGGACACACCAGGAACCGCGGTGTTGGCCGTCGAATGGCGCTAGCTGCGCAGCATTTGTGCACCGCCGCCGTCAGTGTCAGCCAGTTTGCCGTGGCATACGGAGCTCCATCGCAGTCTTTAACACTGGTAGCATGCCGCGACAGCGTGGACGTGAACCGTATGTGCAGTTGACGGACTTTGAGCGAGGGCGTATAGTGGGCATGCGGGAGGCCGGGTGGACGTACCGCCGAATTGCTCAACACGTGGGGCGTGAGGTCTCCACAGTACATCGATGTTGTCGCCAGTGGTCGGCGGAAGGTGCACGTGCCCGTCGACCTGGGACCGGACCGCAGCGACGCACGGATGCACGCCAAGACCGTAGGATCCTACGCAGTGCCGTAGGGGACCGCACCGCCACTTCCCAGCAAATTAGGGACACTGTTGCTCCTGGGGTATCGGCGAGGACCATTCGCAACTGTCTCCATGAAGCTGGGCTACGGTCCCGCACACCGTTAGGCCGTCTTCCGCTCACGCCCCAACATCGTGCAGCCCGCTTCCAGTGGTGTCGCGACAGGCGTGAATGGAGGGACGAATGGAGACGTGTCGTCTTCAGCGATGAGAGTCGCTTCTGCCTTGGTGCCAATGATGGTCGTATGCGTGTTTGGCGCCGTGCAGGTGAGCGCCACAATCAGGACTGCATACGACAGAGGCACACAGGGCCAACACCCGGCATCATGGTGTGGGGAGCGATCTCCTACACTGGCCGTACACCACTGGTGATCGTCGAGGGGACACTGAATAGTGCACGGTACATCCAAACCGTCATCGAGCCCATCGTTCTACCATTCCTAGACCGGCAAGGGAACTTGCTGTTCCAACGGGACAATGCATGTCCGCATGTATCCCTTGCCACCCAACGTGCTCTAGAAGGTGTAAGTCAACTACCCTGGCCAGCAAGATCTCCGGATCTGTCCCCCAGTGAGCATGTTTGGGACTGGATGAAGCGTCGTCTCACGCGGTCTGCACGTCCAGCACGAACGCTGGTCCAACTGAGGCGCCAGGTGGAAATGGCATGGCAAGCCGTTCCACAGGACTACATCCAGCATCTCTACGATCGTCTCCATGGGAGAATAGCAGCCTGCATTGCTGCGAAAGGTGGATATACACTGTACTAGTGCCGACATTGTGCATGCTCTGTTGCCTGTGTCTATGTGCCTGTGGTTCTGTCAGTGTGATCATGTGATGTATCTGACCCCAGGAATGTGTCAATAAAGTTTCCCCTTCCTGGGACAATGAATTCACGGTGTTCTTATTTCAATTTCCAGGAGTGTATTTGAAGAAGCGTGTCACTACACTTTGGTACGCATAAGACGCCAAATAAGCGAGACTGTTTTGGCACAAATGGTCATTTTTATCTACCTCATTTACATAAATAACACGACAGAATATAATTCACGAAGTACTAACATCAAATGCCTATTAGGCCTGCTACAAGCAAAATGTTTTATGTTGGGAAATAGCTTTACATCTGATTCGTATGCTGTAGTTTCACAAGCATGAGATCGGGAAGTAGTAGTATTACGAAATTTTTATATAAAATTTAGAGTCGGCACATTCTTCGATATAATTCGTGTGATGTCACCATTTCTTCTCCTTCCTCGTTCTATCGAACAATCTTGTCATCACAAATTATGTAACTCTTCCTGCCGTTGTCAAAACTTATTCTCCAGTTATCTTCACTAACCCTGACAGGATCATCGGTTTAGCTATCTCGCGTTTATTTTCCGGTTAGGCGTTAATATGTTTTCGCACAACGCGTTTTCCGCGCTGTTAAGAGAACAGAATTAAGCGGCTGCAAACCGGGGATTGTACAACTGGCTCCAAGTAGTGTAGCGATCTGGCAAAAATTTTCTGTCAAAATTTCATTTTCTTGAATACCCCAAGAAGATAATATGTAATCTTTTTTATCTGTTATTCCTGTTAGTCATTTATTTCCACTCTCGTGGTCTTAATCTATGGATTTGGCTAGTAATTGAAACAAAGCTTATCACACGCACAACCAGTCAACCACATAAACAAACAGCGATTAGAATTCACGCGTTCGGATTTATTCAGCTCAGCTCGTGTAGCCCCCTTCCCTTTTGTCTGCACTAAAGTTTTTTTTAATTTCTAGAGGCGACGTGAATTCCCTTGGCAGAGACATCACGGACACTATGCACGCATTCAGAAATCAAGTTATGATTCGTTCAGAAATCAGCTTAGAAAGTGTTCAAAACTGTTCAAAAACCAACAGGGATGCGTTTCAGAATTATATGAATAATCAATAGACCAATGAGCGTTGGATGCTAGGCGCTTTGTGAAACAAGGTTTTTTTATTCAAGAACATGAATTTGGCGCCCCCTCAATCTGCCGCCCAGGGCATATACACCCCGGGTTGCCGCCCCCCCCCCCCCAGATCTGAGATATTGTTTGGAAACATGAAGTCCGTGAATGGCAGCAAATGGTTTCCAGGTAGCCGAACCTAACCATTTCCAGTCAATGATCAGCTCATTTGGGCCAGAGGATCCAGTCTATTCCACATAAGCACAGCCCACACCATTATGGAGCCACCACCAATTTCCACAGTACCTTGTTGACAACTTGGATCCATCATTTCGTGGGGTCTGCGCCACACTCAAACCCTACTATCAGCTCTTACCAACGGAAATCTGTACTAATACCTGTATTATCAGGACACGGTGTTCCAGCCGTCTAGGGTCCAACTAATATGGCCACAAGCCTAGGAGAGACGCTGCGGGTGATTTGCTGTTAGAAAGGCTCTCGCGTTTGTCGTCTGTTGCCATATGGCCCATTAACGCCGAATGTCACCCTGTCCGAACGGATACATTCGTCATACGACCAACATTGAGTTCTGCGGTTATTTCACGCAGTGTTGCTTGTTACTCTCTATTCTGACAATTCTACGCAATCACTGCTGCTTTCGGCCGTTAAGAGAAGGCCGTTGGCCACCTTGGTGAGAGGTAATGCCTGAAATTTGGTATTCTCAGCACACTCTTGACACAGTGGATCTCAAATTCCACAATGATTTGCGAAATGGAATGTCCCGTGTTCAGAGTCTGTTAATTTCCGTGATGCGGCCATAAGCACGTCCGAAACCTTTTCACATTGAGTCACTTCAGTACAAAAGACAGCTCCGCCGATGCACTCCCTTTCTATATCTTGTGAACGCGATATTACCGCCATCTGTATATATGCATATCGCTATCCCATGACTTTCGACACCCTAGCGCAAGTGCGAATTGCAGAGTAGTCTAATAGATGCAGATGTGTTTCCCTGTACCCAATATGATTCGTAGTACCTGATTGTTAGGAATCATTTCAAAGAATTTTAGTGTTAGCGCCAACAACATCTTTGAATTAGAACTCTTTCTTCAACGCCAGATCCTGGTATTCAGTAATCATACGAATTTCATCATTAAGTTTTAATTCTTTTTGCTATTGTTAGTCACAGCAGAATTAATCTCAATTTGACTTCTCACGTAGACCAAATGGCATGGTCCGCTGCTTTTTACGATTTACATAGACGATCTGGTTGATGGTATTGACAGCGGTATTAGACTGTTTGCCGATGATGCTGTAGTCTACAGGAAAGTAGTATCACACAAAAGTTGTGAACAAATCAGTGAGGATTCACAGAAAATAAACGCGTGGTGTCATGACTGGCAGTTATCTCTCAATATTAGTAAGTGTAACCTACTGCGTATAACAAGGCAAAAATCCCCATTAATGTACAAGTACAAAATAAATGCCCAGTCTTTGGAAGCGGTAACGACCGTCAAGTATTTGGGTGTGACTATTCGAAATGATCTCAAATGGAATGATCAGATTACACTAGTAACGGGCAAGGCGAACTCTAGATTGCAGTTTATTGGTAGAATCCTGAAGCGATACAGTCTTTCAACAAAGGAAATAGCTTCAATTTGTTAGTTGGTCCAGTCTTAGAGTCTTTCTCAGGCGCTGCAGTCATGGACTGTGCGGCTGGTCCCAGCGGAGGTTCGAGTCCTCCCTTGGGCATGGGTGTGTGTGTTTGTCCTTAGGATAATTTAGGTTAAGTACTGTGGAAGCTTAGGGACTGATGAACTTAGCAGTTAAGTCCCATAAGATTTCACACATTTCTTGTTCGTCTGTATGGGACCCTTACCAGTTGGGTCTGATTCAAGACATTGAGAAGGTCCAAAGAAGAGCCGCAAGATTCGTGACTGGCACATTTAGCCATCGTGAGAGCGTTACAAATCTCATAGGAAGTTTGAAGTGGGACAACTTGCAGATAGACGGCGCACTAAGCGGAAGGGGCTGCTCACTAAATTCCTAAATCCAATCTTTGCCGAGGATGTAGAGCATATATTATTACCACCAATTTTCAAAGCGTGCTGTAACCACCATTCAAAGATAAGAGAAATTAAGGCTCATACTGAGGCGTTCAGACAATCGTTTTTCCCTCGCGCGACCCGCGAGTGGAACAGATGAGGGGAAATATGACTTTGGCACAAATTGTGCCCTCCGCCATACACCGCTTGGTGGCTAGCGGAGTATATATGTAGATGTAGATGTAGATTAATGAGGCACACTTGGATTTGGTCAATTCATAGAAATGCTTGGGTGAAACACTTTGTGGGTATGTGAAATGGAATGAACCCGCAGACTCAGGACTCAGTCATGTGGAAGACTTTATTTTATTGGTAGTTTACTGGGGAAATGCAATCAATCTACAAAGAAGATTACTTAAAATTCACTTTTACTTTATGTCCACCCTAAAGAACTAAGTATATACAACAATTTTCAATTGTTGTTGACATATATTAACAAGACATTTTAAGATGTACTGAGGTGTAAGTAGGGTCCAGAACTTAAAAATATCTTTTAGCACACTTGTAGGCATATCAATGCACTCTCAGCAACACATACTACTGAGGCGAGAGGCTTACTTTTTCACCACCACAAAAAATAAACAAATAAATAAATATTGGGACTTTTGCCCACAAAAAGCTTTTTAAGGAGGTATCTATGTCCATTGGACCTTCCTAGTCTGTACGGGCAGAGTATTTTTTTTATTGATGTATAAGTAGGCTCCTGAACCTGAAAGTAGTGAATATGACATTTATTGTGAAAACTCACATCTATTACTGAGACTTAAAATTATGTGTTAAGCTTAACTGAAGAATTTAAACCATGTTTGGAATTTGGTAGAAGATGTCATTAAAAACAACAAATTTAAAAATATAAAGTACCTGACTAGATTAGAAGTTTTTCAAATGGTGGGAACTAACAACACACACCCCCCCCCCCTCCCCCTCTGGTATTGTGAGAGTAAAAACTGTTTCTACCTGTTTCATGAAGCATAATATGCTTCCTCTTGGCTGGCTGTAAACTGTCAGGACTATATGTTTGTATGCTTCCTTACACACCATTGTGGTACAGCTTTTAAAAAGTTTTTCAAGGCAATAATTATTAATCTGAAGGCCTGGGACTTCACTTCATTTTTTGCATAAACCGTCATTCCTTGCTTTTTTCTTATTTGTTGTACAATATTAGCCAGTATCCATTCAAGTAATTTTGTGCAGTTTCTGTTATTTCCATGTGATATTCTAATAGGCACAACAGCTTTGCTTGAATCCTATCTAGCCTTTCACTTCATGTGCAGCTATTAGATGTTAATCAATTTTTTTAAAAAGAAAATGGAGATTCGGATGATTTGTAGAACTACACAAGACACATGCTCCTAAATGCCTTGGCTTTTTCCAATCTGCAAGATGCAAGCAGTGCTGTGGATTATGCGAGAAACAGAGGGACAATGACCCAACCACACCCCTGTGTGTACATCCATTTTCCCTGAGCAATTTCCCAAGCTGTGCATGAGTAAGTCCACAGAATACTTCATCCAGGGCTTATTGGACGACGCAAAGGGTGACATGATCTTCACAGAAGGCCTAGTGTGAAGAGCATTGTCAGCAATGTTCCTGATGCCATCCTGAACTGAGTAATTGGGCTTATTCTCCAAACTGTTGTCAGCAGCCCTTATATGGTATTATTTGGTATTGTGGTATTATTTTTCAAGAGTTTTCCCCAAAGACTCTAAATCACAACTGACATTCTTGAGAACCGCACTTCGCTTAAAAATACCAGTTACCTGATCATAACTTCCTAAAGAGTTATGTACCATTCCTCACAATCCCCAGCAATAAGAGCTGCTTGGTCTTCTTAAAACTTCCCTTCTTACACTTAGCTTGCATCATGTACCTTCTACTGTCAAACTGTTAACTGCAGAATGAAATTTTCATTCCGCAGCAGAGTGTGTGCTGATATGAAACTTCCTGGCAGGTTAAAACTGTGTGTCAGAGCGAGACTCGAACTTGGGACCTTTGCTTTTGCGGGCAAGCACTCTACCATCTGAGCTAACCAAGCACAACTCACAACCTGTCCTCACAGCCTTACTTCCACAAGTACCTCGTCTCCTACCTTCCAAACTCCACAGAAGCTCTCCTGCAAAACTTGCAGAACTAGCACTCCTGGAAGAAAGGGCTTTGCCACAGCCTGGAGGATGTTTCCAGAATGAAATTTTCACTCTGCAGCATAATGTGCGCTGATATGAAACTTCCTGGTGGGATGGGTCATGAGTCGTGCTTGGGTAGTTCAAATGGTAGAGCACTTGCCGTGAAAGGCGAAGGTCCCAAGTTCCAGTCTTGGTCTGACACACAGTTTTATCCTACCAGGAAGTTTCATATCAGCACACACTCCATGGAAGAGTGAAAATTTCGTTCTGGAAACATCCCCCAGGCTGTGGCAAAGCAATGTCACCTTTCTTCCAGGAGTGCTAGTTCTAGAAGTTTTTCAGCAGAGCTTCTGTGAAGTTTGGAAGGTGGGAGATCATGTAATGGCAGAAGTAAAGCTGTGAGGATGGGTCTGAGTCGTGCTTGGGTAGCTCAGGTGATAGAGCACATGCCCACGAAAGGCAAAGGTCCCGTGTTCAAGTCTTGATCCGACACACAGTTTTAATCTGCCAGGAAGTCTCATGTAACTTAACTTCTTGGGCTGCCTGAATGCTTTTTTCTGAAACAACTACAATGAAGCTATCAGACACACAATGTCTCATGGAAATTTTCACTGGTTTAGAAGTCCTGGCTGTAACCCAATCTTTAGTCTAACCCTAATATTACCATAGCTCACAAAGCTATTAACTATTATTGTACAACAGTTAAATATGCTCAGAGTTTCTAGGTCATCTGGTCATTGTCCAGTGTTGTGTAATGGTACTGACAAACACACCATCTCAAGAGGTGACCAACATCATTCCATATGTAGTTCATACTACAAATTCCACATGAAAACAACACTGATGTCCCTCACACTAATTGCTATTTCTCAGGATCCTAAGGTATTTTGCACACTTTTCCATTTTGCATTCAAAGTATTTGGCTACAAAACTTTCTTCAAAGGAAAATACTTTACTACCTGGAATGAATTCTGCATTTGATTTTTTGATAATATGAGAATTACTTTGCAATAACTGTGTTATGTACTTAAATTTAGCTTTTAAGCTTAAATACTTTGAATAATAAATTTTACTCTTGACAAACAATGAAAATTATTCATGAAAAATAACTTTGTTTTTGAAAGAGGATTAAATTTCCGTTAAGAACTGCATTATGCAATACAAAGTTTTAATGGTATATTTTATTAAAAATTATTGATTTCAGTCTAGGGTCAGATCATCATCAGGTCCAAGAACCATTTTAGCTATGCATCTGTGTAATTATAGTACCAGTTATCATATGTACTATGTTCCATCATTACTATTAGCTGTGTAGGTATAACATTGTGTCCATTTGCTCTCATAACAACTAACAAGCAGCTAATAGTAATCATGGAACATAATACATCTGATAACTGGTACTGTAATTATGCAGATGCATAGCTGAGATGGTTTTTGGAACCAGTGGTGGTCTGATCCTAGATCGAAATTAATTGTTTGTAGTAAAATATACCTTTACAGCTGTGTATCACATAATGCAGTTCTTAACATTCATTAAAGCTGTAAAACACCACATCCATGAAAGATTGTATTTGCTTATACAGTTCTGACATTCTTTCAGTATGAGGCTGATTTTGTCTGTCCCAAACACACGATGATCAGAACGTGTTGCTCAAGTGTGTGCAAATAATGTGAGCTGATTTTTCCATTGCATCATGAAGTTACCAAAGACAACATATTTTTCTTTGAAAAGGGAGTAGTACATGCTTTATTGCATATGAATGCTATAGTTTTGTACATCTACATCTTTTTAGATACTCCACAAGCCATCATACAGTGCATTGTGGAGGGTACTGTGTACCACTACTAGTCATTCCCTTTCCTGTTCCACTCACAAACAGAGCAAGGGAAAAATGATGGTCTGGGTGCCTCTGCATGAATCCTAATTTCTCAAAACTTATCTTTGTGGTTGTTATGCGCAGTGTATGTTGGTGGCAGTAGAATTGTTCAGCAGTCAACTTCAAATACCAGTCCTTTAAATTTTCTGAAAAGTGTTTCTCTCCACAGATTCCCATTTGAGTTCCTGAAATATCTCCATAACACATACATGTTATTTGAACCTAGGGGTATCAAATCTAGCAGCCCACCTCTGAACTGCTTCATTGTCTTCCTTCAGTCTGATGTGGTACGGATCCCAAACACTCAAGCATTACTCAAGAATAGGTCACACCAGCATCCTGTATGTGGTCTGCTTCACAGGTGAATCACTCTTTCCTAAAATTCTCCCAATAAACTGAAGTTGACCAATCACATTCCCTTCTACAGTTCTCACATGCTCGTTCCCATGAGATGGAGCAAGATCTGGTAGAAATAGTGTTAACTGTCACTGCAGTGGCCGAGCTAATCAGGACTGCTGATGAGCTCATGACAACTTTAAACATGATTCTATGACAATTACTATGAAAGGTACAACTGCTCCTAGTAATGAATATTTCACTTGACAATACAAATTAATAATAATTGGAGTGATCACTTCATATGAAGTATCAAATAAAAGTTGACATCAACAAACACCTCAATATGCTACATATCGAATCCTTCATGTATATCAAAAGTCACAGACCATTTTGTAAAAGACAGATATGCAAGTGTACCACAGCCATAAATCCTCAACAGCTGCAAATAATACGAAAACAGCATGAGTCGCCTAGTTCCTCAAGTAAATGTCATCATCTTATGGGAATCTTGCAAGTAATGAAAGCTTTAGTACAGAAATCAAAACATTCTTGGTCATATACTTATCTTGATGAATCGAGGGTGACTATGTTTGTTGAGCATAACACTACATCTTTTCACTGCAGAAGTTCTAGGCTTACTTTTTGGACGATTTTGTAATATTATTTGAATATGGAAGTCATACATTACAAATAATTTTCTGACATCAATATTCATAATTTTCTTCATTAGTTGTTAATTTTGGCCGGCCGAAGTGGCTGCGCGGTTCTGGCGCTGTAGTCTGGAACCGCGAGACCGCTACGGTCACAGGTTCGAATCCTGCCTCGGGCATGGATGTGTGTGATGTCCTTAGGTTAGTTAGGTTTAACTAGTTCTAAGTTCTAGGGGACTAATGACCTCAGCAGTTGAGTCCCATAGTGCTCAGAGCCATTTTTTTGTTAATTTTGTTTTTCAACATCTTTAAATCAACTCAACAACTATTGCCAAACTACTCACTTAACAATTGCTGCTAACTTGGCCTAACATCAGCCCTTATATAGATTACTAACAGTGAGTGGTATTTACAATACTGTTATTATTATTATTTTGTGTAATTAATGATGGAGAAAGATTTGTACAAATAAATTTACATTTGGCAATATGCTCAGTAGAAAATAAAATATATTTTAAATAAATTGTTTTGTAAGATACAAAGCTTTTCTATGCTAAGATTCATAAAATGAATGTTTTTAACAATTATTGTTGAAACGTCTATAATTCCATTAAAGAGGAAAGGCTGTTTTAATACTATACAATAATAGTGATTCTAATGCTAAAGATTTATCATTTATTAAAAAAAAAATGGCATTTCGATTTTTTTAAAGGACTGTTTACAGTTTGAAAACTTAATTGCATTATCTTATAGAATTCCGTTCCAGCAGTTTCAATAGTAGATTACATATTGCTTCAAGTACTGTTAAACAATGATCAGTATAAATTTAGAATCAAGACATGATTACAAATATGTAATCATGTCACTAAAAAGGCGTATCGTGTACTACTATACGAGAAGCTTGATCTGATATATTACAATATGCATGAAAAGATTTGTATCAAGAGGGCAGAAGGACACATTCTCTTCAAACTTCGTATGTATTTTGTAGTTTTAACTTAGCTCTTTCATATTCTAAAACCAGATGAAAGTATGTTTATGAATTTTCCTAATAACTGGTATTATACTGCATTATTTTTGTAATGAGAGCTCATAAAATTTTATGTGGTAATAATTGTATGATATATATATATATATATATCTTAGATTTGAATGCTGGTCATTGTTTCAATATTTGCTATGGTGTGTGACATCACAGAAATTATTTAAGGGCTAGCAGCAGTCTACACACTATGAGGTCATTACAAGCTGAGATGGTGAAGTGAGCAGACAGATATGATGTAGCGAAGGGTGTAGGAGATTGCACCAATTGCCCCAATGGCCTCCTACATATGACAACAATGTGGCCTCCCTACATTGAAAGGGATATGGATGTGAGCATGACAGAGGGTCTTTCCAAAGCACTGCAACACTACAAACATGTAAGTGTCAGGAGGTGATGGTGGAGCTGTTCCCCTCATGAGAAAACAATGGAATAGATCATGGACCACAGTCTAACCTTTGAGAGACAAACATTCCCTAAAGAAGAGTGGGCAAGTCACTGTCACTGTGGGCAAGTCACTATCACTGCTATGTGCAGGAAAATGTGCACTGTCACAGACACCAGCACAGTGGGCCATGCCTGCTTGACTGTAGCATCCAAACATGTGGCTTGTCCTGCACAAACTGCCATACCAACCATAACACTGACTGCCAACTGATTTCAATAATTGGTAGGGAAATATATGTTGGCTGAGCAAACACTCACAAATGACTGACCACAGAAGGGACAAGCTCCCACCTGGCATGCATCACCAGGTGGACCTAGCAGAGGCCACAGCCAGCAGTCAAATCAATGAAGCCCACAGAGGATTCTTGCAGCACCTAAAACAGTGGACAGCAAGGGCCAGCAGTTTGAGGGCTGCAAAAAATGCCAACTTGCCAACTATGAAGATTACCCAAAGATGACAACTGTTACCCTTCATGCATGCTGTCATCTTGGAATAGCTGATCGGAGCTGTCTGCAACCGTTCCCCACTTTTTGCGGACCCTGGCCATCTGAAAGAAGAAGTGGAAGAACTGGAATCTGGCAGAGATTTGGTGGTGCATGTCATGTCATCCCAGATGCATACGGAGTCTCCATCTCACATGGATATTGCAACCGATAACCCAGAGAACAAGAAGATCTTCTGGGTGATGCATGTGACTAACACAGTGATGACTGTCAAACATCTGAGGCACAACGTGGGACCTTCTCAGTGCTTCACTGACAAAGGGTGGGGCATGAGCCACCTCGTTGCCCCTTTCAAGAGGGATGTGTGAAGTGTGTGGGTGACCATGTGAGCACAAGATGCCTGTATGCAAAGACACACTCATTGACCTGCAAGATCTATGGCAGCAAGCAAACCACAAGCTAACATTGTTTAAGGTCATAAGATCATCATATCCCATGAGTTTGGTATGCCCTACAAGCAGAAGGCTAATCACTCTGCTCGAAGCTCATGCCCACGCACATAGACATTGGCGGGACTGCCCAAACCGGCAGCACACAGATGCCAGCCAGTGACAAGACCACAGTGGCCTCCAACCCAGGAGCAGCAGAAGTTCATATGGCCATAAATGTGCCAGGCCAAGCGCACCAGAGGAACAGTGAGATAATCCTCTCCCCAAGAGGAAATATCCACCTCTGGATGGACACCAACACCACTACAGGTAGCAGTAGCAGAAACCTTGCAATCACTGTCCACACTGAAGCAGCACCCCTCTATAATACACCAACTGCTGTAACCTGTGGTCTCCTGGCTTCCCTTAGCAACTCACTGACTGCAGTACTTGCCAACATATGCTGCATTATGTCTCAGAGACCATGATGAAGGCTGCCATAGCAGACTTGCCAGCTGCCCCACAGCCAGCCCAGTAAAGAAGCTCCTGACACGGTCCATACCACAGAAGTGATGACAGGCCAGCCCTGCTGTCAGCAAAAGGAAACAAAAACTGAAAACAGGAATAATGAAGACATCACAAGAAAAAGGAGTTGTGAAATTTTCTATTCACAACTCTTGGAGGCGTAGCACATTGTGCTCAAACTCCAAATTCACTGGGAGTAGACTCTTCTCCTCTCATGTGTATGCTACCTTTGGCCATAAGTCAGTAGTTGTACATTGCTGGATGCTTTTTTTAATGGGTTTTCTTGGTCGTAGTCAACACAGTCTGGGCGGCAAAACAGCCATGTCAGTTAAACAATTCAACTTTGTTTTGGTGCCAGTCGATGGACTTAGAATCATATTGCAGAATGCAAAAAAAATACTATAACTTTTTGTTTGATTTAGAAAATTTGATGATGGTTTTGATGATTGAGTTTGAGTACCCATATGAGCTTTATCTATGGGACTCAATGCACCTGACAACTTTATCTATTTTGCTGCAGTTAATATTGAAACGTATGTGCGATAGACTTGTTTGCTTGTTTTTACAACTATTATTTAGGAATTGAATTTTAGTTTTACATCATGATTAACAGTGAGAAACTGTGCTATAAGACTTTGCTTGCTTTTGAATTCTGTGATTAATGAACTGTTAAATGAACTTTGCATGCACATGTTCTGTTGCGTTTCTCTGCTGCATTAAATTAATTATTATTTATCTTCATTTTCATTCGAATCCATAATAGTGTAAGACCACTGTTCACAAATGTGTGAATTACTTTCAGTAAACATTTATTTGAGAATGAAATTTTCACTATCCATTGGAGTATGTGCTGATATGAAAGTTGCTGGCAGATTAAATCTGTTCTGAGTTTGAGTCCCAGTCTGGCACACAGTTTTAATACACCAGGAAGTTTTGTATCAGTGCACACCCTGCTTCAGAGTATAAAATTCATTCAGGGAACATCCCCCAAGCTGTGGCTAAGCCGTTTCTTCAGAGGACCGTTTCTTTCTGGAGTGGTAGTCCTGCAAGTTTTACAGAAGAGCATGTTTAAAGTTTGGAAAGTAGGAGATGAGGTACTAGTGGAAGTAAAGTTGTGATGACAGATTATGAGTCATACTTGGGTAGCTCAATTGGTGGAACCCTTAACCATGAAAAGCAAGGTCCCAGGTTGGAGTCCTGGTCCAGCACACCATTTTAATCTAGCAGGAAATTTCATTGTTTACTGGCTTATATGATAATTACACTGTTTTGACAACATTATTAATCTTATGAGATTTATCCCTATAGTTCACACATTTATAAATTATTTTACTAACCTGCCTACTAAATTGTAATGACCTTTGAGTCAGTTCTTTAATAAATGCATGGGCTTCAAAGTACTGTTGTATGGCCAATCTTTACAATATTAAATCAAGTCAATCTAATGATCTAGGTCATGCACTACCCAGACCAAAAGTGGTTGTTAAAACTGTTGGTGCAGTTATAAGTTCAGTTCTAAGCACCTTGTAATTTTTTACTGTTTCAATAAATGATTAGTCTTTACGTCTTTGGGGACAGTAAAGAAGGAAAATGGAACTTACATTATACAGTATTTTCAAGACAAAAGTTTCCTTGCACTAATAAATCACATATTCAGTTGTAGAAAAATATTTTTTATTTGAAAATCCATTAGCAGCACTTTCAAGCAATAACATCAAACTCAGCTGTGATAAATAACCATGCCTGTCACATAACTGGAAGCTAGGGCAAGTGGGAAACAGTACAATCACAACATGTGTCTTATGAAGGAGGGCTATTTATATCTTGAACGTACAGTGTAATTTTTGTATTTCAATTCAGATGAATTATAGTAGCAGTATCATGCTGCATATAGAAATTTACATGCTCAAAATATTCTTCCTTTGATGATAACTGAAATATTGAGAAGTAGGAACATTGTTTTAATGGTTCTATGGCAACTAACTCAACAACATTACTAATAATTAGTCAACCTAGATCATATGGTTGCAGTATTTCACATTACAGAAGTACCTATATTTTCTGATATATTATGTGCCATACAAATAGACAAGAAATTTGAAAGTCAGAGTGTCTTAAAGGTTCAGTAGTTCTCTATGAAACTGAGCAACAAAGAACTGATTTCAGCTTTGGAATGTGCCTTTTATGCTAGTTTTCCTTTTTAATATTAGCCATGGTACAACCTTAGAGAATTTTTAGTTTTATATATATTTCTTATCATTCTAAGTTATGATGTTTCATATGTTTATTTATTAGCTGTTCAGCATGTTTACCACACAAATGGCTTCACCAAAATACATTTTCATATTTCATAAAAGTATAATTGTTCCTAATTTTTACATTATACATTATGCATACATATACATACATCTTTTTAGTAGTTAGTAATCTGTACATTTTACTCACATCATCATTTTACAAATACATAAATACATATAGATACATAAACTTGTTACTGATCAGAAAATTTCAGCAGTAATCATTATACAGTTAACGTTCAAGAATTAATTATATGGCTTTACACATTTAGTTAATGATAGTTACATTATTTCATTGTTTATACATTCCTTCCAAATTACTTCCAAGATATTCTTCATCTGAATAGTATGCTTTATTTTTGAGCCATGTGTCTAATACCTCCTTAAATTTAAAGAGGGTGAGGGTTTTGACAGATTGTGGCAGTTTATTATATAACTTCAGACTTAGAGGTATGTGACTGTTGTGTGTCAGTGACAGCCTAGAATATGGTATATCAAACATGCAGTTGTTTTGAGTGCTGTGCAAATGTAAATTCATTCTCTGTGTAAATTGTTGTATATTTTCTTTTATGTATAGTAAGCAGTTATATATATATACAGAGAGTTGGAAGTGTCATTATGTTTAATATACTGAAGTGCTCCTTACAGGTTACTTTTGGACCCAATCCTTGTATACATCTAATTGCTTCTTTTTTTGCCATTTGAATACACAGTTTGTGCCTGGTGAATTACCTCATAACAGAATCCTGAATTGTAGCTGTGACTGAAAGAATGCATAGTAGCAAAGCATCAATAAACTTTTACTGACAGAATATCTTAGTTTACACAGCAGGAATATTATGCATCCAAGCTTGCCTGTCAGGTAGCTCATATGATCATCCCATGAAAGCCGTTGTTCAATTTTTAGTCCCAATAGTTTGACACTGTGAGTCTCTGCTTTTCGTAACTTCAGATTAAAATAAATTTCTTTCGTTTTTGCGTTGTTTCTACATAACTGGTTAGCAATACACCACACCCTACATTTTTGAAAAAGTTCATTATTTTTGTTTACCACCTCTTGCATACTCTCACCTGTGGAGATCATAATCATATCATTAGCATATAACACATTTTTGCATGTTATATAGTTTGAGAAGTCATTAACATATATAATAAACAGGAAGGGTCCAAGAACGGAATCCTGTGGAATTCCTCTCTTAATTTTCATTAGATCTGACCTTTCATTGTTCACATATACTAACTGTTGCCTGTTATTTAGGTATGACTTAATCAAATTAAGTGGTTTGTCTGCAATACCATAATATTATAATTTTTTTAACAATTATCTTAGGTGATACCAAATCAAATACTTTGCTCAAGTCTATGAGTGTTGCACAGGTGGTTAGTTTCCTTTCAAAAGTGTTGTGAATGTCAGTTATCAGGCTTCCAATAGCTTTTATGGTTGACTGATTGGTTCTAAATCCAAATTGACTGTCATTAAGTAATTTATTGCTCTCAAAATACATGTAAATCTGTGTTGAGCAGCTCTCTATGATTGCCCAGTCTAGGGACAATTGATATTCGTCTATAGTTATCTGGCATTTCTCTGTCACACTTTTATATATGATGACAACCATTATTTGCAACATTGCCTTACTAAAATAAAATAATAAAATTGCGGGTGATATATAAGTAGTAGTATAAGCCAAGACAAATACTTTTGGTATAATTGAGATATTAAGCAGAACAAAGGCACATAAGTAGGGCTTAGCGTGAATCCTTGAGCTGATTTGGTGTTAGTGGAAAAAAAGTTAGCAGTTTTGCAAGCTGCAGTTTTAATTAGTAATGTTACAGCTACATCAGAAGACTGGATTATAATCAAGCCTATTAAATGAGTAAGCATCAAAGTGTATGAAGTTTCTTAGTCAACTCCATTAAACTGATGAAAGGATGTGATGTATAACATTTTAAGCTGAGAGGATGTATTGTAATTGTAAAACTGACTCATTACAGATCATATCAAAATGTTGCAATTATGATCCAAGGAGTACACAAATAACTAACTAGGAATTCCTTCTAAACTACCTTGTATTAAACCAGTTTTCCATTTGGATTTATGGGACATAATTATGAAGATAGATTGATTGCAATTTCCCAGTATTCTACCAATAAACTGAAGTCTACCACGTGCTTTCCCCACAACTGAGCCTAGGTGATCATAACATTTCATATCTCCATAAAGTGTTACACCCATGTACTTGTAGGGGTTGGCCAATTCCAACACTGACTCATTGATATTATAACCATAGGGTAGAATGTTTTTTTTTTTCATTTTGTGAAATTCACAGTTTTACATTCATGAGCATTTAAAGGAAGTAGTCAATCTTTGCATCACTTTAAAGTCATATCAAGATATGACTGAATATTTATGCAGCTTCTTTCAGGTAGTACTTTATTACAGATAACTGTGTCATCTGCAAAAAGGCTTAAGTTACTATTAATATTGTCCACAAGGTCATTAATATACAACATGAACACCAAGGATCCCAACACACTTCCCAGGGGCACACTCAAAGTTACTTCTGCGTTTGATGATGACTCTCCGTCCAAGATAACATGCTGCATCCTCCTTACCAAAAAATCCTCAATCCAGTCCCAAATTTTACTTGATATACCATATGATCATACTTTTGACACTAAGCGTAGATGTTGTACTGAGTCAGATGCTCGTTGGAAATCAAGAAATTGTGCATGTACCTGACTGCCTTGATTCAAAGCTTTCAGTATGTCATGTGAGGAAATTGCAAGGTGGCTTTTGCATGATCAATGTTTGTGGAATACTTGCTGGCAGGCATGGAGGAAGTCATTTTGTTCAAGATACCTCATTATGTTTGAGCTCAGAATACATTCTAAACTCTACAACAAATCAATGTTGAGGATATCGGATGATAGTTTTGTGAGTCACTTATACTACCATTCTTGTAAATGGGTGTAAACCAAGCTATTTTCCAAGTACTGGGCATGGGTTTTGGTTTAAGGGATCTACAATAGATTATAGTTAGAAGATGGAGTAACTCAGACACAAATTCAGCATAGAATCTGATAGGGATTCTATTGGGCCCTGGAGCTTTGTTCAGTTTTAATGCTTTCATCTGTTTCTCAACAGCACTGTCACTAACACTTACTTTACTCATCTTTTCACTGGTACAAAGACTAAATTGGGGCAATGCTCCTGGGTTTTCCTTAGTAAAGGAAAATTTTAAAATGGACTGGAGCATTTTAGCTTTTGATATTCTACCCTCAATTTCAGTGTTTGTCTCTTTTGTGAGTGACTGGACCCTAACTTTGGTGTCCCTAACAGCCTTTTCATACAGCCAGAATTTCTTTGGGTTTTGTGAAAGATCAATTGATAGTATTCTGCAACAGTAGTCATTGAAGGCTTCACACATTGCTCTCTTGACAGCCAAATGCATATCATTCAGCAGCTCTCTATCTATAGCCATTTGCACCTGTTATGCAGTAGTCTCTCTTTCTTTTGAATTTTATTTACACTGACATATCATGAATGGGTTCCTCCCACTATGAACTGTTATACTGGATAGATATCTGCCCAGTGCATCAATTTTTATTTTAAACTTGAACCACAGTTTCTCTATATGCTCCTGTCAGGTGCTGAAGGTTTGAAGTTCCTCACTGAGATATGACAATACTACTTCTTTATCTAGGTTACTAAACATATATATCTTTCTACTTTTTTTAGTTGTCCTTTGTACTTTGGTAATCATTCTTGCAACAACCAACTCATAATGAAGGTTAGAAGGATTGGCAGGTTCATCAGACCCCAGGATGAGACAAAGATGTAGGTGCATAGCATAAATACACTACTCTGCAAAACTTAAGGTAAAGTATCACAACATATTAAGTACACAGTGGGAATGAACAAGAGTGTGGGAGCATGTTGACAGAGGTATCGCAGGCAATGCACAGTAAGTTGGATGTCACATCGCATGAGGTTAGTTTGACTGTAGCACCAAATAGAGCTAGCTAGTCTTGTAACATGATGCAGTTAAAGGAATGAGAAAAGGTACTGTGTGTCAGTCAGCAATTATAGTGCACTGTGGTGTTGTACTCCATTATACCATGGCCAGGAAACAACATTTGGATGACTTCTCATAAGGAAGAATCATCAAGCAACTGGAAGAAAGACTGAGCGTGATAAGTGTAGCCCAGGAGTTTGGTATTGCTCACAGCATTGTTTAATGTGCATGGGGAGCACTCCAAATCACAGGCACTGATGCCCAAACAAAAGAAGGTGGTCAACAATGGTCAATTACTGTAGTGGATGACTGCTACACTATGTAACAGGTACGAAGGGACCCATTTCAGACAGTGGATGCAATTTCAGCCATATTTAATAGGAATCCAAGGCATGCAGTTACATCCTCCAGTCGCACAGTGACTGCAGGGGATGGTTTCTTTGGCTGATGACCAGTACCTTGTGTTCCATTGGCACCTACACACTGGCAGCACCATTTGTGATGGTACCAAGAGCTTAGGGACTGGTCCAATGAGGAGTGGGATCACAATCTCTTCTGAGATGAAAGGAGATTGTATGTGAGTAGTGATTCAGGATACACCCTCATAGGGTGAGAGGTGGGAACTGACAATGCACCCAGAACCATTGTCAAACATAATCATTCTGGTCATCCAGGTCCTGTAGTGTGGGGAGGCATAATGTTGCATGACTCCAAGTCTTCGTACATAGTACCCTCACCAGACAACTTTACTGTGGCTCTGTACACCTTCCCCACATGCATCTTGTCTGGGATGCTTTCAGCCCTTAATTCATTTTTATGGATGACAGTGTGTAACCACTTCAACGAGCACAGGTGAAGGAGCTGTGGCATCGATAGATCGTATCGACCATGATGAACACAATCTTTGGGCTCTTATTGCTCTGCCGAGCCTCCATGTTACTTTTTAGTTCTGTTCTGTATCCTAAGCTGTGTACATGTTTATAACTAACTACGAAATATATATCTATGTGGAATTTAATGGGGATAGTTATTGCATTCAACTGATAATCGTATCCTGTTCCCATACTGGTGACCCCGAAGTTTCTACGTCTCCCGCGACTTCCGCGCTGGATGTTGTAAATCAACAGGTTATGCGCATGATGCCATGGCTACCTCACTCAATGCTTTGTTCGAAGATTTGGAGGCCCAACTATGACAGCCAGGTCACTCCAATCCTTCGCCAACGACAAGCTCTCCACTAATCGACAGTGATTTGCGATCTCCAACCAAGTTAACCTCAAACTTTGTTGTTCTACAACAGTCGAGTGCTACACCGTTAACTCAGGCAGTGGACTCAGGTTTCGTGTTGCCGCACTGTGCTCGCCAACATATGAAATGTAAAGTGGATAATTTTTAGAACTGTGTAACTACTGATTGATCGTGTAATGTTCAAAGTGACCTACATTCACACACATACTTTGACTCTCAATGGGCTGCAATGTCGGTTACAGTTGTGTCATGTGCAATGCTGCCATTTGTGCAAAACGCATATGCTATCAACCTATTCCAGTTTTGCCTCACTCACAAACTAACGATGGACATTTTCATGCACCAAATTCCCCTTGATCACCAACCAGACCTGTTGCTCAGTTTTTTGACCACGTGGGCTCAAGCACATCTTACGGTGCTTTGCCTTCCACGAACATTTTACTGCAACAATGCAATCTTCAGCAAGTTTCACCGGTAATTTATAGTCCGACCACACGGGTTGTGTTCCTGATGTGCACAGAAAACTCACACTGTTGTCTCATGAAGAACAAACCCACCCCCACCTATCCCCCCCCCCTTCCCCCACCTCCCCCACCCCCACTCATGCATAGGCGCTCCAATTCCAACAGTTCAGCCGCTCGCCTCTCCCACAGTTCTGGCTGTGTCTGCTGTGCCAGCCTTCCACGTCATTTCTGAAGTGAACTATTTCAAATCTGTACCTCTAACCACCGGTCCAGTTTACGGGATGCCACACGTGTTGTGCAACTGCTCGTTACCAAGGCACTGACTGTGCCAGCTGAATCGTGGTTTCGTGACACACCAAGGACAATGCAACCCGCCGTTGCTTTGGACATGCTTGCAAATAAACACACCTATGCCTATGGTGCTGGGCTGCAGTATGGCCCCTCCTGGACCAGCAGGCCTTCCAAGGTACACTGAAGCCGCCTTCCCCCCCTCTCCCCATCAGGCTATCTGCCGAAGCTGCCCTCTTCATAGGAGGACAACCCCATATCATGGTTTGCGCTTGTGGAGCATTGTTCAAGTTGCATCATGTGTATGATGACAACTCTAAATTCCTAAAGTCTCATCACGCACCTCCATGATCACTCAGACTTAATTTGTGATCTACTCCTCTCGCCACTGCCTCTGCCAAAGAACGAGTTTGCAAAGCAAACAATATTCGTCAGGATCTTGTACAAGGAGCACCTGGGGAACCAAACTCCATCACAACTGTGGCGCCACCTTTGATTACTTGTGAGTGAACATACGATGTCGGATGTAACTCTGTGGGCAGTATGGTCCGCCAAGTTTCCTACTGACCTACAGATTCACCTGTTACTGCACTCAATAAGTTTTCGTCTTCGCATTGCAGACCAGCTGTATGCACTGCTATCTCAACACCAACCAGCACACCACCCATCACTGGTTGCCACAACTGCTCCTGTTTACCAGCTGTCTGCGGGCAGAGGCAGTGCTCCCTCCACTTCAATGCCGTCTACAGTGCCTGGCAGTATTCAGTCGCTCTTTCCTCTGACCGAGCACTCGAGAATCGCCCACGCACCATACATGCCAGTATACATACTGGAACAAATCAATGAGGGCAAGACTCCTCCGTTGCCACAGTTGCCGCCACCACCACATCTGGCTAATCCTTATTGTTGGTACCACAAGGTTTTCGGTGATGATGACAAGAAGTGTCAATCACCTTGCCAGCCAACCGCAGGATCAAGAAGACGCCGAGTCCTGTGGGGAACCTCACAGGCATCCTCACACATTGCACTCCGTCCACTCGTCTCCCTGGCCGAGCGGTTGTTTATATGTGACCGACATTTCGTCACAGCTCGTCTTCCTAGTCGACAGAGGCGCTGACGTGTCTATCATACTCACATCGTTGGCCCCTACCGCCTTTTCACCTATGAAGTCACTTCTTTTGTGGCGGCGTTCGTAGCGACAAACAATTCGCTGTAGAAACGGCTTACGAAGTCACCGCCACACTTTTAATAGCGGGCCGACCGGTCCGCTGGAACAGTGAACAGAAAGATGAAAACCCAAACACTCTGATTAAATAAAAGTCGGTACTTATATTTATTAACGAAGATACAGGAACACAGTAGTGAACTCCGTGTCTACAGAAATCTGTCTAGTTCGAGTCGGAGCGGCTAGGTCAGCGTCGGCTGACGACAAACAACAACTCTGCTGCGATGAACACACAACTGACTAGCAAGTACACAATTCGGTGGCGAGTATACAACTGAGCGGCGAATACAGAACTGTCCTAGCGCTCGCAACTCCAGTGCTTAAGAAACCAGAAGCCAGCGGTGGCGCGCGCAGACTTGCGGCGATTTCCTGTCTCGCTGGCGCTGCTTATGCGGACGGCGTCCGGACTTTGATGCTGCCAACCTTTTGGCAGCGGGCTCGGGTGGCATTACTGGCTAGGATATAACAACTTCTATGAGCTGTCAGCGCATCAACGTTACAAACCTCAGGCTCTGTCAAAGTTACTTTCTACATTGCTGACATCGATGAACCAATTCTCGGTATGGATTTTTTGTCATATTACAAACTCTCTCCAAACGTTGTTCAGGGCTCAGTGCTACATCATCCCACTAACACTCAGATACTGTGCTCCCGCACTTATGTTCCACATTCTATTTCTCTTGTGACATGTGAGTTATTACGTAAGTGCTCCGCCCTCACGGGTGACATTGTGACCTGCGTCACTAACCTACTCTCAGAATACAACTCAGTGGCGCACCTCTGCCGGAAAACGACGAGCTGGAACAATGAATAGCATACACTTACAATGAGCTCGTCACAGCTAGTACCTCGCTTCTGAAACTGCAGTCCACAGTGCCGCCACCTAATCGTATTTCTTCAGCAGACACCAGCTCAGACACTCAGCAGGTTAGTCCTAAAACATTAATTTCGTGTGACGATTCATGTCCGTTAGACACCGCACCCCCAACACGCTCGCCACATTCAGTGCCATGTGTTTCAAACAGTGCTTCTAATGACAGTCGCGTGCACGATACGACCACGCCCACCGCGCAGGTAGCAACCCCCCGTGTTGATAAGCATTCCCCCCCTCTCGCCCGCCAGCCACATGACGCAAACGCCTCTCTCAGCGGTTACCCAAGTCAAGGCTGACAAGATACAGTCACTACACGTCCCGACCCACTCCGCACTGCGCGCAGCCGACTTCACCAATCAAGCACACGCTGCGCTCACATAACAGGCATGTGACTTTCGTGCTGCCTTTTCCCACTCGAGCTAACCGGTATGCCTCGTCGTGCTCCATTCGTCCAAAACCTTCACGTCAGAACGTTGCTCAGTCTCGTGTGCAGTTCCCAGTTTCTTCCATCACTGATGGAACGACACAAGAGATAGTTACCACTGCCAGCCTTCCTATTAGGCACAAGGTTAGATGCCTCAACCCCATTAAGTTGTACGAGGCCCGACAGCAAATTAACGAACTTTTGGAGGCAGGTATCCTGCAACCATCAGACAGCAACTGGTCTTCACCGATTTACCTCGCCTCCAAACACGACGGTTTTTTCGATTGTGCAGCGACTACAGACGCTTAAACGCTAATACCGTCTTGGACAATTACCCAGTGCCGAATATAAACGAATTCACTCATATGGTATCGGGCACCACAACCTTCAGTGTTATTGACCGTAAACGTGCCTATCAGCAGATACCCGTAGCACCGGAAGACATTCAAAAGACAGCTATTATCACGCCACTCAGTTTGTTCCTATACAGCTTCATGTCATTCAGCCTGAAAAATGCGGCACAAACATGGCAACGTTTCATCAACTCAGTCTTATGACAGTTCGAGTTTTGCTTTGCATATCTAGATGACATACTCATTTTCAGCAACTCGGCTGAGGAACACGAAAATCATTTATCCTAGGTACTCCAGACCTTGAACTCCAATGGTGTCAAGGTCAACAACAACAACAGAGTCCAATTGCGCCAGTCTTCTGTGACATTTTTGGGTTACACCGTTTCCACAGACAGAATACAGCCTCCCAAATCCCATGTGCAGACCATCACGTCACTGCAGCCTCCGGCTACTTAGAAAGAACTCTGACGTTTCTTGGGTAAAATAAATTACTACGGTTGGCGATAGCCTTCTGCCGCCGCCATGCAGGCCCTGCTGACAGACTCGCTGTTGGGTAAACAGACTTCAGGCCTTAAACCAGTTCGCTGGACTGAACCTATGTTGGAGGCCTTCAAGGCTCTAAAAACTTCCTTAGCTCATGCCGTGACACTCGCCCATCCCGACCTGTCGGCGGAGATGTTCATCACTAAGGACGCCAGTGACATCACAGTGGGTGCAGTACTATAGCAACGCAAAGGTGACATGGTTTCATCCCTTCATTTCTTCTCTAAAAAACTGTCTACAGCTCAGAAGAAATATTCCACTTTTGATAGGGAACTTCTGGCGGTCTATGAAGCCATCAAACACTTTCGACCTGACGTTGAGGGCTGTTCTTTCTTCATCCTTACTGATCACAAACCACTAGGGGATGCTTTCTGCAACCCTCCTGCAGACTCACCCCCTCGGCGTTTCCGCCACTTTGATTTAGCCTCTCAATTCACAACAGAAGTTCACTACATCAAAGGCACAGAAAACATCCTCACTGATTTTTCCTCGTGGATCAATACTGTCTCACGCATCATTGACTTATCCAACCTGGCTGCTCTCCAGGCCTCTGATGAGGAATCTCAAGCTCTCCTCGAAGATCCTCAAACATCTCTTGTGTTTACCAAAGCCAAGTTCCCTGGCGTTTTGAATGAGGTGTGGTGTGATCCTTCTACCGGCACCCTGCGGCCGTTGCTCCCACCCTCATTGTGCCGGCAAGCTTTCGGCACCTTGCATAACCTCGCTCACCCTGGCGTCCGCATGGCCACATGGCTCATATCCGAGCATTTTGTTTGGAAAAATATTAAACAGGACTGTCAGACATGGGCTCATAGCTGCATCACCTGTCAACACAACAAAATCGGCCTCCACAACTCCCCTCCACTAGGCAAGTTTGACATTCTGCAAGGAAGATTTCGTCATGTACATATCGACCTTATCGGTCCACTACCACCATCGGAGGGCCACAGATATATTCTCTCCATATTCGACTGCATGTCTCACTGAGTGTAAGCTGTTCCTTTACCCAAAATCACCACTGAAACCGTGGCCAATGGTTTCGTCTCCTCATGGATCGCCAGGTTCAGTTGCCAGACCACCATCACCACCAACCAAGGTTGGCAGTTTGAGTCTGCCCTGTTCACCATTTTATGTAACATCTGTGGGATTAAAATAATTCATACAACAGTCTACCACCTGCAAAGCAACGAGTGTTGAATGGTGGCACCACCCTCAAAACTTCCCTCAGATGCCATGACTGCCTCTGGTCTGAGGTGCTTCCATGGTTGTTACTCAGTCTCCATTCGACCTTTAAACCAGACTTACAGGGAACCATCGCTGAATTCGTTTTCAGGGTGAACCCAGTCCTACCAGCGGAATTTAATCTGCCTCAAGCACCCAAGGATTTTCCCTCTCCCCAGATTTCATTAGTTGCATGCGCACTCACTTCAAACATGCATGGCTACACCCACCTATCAACCATTCCCCACTGGACACTTACGTGCCAACCGCACTCAACACTTGCTCCCATGTTATGTTCAGGGATGATTCCATTAGACAACCCCTGCAATCACCCTACCTTGGCCCCTTTAAAGTACTCCGGCAGGGTGAGATAATGTTCGAGATTATGGTTAAAGATCATCCTCAAACTATTTCATTGCACAGGCTTAAAACTGCTTTCTTGGACTCCGATGCCCCTCTGCCATCTCAGTCATACCCTCCTGACGAATTTTCTGCCATGGAGCCTGAAAATACCTTGTCTCATCCCATGGTGCTGCTTTTCCCAACCCATGATTCGTCATTGCCATTCACAGGTTTTCCAGGCATGTCACCATCCACCCCATGTGCAAATTTTGCTGTCACTTCACCGACTGCAGAGACTCACTCTCCCACATTCAACCTGTGCTGGAACGTGCCACCACACCACGTGGACAACGTGTCGATCGTCATTTTTGATGACTGTGTGCTCGTGCTCCTAACAGACACCACGGCCTCACCCTCCAATGGGCAGTTAAATGTCAGTGTAGTGCATAACTTGTACCTCCCCCATGAGTTTGACCCATAAGAAATTCGCACATCCATCTCCTCGGACGGCTCAATCTGCATTCAGAGCAGGCATGCCTGCACCATGCTGCAGGCTGTTCCACACGCCTGCTCTCGGGCTGGATGACACATTGTCCGCCCCCACTGGTTGACTGATTGTGAGGTGGCCTGCCACCAATCACTCCACCTCCACACCCTGCCTCGGCTGAGATGGAAATCCCACCTGCCGCCTCGCATGACTACAACCAATGCCGACACCCACATGACCCCCACTCAAGCCTCACAGGTGGTACTCCATACTGTGGTGGACGAGGGGGGGGGGGGGCTGTGTGGCATCAATAGGTCGTATCGACCATGATTAACACCATCTTTGGACTATTATTGCTCTACCAAGCCTCCATGTTAGTTTTTAGTTCTGTTCTGTATCTCAAGCTGTGTATACACGTTTATGATTAACTACGAAATGTATCTCTATGTGGAATTTAATGGGGATAGTTATTGCATTCGACCGATAATCATATCCCATTCCCATAGAGCTATTGGAAAGAGAGGATATTCATCAAATAGATTGGCCTGTCCTTCCAACAACTTACATCCCAACAAGCATGTGTGGGATGCAGTGGAAAGATGACTTGCAGCACATACAGATGCAACAACACTCATCCAGCAGTTGTCAACCAAGCTGGCAAAGGAATGAAATGGCCTACCACCAGAACTCCTAACCAACCTTGTGGCAAGCATGGAAGCTTGTAACAGAACATGCATTGTTGGCTGTGTTGATCATACACCCCTATTAAAAACCATGTCTCATCGTTTGTAATGTCCTTCGGACCATCATGCATCGTGGTAACATCAGTGAAATTATTGATTTTTAATCTGTTCATCTCATTACATAACTCTATCACTTACTTGCAGTAGCAGTTCTTTCCATGTGTGGTCCAAGTTTCATTGTGCTATGTTTCACTGCAATGACACATCATGCGAAAGTTACTTTCATCCTTAAGTTTTGCGCACTAGTGTATCCTGGTGACATAGTTGTTATATCTCAAATATCATCACTTGCTCGAGAGTCCTGTTGCTTACAACAATTCCATGTTCCTTCAGTTGTATCAAGCTTTGTCATCTAGAATTGTCTAATGTATGTGCTGCACCACATAATCAAATTATTGATTCTTGGTATTAAATCACATCATCTGCTCCAAATAATTTGTGAGTATTTTCTCCATGTTGTTGTTGTTGTGGTCTTCAGTCCTGAGACTGGTTTGATGCAGCTCTCCATGCTACTATATCCCGTGCAAGCTTCTTCATCTCCCAGTACCTACTGCAGCCTACATCCTTCTGAATCTGCTTAGTGTATTCATCTCTTGGTCTCCCTCTGTGATTTTTACCCTCCACACTGCCCTACAATACTATATTGGTGATCCCTCGATGTCTCAGAACATGTCCTACCAACCAATCTCTTCTTCTAGTCAAGTTGCGCCACAAGCTCTTCTTCTCCCCAATTCTATTCAATACCTCCTCATTAGTTATCTAATCTTCAGGATTCTTCTGTAGCACCACATTTCTAAAGCTTCTATTCTTTTCTTGTCTTAACTATTTATCGTCTATGTTTCACTTCCATACATGGCTACACTCCATACAAATACTTTCAGAAACGACTTCCTGACATTTAAATCTATACTCGATGTTAACAAATTTTTCTTCTTCAGAAACGCTTTCATTGCCATTGCCAGTCTACATTTTATATCCTCTCTACTTTGACCATCATCAGTTATTTTGCTCCCCAAATAGCAAAACTCCTTTACTACTTTAAGTGTCTCATTACCTAATCTAATTGCCGCAGCATCACCCGACTTAATTTGACTACATTCCATTATCCTCGTTTTGCTTTTGTTGGTGTTCATGTTATACCCTCCTTTCAAGACACTGTTCATTCTGTTCAACTGCTCTTCCAAGTCCTTTGATGTCTCTGACAGAATTACAATGTCATCGGTGAACCTCAAAGTTTTTATTTCTTCTCCATGGATTTTAATACCTACTCTGAACTTTTCTTTTGTTTCCTTTATTGCTTGCTCAATATACAGATTGAATAACATGGTGGATAGGCTACAACCCTGTCTCACTCCCTTCCCAACCACTGCTTCCTTTCATACCCTTCGACTCTTATAACTGCCATCTGCTTTCTGTACAAATTGTAAATAGCCTTTCGCTCCCTGTATTTTAACCCTGACACCTTCAGAATTTGAAAGAGAATATTCCAGTCAACATTGTCAAAAGCTTTCTCTAAGTCTACAAATGCTAGAAATGTAGGTTTGCCTTTCCTTAATCTTTCTTCTAAGATAAGTCGTAGGGTCAGTATTGCCTCACATGTTCCAACATTTCTACGGAATCCAAACTGATCTTCCCCGAGGTCAGCTTCTATCAGTGTTTCCATTCATCTGTAAAGAATTCGCATTAGTATTTTGCAGCTGTGACTTATTAAACTGATAGTTCGGTAATTTTCACATCTGTCAACACCTGCTTTCTTTGGGATTGGAATTATTATATTCTTCTTGAAGTCTGAGGGTATTTCACCTAACTCATACATCTTGCTCACCAAATGGTAGAGTTTTGCCAGGACTGGCTCTCCCAAGTCTGTCAGTAGTTCTAGTGGAATGTTGTCTACTCTGGGGGCCTTGTTTCGACTCACACCATTGTACAATACTGATAGTTGCTAGAAATGCCTCTTATCATTCATGAGTATCTTTTTCTTATCTCTCTTAGATCTCTGTTTGAAACATGAGTTGACTTTTTTATAGACTGTATCCACTTAGGAATTTGGAATGCTTCAAATTTCTTATGTCACATTCCAAGGAGACTACTACTATGTGTGCTGCTGCAGATGATGTTGGTTTGGTGCCTTCTTTTTGGTAGCTGCAAATGTCCTCTGCCACAGCAGACATGCCTCATTCACAGTTATGCAGAGTGTGCATGAAACATAAAAACAAAATATTTCTGGCAATAACATTGTTCCAACCTGCCAAATTTCACCATATCTTTTTGTATCAAGCATGTTTGCATGACAGGAAAACCACAAGTATCACCTGACACACATTGTGATGATAAAGCACATTACAAGGGAAGCCAGTTGTATTCAGTTGAGAAAACAAATTGTTGTGTCCCAGGTACAAACTACCAAATGGAAAGTCGAAATTAACTAGAACTTAGAAAATTTATTCTGGAAACAAGGTGAAACATAACTCTAATCACTCATGTCCAGGTCCATAGCCAAAGTTCATCTCCCATAAACACTATCACTGTAACAGCATCACGACTGAGAGGAGACCTGCTCTATACTCCAGGAGGCCCACCAGATGACTGCCCTTCTGGACCATGATGATGCGACTTTATTGTATGGGGCTGCATCATGATTGGCTCTGTCGACTCCACCAACTAACTTCTGCATCTGTTGTGATGCCCCCACTGTGAACACTTTGAAGTATGCCACGCTGCTGCCACTAGAGCATTGGCACATGGCAATTGAGAAGGCAGTGCCCACAGCTTATGTGTGGCAACTGCCCTGTATGAATGCACAGCACAACACAAATAAATTATGAGACATAATTAGTGTCCATTACATAGCTCCAGGAATCAAAATGTGTAGTAATCCTGATAGACCCCAATAATAGTAAACTAAGACACTTCCTAGCTTTTGGAGCTAATATTTCATTCCTAAGAGAGGAGAGAGGTATGGGCAACATTACTCTCTTGCTGAGGACTTAGGGCTGTGCCCATGTAAGAGCAAGAAAGGGAGGTTTAACTGCAAAAAGATGACTGTGATGTGTGTTGAAGGGAGAAGGAAGTCCCAGTAGTTCTAGATTTTTATGAACTGCTCATAGTTTCATGATGGTTGTTGCAAGATGTGTAATGTGAACATTGCATCAGATGGTGTGACGATAATGTTTCAGTTAAGAAAAAACAGTAAAAACCCAAAAACTATCATTAATTAAGTTTAGATACAGAATGACACTTATGCAATTGTAACACCAACTTTAAGAGAGATAAGTGGTAGAGATGAGAAAAGTCACAGAAGATATCCAGGAGTTTCCAAAAGTCTATTTGCTTTAGCTTAGGTATCAATAAGCTTCACTGATCTGAAGCATATGAATCAGAGTAAGTAGCTCACTTATGGCAATTGGTTGTAGGCAATAGTATAGAATGCACACAAGAAAATGTAGTTGTATGAAGATCATTGATAACACTTTCACAATAGCCATGCCAAGAAATTATCACAATTTGTAAAGCTTTTCTTGGGTTATTAACAATAAATCACTGTTGCATTAAACCAAGTGCAAGGCTCAGTGGTTTTACATTAACCTGTAGTGACTGGTGAAATATTGTAACATTGTCAGTGTGCCTATTAAGACATATTGTGAGTGGTTATCTGTGAAGAACACTGAAATCACTCATATACCTGGGTGTGAATAGCCTGAATAATATAAGATGGCACAAACCTGAACATCTTATTATGGAGAAGGCAAATATGGAAATTGTTGTGGTATCTTGATGGAATTAGTTGATCCAAACACTTTTATGCAAAATACATGGGACTGGTTTCACTTAGTATGGCCAAAAATATGTTCATCTTAATGTTGATTGTTGTTAATAATAAGAGTGATTTTAGGATGAAGTGTCAAATTTATATTCCGAGGCAAAAGTCTATAGCCAATAGACATCAGCCATGAACCTGCAAATGCACAGATATTCAGAAGCAATGTAAAAGCGTACCTGCTTAGCAACTTCTATAATTTATCAAACTATTTGAACTCAGTGACATTTATTTTGCTGGTCTATTCTAGTATCAGGCCTTACAGAAGTTGAATGCCCACCACATGACATGGACCCTGATGGACCACAGAGGGCATAGTAATGCCACAGTGTTGCATTCACATAGCAAGCACACCACCAACCTTCCTAGGTGAATATGCCTGCCAATACTGTTCCATACAGCCAGTATAAATACGACTGCCCAGTGAACAGTCAGTCAGTTCTGTACTCACTTCTGATATTTGTCAGTTACTGTCATTGATGTACTACAGACTATTTGATAACAATCTTGCTCAGCACTTGCTTCTTCTCTCTGGTTGCATTTCAGATTGTTTCTCTCTCTTTCTTTGTTGTTGGCCTGTTGACATAATTATGGCAGAGTTTTCTGCTTTGCACCTCATTGTTGCATAGGTTGCTATGGACTTTTCCTAGTTTGTGTCTTGTCAGCTATCAGTCAGCTGTGCATAGCTTGACTGCCATTTGGTAATGTGTTATCTTCTGCAGGCAGCCCTTCTGCCTTGCAGCCTCATTTATTTCTCTCCTTGGTTCTGACTTCTGCACTGATATCTGCCTAGTTGCAGATATAGCAATTAAAGTCCATATGAAACAGGTTATTAACTGATCCAGTATTCAGAATCTGAAATCTTTAATGTTACATACATTCATAGTATGAAGTAATAGCAAGAGGAAACAGTATCTGATTAGTGTAGGAGGAAGACTGATGGCTTTCTAAAGAAGCTGTTTTCTCCTGTAACCTTAAAGTAATTCAAATACTTGTCAGATTCACACTAGTCATACTTTGTTGTTGGTAACTTAAAAGAATTTGTCTGCAGTGGCTGCTTCTAATTGTTTATATGTAACTTGACTCATTTCACAGCCCTGAGCAATCCTTCATGAAGGCATTTTTGGAATGTGATGTGTGAGTGAATGAATTAATGCATGAGTGAATGAAGAAAGTGAAGTTCTAACAAAGAGAAAATAAGCAGTGTGGTTTAATAACAATGTAATAGAAATGCTAAAAAACCAGGGAAATGCTTCAAACCTCCCAGAAAAGTCGTAACAGTCTAAACAATACGATGACAAATGGAATAAAAACAGTTAGTAGGAGATGCAATCAAAAAAATATTCAGTGAATGTTGAAACAAAAATATCCACAGATGTATAAAATACTATCAAGATTTGGTGATGAGTGGTATTAGTCAATGGATTGAAATAATCTGTCTATTTACTTGTTGAACACACCAGCATGAAGTAAGGATACAGAAAAATAAATTCATTTTTTTTTTCATAATTCTTTCTCCTAAGCAGATTCTGGTGTGGTTATTTTGTTCATGAGGAACAATGCCATTTATGCAAAGTTTGTGCATTGTGAGAACTTTTCTGAAAGTCAAGAAAAACTGTAGAAAAATAAGATCTGATGCAGTTATTGGAGACTATTTCTAAACTTAAAAATGCAATGAAACATACAATAATGCACAGAAATCAGTCATATTTTATAGTGCAAATGGTAAGCTGCAAAGATCACTGAAATTACTCAGATATCTGACCAAAGATAGCCTGAATAATAAACAATGGCACAACCTTGAACATTTCAACCACCTTGAGGATGTATTCATGAAGAACGGATATGGTGGAAGACAAATCCAGTTTGCTTTCAGGCAGAAGGTAGAGGCCCACCAAACAGAACTTGATGAGGAGCACAATATAATAGTATATCTATTGTATGCCAGTGAAGTACTAAACAAAACTGGTGGAATGTTAGTAAAATTAAATGTGTTTTCCATCCATCTTCAGAAACACATGCGCTATTAGATATGATGAAAGGTAACTTTGGGCTCTGTAAACCAGATGTCTACTATATTCCACACACTTCCGTGGGTGTGATGCCACACGCACTGGACTGCTGTTGAAATTGCTCGTCAATATTTTATGTTGTTTTAGTTTGCAGTTCCTTATTTTAAAGTTTACTTGTGTTAATATTTGCTGTAAAAGTAACTTATTAGTGGTTTTTCATTAATCTCAGTCTTTCTTCCTGTGTTATTGACTTGAGTAGTTTGTTATTCGTGAGTGCGCTAATGTCATTTCTCTAAGCATCGTGCCTCAGTAGTGTGTTTACATTTTGCGGTGTGCACTGCAGCTGTAGCGTTTATGAAACTAAGTACTGACAAACTTATTTGTGCTGGGTTATACAGTTATTACATTTAATAGTTTTCAGTGGTGCTTCATCCTGTTTGTGGCAAAATAACGATTTAATAAACTTTTGGAAACATTTGCTCACTGTGTTTTTTAGATTTTTCTGTACATTGAAGTTGTTTAGTAAATTTCAACTGAAATATTTCAGTAAAATTTTCATTCAGTGTTTTAACTTTTTTGAGTGTTCCAGTGGCTGTTTGAATTTTTGGTTTTAGCTAATAATTTTGTGAAGTTTTGTTGGTATTGGTATTAGCTGTGGTGCAGTAGTATTAATACAAGTAGTTGCTTTCTTAGTAGACAGAGAATTTCAAGACTGCTATTGTTAGTTCTATAAATAGTTCTACTGGTGTAACTGAACTTTGGCAACATAGACATATAGTTTTTTTTCAGTAACTGTAAAATTTTACCATGAGTGAGAAGTGTGGGCTCTGTCATAGGTTTGTGAGTAGTGGGTTACAGTGTGGGATTTGTTCCAAGTATTTGTATTGGGGGAAATGCAGTGGGGAAGCCAGTGGGCATTCTAGCAAGATCCTTTCCTGAGAATGTAGAATCTGTAGTAGAAATAAGTTGATAGAGGAGCAGGAATGTAAGATCTGTGCCCTTCAGGTGCAGTTACAATGCACAAAGGAGGAACTAGATAGGTTGAGGAGGGTGAAGGGTGGTGGGGAATGGGAACTGGCAGTTGGCAAGAAGGCAGCTAGGAAGAGGAGGTATTCAGACAGTTATACTTTGCGTATATGCAGTAGATTTGACCAATTGTCAGAGTTGAGTGGAGAGGAGCCTCATGTAGCTATAGATGTAGAGAACATACAGCAGTCCTCAGCAGTCAGGAGGTCTAGGTCAGTTGCAAAGTCTAACAGAAAGAAGAAGGTTCTGCTGCTAGGTAGTTCATAGGGCAGAGGTGTGGGCCAACAGTGGCAGTAAGTGTTGGGAGTGAGTACCAGATCACTAGCATTGTTGGCTCAAGTGACTGGCAGCATATTATTTTATGAAGGAGGAGCAGGTAGTGATAGTGGGTGGAGCAGGGAACAGTGTTGATAGGTATGAGGAATATGATGTAGGTGGTGACCTGGTAAAGATAGCTACTCAAACTGGTGGCACTAATGTGCATTTTGTGCAACTGCTTCAGTGCTATGACCGGCCTCATCTTAATGTGGCTGTTAGGCGAATTAACATGGGGCTGGGGAGGCCGCTGGTGGCAGAGGGCATGCGTCACATCTCAGTGGTGCCAATTGGGTCTGTCAGTAGATTGGGATTCACTAGGCATGGCCTGCACCTCAATAGGCATGGGAAGGGGAGGCTGGCAAAGCTTATAGGTGACAGTGTAGTGTATGGTGGTGGGATAACTCATGGAAAAATTCCTGTATTAGTTGGTATTAGAGATGCACCTTTTTTTAGATTGAAGTCAGCTAACAGGTACACCTGCTTAAAGGAAGTCCCTCTAAGTAAAGGCTTACATTCAGAGGAAGTCATGTTTCCAAGTAGAGAAGGGAATTTTGCAATTCAGAGGCTGCCTTTACCAGGATATAGATTAGCTGGCTGTTTTTCAATGAGTTCCTTGGGGGGTGGGGGAGTGGCTATGTACGTAAAAAACAGTATTCCATTTGAGTCCATAGATGTATAATGGCACTGCACTGAACAGATATTTGAATGTTGTGCAGGGGCAGTTGCATTTAGTGAAACTAAACTTCTAATTGTTGTCATTTCTAGGTCCCCTGACTTCCGAGCGTTTCTGATCAAGTTAGAGAGGGTTCTTGATTAACTTTGTAGGAGGTACCAGAAATTAGTTATATGAGGTAACTTCAGTATAAATTTTGTAAATGATGGTGCAAGAAAAAGGATGTTAATAGATCTCATAAATTCATACGATCTGATGCAGACTGTGTTTTTCCAACTAGGGTGCAGGGGAACAGTAGCACAGCCATAGACAATATTTTTATTCATTCTTCATTACTAGATGGGCATTCAGACCATGATACACAAATTTTAACACTGAAAGGCTTTAGTACTCAAACAAATGTCACATTTAATTACAGACTATGTAGGAAAGTTAATCCAACAACAGTAGAGAGTTCTTTAAACCTTGTCAAGGAACAAGGGTGGCAGGATGTAGTGCTGATAACATAGATGACAAATATAATGCTTTCCTTAATACATTTCTCATGCTCTTTGTGAGCTGCTTTCCATTAGAACATTCTAAATGGGGTAGTAGCAGTAATAGGCAGCCCCAGTGGCTGACTAGTGGGATAAGGATATCTTGTAGAACAAAGGGGGAATTAAATAAAAATGTTAGAAGTAGTCAGAATCAAGCTACAGTAGTTCATTACAAACAGTATGGTAAGGTGCTTAAAAATATTATTAGGAAGACAAAGAGTATGTGTTATTTGAACAGAATAGCTAATTCACAGGACAAAATTAAAACCATATGGTCAGTTGTGAAGGAAGTGTCTGGTCAGCAGCACAAGGTCGACAATACAAAGTCAGTTCACAGTAAAAATATTTCTGCTACTGATAAATCACATATGAGTACTGTATTTAACAATCATTTTCTGAGCGTTGCTGGTGAATTAAATAAAAATTTAGTTTCTACAGGGAATCATATAACTTTCTTGGCAAATGGCTTTCTGAGATTGTCTGAAATACTCCTTTGTGATACAGAAAAGAGGGAGATAGAGTCAATAATTACATCACTGAAGACTAAGGACTCTCTTGGTTATGATGAAGTGTCTAGAAGAATATTAAAGTACTGTGCTGCACGTGTTAGCCCTGTAGTTAGGCATATTTTTAATTTTTCCTTTAGGAATGGTCAATTTCATGAACGATTTAAGCACTCTGTAGTAAAGCTGCTTTATAAAAAGGGAGAAAGGGATAATGTAGATAGTTTAGACCTATTTCTATGCCATCAGTGTTCGCAAAAGTTATTGAAAAGGCTGTATACGTAAGGATAATTAAACATTTTATATCTCACGATTTGCTATCAAATGTACAGTTCGACTTTAGAAGTCATTTAACAACTGAAAATTCTATATTCTCTTTTCTCTGTGAGGTACTGGTTGGCTTAAACAAAAGACTTCGAATGCTTGGCGTATTTTTTTGATTTAACTAAGGCATTTGATTGTGTTGATTACAAAATATTGCTCCAGAAGTTGGATCATTACAGAATACAGGTAGTAGCTCACAATGGATTTACCTCTTACTTTAGCAACAGACAGTAAAAGGTCATTATTCACAATTTTGAGAATGGCTGTGATGTGGAGTCTGAGTGGGGTACTGTCAAGTGGAGGGTACCCTTGGGGTCAGTGTTGAGGCCACTCCTGCCCCTTATTTATACAAATGATATGCCCTATAGTATTATGGGTAACTCTAAAATATTTCTGTTCGCTGATGACACTAGCTTGGTAGTAAGGGATGTTGTTTGCAACACTGGCTCGGTTTCAAATAGTGCGGTTCATGACCTAAGTTCATGGTTTGCAGAAAATAAACTAATGATAAATCACAATAAGACTCAGTTTTCACAGTTTCCAACACACAATTCCACAAAACCTCACATTTTAATTTCATAGAATGGGCATATGATTAGTGAAACTGAATAGTCCAAGTTTCTAGGTGTCCAGACAGATAGTAAACTGTCAAGGAAAGCCCACATTCAAGATGTTATTCAAAGACTTAATGCTGCCATTTTTACTATTTGAAAGGTATCTGAAGTGAGTAACCTCGCAAATCGAAAATTAGTCTACTTTGCTTGTTTTCATTTCCTTTTGTTGCATGGTATTATATTTTGGGGTAACTCTTCCCTTTCCAAAAGGATATATTTTGCTCAGAAACCAGTGGTTCGGGCAATAAGTGGTGTAAGTTCATGAACCTCTTGTCGACCCCTGTTCACGAGTCTGGGTATTTTGACATTGGCCTCTCAATACATATATTCCTTACTGTCATTTCTTGTTAACAATATTAGCTTATTCCAAAGAATAAGGAACTTTCACTCAGTTAATACTGGGCAGAAATCAAATTTGCGTTTGGATCAGACTTCTTTAACTCTTGTGCAGAAAGGTGTGCAGTATACTGCTGCATCCATTTTCAATAAGCTACCACTCAAATTCAAAAATCTTAGCAGTAATCCACTCGCTTTCAAATTGAAACTGAAGAGTTTCCTCATTGGGCCACCCCTTCTGTTCTGTCGAGGATTTCCTTGAAAAATTAAGCTGAATATTGTTTATTGTTGATTGCGTTTACTTGAACTTATGGACTGACTTTTTTCAGGTTCATAAACATTTATTTTTATCTGTTATTACTTTTATTTTGTAATTTCATGTACTGACATGTTCCATGGCCTAGGAGATTTGGTCCTTGATTTGGTCCAGCAGAACTCAATGTATAGATAAATAGATAACAAATACAGTAAGGGATACATCAGGCAACCTGAGCAGACAGTCAAAGAAAGGTGTAAGGAGTACAGGAGACACAGTGAACGTAAATAACCAACAGACTCTGTGGTTGCAGAAAATTGCCTAGCTACAAGAGTGTCAATATATGAAAAAGCAGAAATTATAGGATAAACCTCATCATTTTATGACTATGTTCTGGAGGAGAGGAGTCTCTCAGTTGCGGAAAGAAGTCAAGGATATGCACTTTATTTTTGATAAGTCTGGTAAATTTCTGTGAAAGAATGGAACATTTTTATTGTGCCTTCATGACTGTCCTTTAAACTCGTATCACTCTGTGGCACAACATTTCAGCACAATTCTTGGTGATGTTTAATCTCAATCCACATGATGTTTTTTGTGGCGGCATTCGTAGCGACAAACGATTCGCTGTAGAAACGGCTTACGAAGTCACCGCCACACTTTTAATAGCGGGCTGACCGGTCCGCTGGAACAGTGAACAGAAAGATGAAAACCCAAACACTCTGATTAAATAAAAGTCGGTACTTATATTTATTAACGAAGATACAGGAACACAGTAGTGAACTCCGTGTCTACAGAAATCTGTCTAGTTCGGGTCGGAGCGGCTAGGTCAGCGTCGGCTGACGACAAACAACAACTCTGCTGCGATGAACACACAACTGACTAGCAAGTACACAATTCGGTGGCGAGTATACAACTGAGCGGCGAATACAGAACTGTCCTAGCGCTCGCGACTCCAGCGCTTAAGAAGCCAGAAGCCAGCAGTGGCGCGCGCAGACTTGCGGCGATTTCCTGTCTCGCTGGCGCTGCTTATGCGGACGGCGTCCGGACTTTGATGCTGCCAACCTTTTGGCAGCGGGCTCGGGTGGCATTACTGGCTAGGATATAACACTCCTCCCCCCCAAATCGCCGCACCGTCGTTGAATAATGACGTGGCGAGCGTCGACGGCGGGGGAGGGGTCTGGCCGCAGGCGTAGCAGAAGAGACCGGGGCGGAGACTGTTGTCGGTGGCAGTCCCCGGTCCGCACCCCAGCATTGGCTGCGCGAGGCCTCGGGAAACACCGACTGAAAACCGAGGTCAGGGTGCACGCCTGTGACCACGGGCGCAGCTTCTGGTACTGGACGCAACGGGGCGTCGGGACCCACGAAGAGAGGCAGCGTCTCCTGACGCTGCGTGGACGGCTGCTGAGTGGGCGCCGGACAAGGCGCTGCGGTGTCAGACTCCTTGGGGGTGCCCAAGGAAAGCGGCTGCAGGACAGGCTGCACAGCCACCGCTTGGGAAGGCGGCCCGGCTGAGGGGTCGACGTCCATCAGCTCCGAAGGTGGTGGCGACTGAAGAGGGACCGCAGGCGCCGGAGCGACCACCTGGGGCGCTCCCGGATGAAGCTGCGCGGGAGGCATCAACGGGACGGGCTGTTGGCGTGGTAGCGGCGACGGCTGCTGCTGCTGCCCTGGGGGCGGCAGCGAAGTCGGAAGGCGCGGCTGGAACCCGCCGCGGACCAAATCTGTGGACAAAGAACGAGCGGCAGAATCCGGGCGGCCAGCGCGGCGCAACTGGTTCTGATGCCTCCTGTGCACCCCAGTAGCACCTTGAACAGTATAAAAACCGCGACCCTGGACACTTATCACGGTACCACGTTCCCAACGACGGCGACCGTGATAAACTCTGAAAAAAACGGCGTCGTTGCGCTGAAAACGCGTGCGATGCTCAGAAGCGGCGGGTCGATCCGGGGGGTGCAACAACCGTAGTAGGGTGCGATGACGACGGCCGTGGAGAAGCTCCGCAGGCGAAGGGCCGTCGCGTGGCGTGGTCCGGTACGACGACAGGAACGTGATGAGGGCCTGCTGACGAGAGTGCGTAGCACGAAGGCGGTCCATATGATCCTTGAATGTGCGTACAAAACGTTCCGCTGCACCATTCGAATGAGGGTGGAACGGCGGAGTAAGAACATGGCGAATGCCATTGGCAGAACAAAAACTTTCAAATTCAGCAGAGGTAAATTGTGGACCATTGTCAGACACAAACTTCTGGAAGACCCTCAATACAAAAAATTGAAGTCAACGCCTGTATAGTTTGTGCAGACGTTGTAGACTGCATGGGCACAACAAACGGAAAATTACTAAATGCATCTATCACGATGAGCCATCGAGAATGCCAATATGGACCAGCGAAATCAATATGTACTCGCTGCCAGGGACCGGCAGGGCGTGCCCACTCAAAATAGCGTTGAGGCGGAGCAGCTTGGTGTTCGGCACACATCGAACAATCTGTAGACATCTGCGTAATCTGCTTATCAATGCCGATCCATGTACAATGACGGCGGGCAAGCTGCTTGGTGCGGACCACTCCCCAATGACCTTGATGCAACAAGTCGAGGACCTTGGATTGGAGCACTTGGGGAACCACTACATGAAGCTGGTCATTCTCGGTGCGTAACAGCAACAGATGACGTTGCGGATAATAGCGACGAACCACAGGATCCGATATGTCCTTTGCCTTGGACGGCCAACCACGTTGAACAAAACGTAATAGTAAACTCAGATGAGGATCCGTAGCTGTCTCACGTGCCACCTGACGATAATCAATCGGATAATCCCGGAGGGATTGATGCTCATCGGCGTCAATCTGATGGCAAGAGTCGTCAGAGGAATCGAAGACATCATCCGCAGCAATCGGCAATCTAGAAAGCGCGTCAGCGTTTGCATGCTGAGCTGTAGGGCGATACAGTATCTCATACTAGTATTGTGATAACAAAAGAGCCCAACGTTGTAGTCTCTGAGCTGTCCGCTGAGGAACTGGTTTAGACGGATGAAACAGTGACGTCAGGGGCTTGTGATCTGTTACTAAATAGAATGGTCTACCATAGAGGTAGTGATGGAATTTTGTGACACCGAACACAATAGCCAACGCTTCCTTGTCCAATTGGCTATAATTACACTGAGCTTTGTTTAGCAATTTAGATGCGAACGCAATAGGACGTTCGGTGTTACCGACTCGGTGAGACAACATAGCACCGAGGCCGAAAGAAGAGGCATCACAAGCTAACACCAGAGGCTTGTTAGGGTCGTAATGGATCAGACAACGATCATTCAATAAAGCCTCTTTAAGCTGCTGAAAGGCTGATTGGCAATCAGCTGACCACACAAACGGAACATTCTTACGGCGGAGACGATGCAACGGTGCAGCAATCTGTGATGCATTAGGTATAAACCTAATATAATATGTCAATTTGCCAAGAACTGCTTGCAATTCATGCAGATTGCGAGGGGCGGGCAAATCCCGAATAGCTGCTAAATGTGACTGGGAGGGATGAATGCCTTGAGCATTAATAACATGTCCCAGATACTCCATCTCCGTAAGGAAAAATGAACATTTATCGATGTTGCAACGTAGGCCTGCCTGAGACAACACTGTAAACAAACACTCCAAATTACGGAAATGTTCAGCAGGCGTCCGACCGGACACAACAATATCGTCTAAATAGTTGCAACACGATGGCACATTAGCCAGAAGTTGTGACAAAAAACGCTGAAAAACAGCTGGAGCTGACGCACAACCAAAAGGCAAACGCAGAAAACGGAACAACCCCAACGACGTGTTTATGACAAAATACTGTTGTGATTGCTCGTCGAGCGGCAATTGCAAATATGCTTCACGGAGATCAATTTTGGAAAAGAAACGAGCTTCCCCTAGCTTATCCATCAGCTCGTCCGGTCTAGGCAAAGGAAAAGAATCAATGACAGTCTGAGGATTAACTGTCGACTTAAAATCAGCATACAAACGTAACTTGCCAGACGGTTTCTTTATAATAACCAAGGGAGAAGCCCACTGGCTCGCTGAAACGGGTTGAATAACACCGTTGTTTTGCCAACGACGAAGTTCATCTGCTACAGGTGCCCGGAGGGCGTGAGGCACTGGACGAGCACGAAAAAATCGAGGCTGAGCATTATCTTTTAACGTAATATGAGCGGCAAAGTTCGCAGCACAACCTAGTTCGTCTTTAAATATGTCACTGTATTGTTTACACAAATCGGTTATGCTGTCTTGAGGAACAACAACAGAATTAATTTGCAACACATGTCTTGGATAGACAGGCCAAACAAGTCAAAACAGTCTAATCCGAAAATGTTTACACTGTCTGTAGCGCGGAGCACTGTGAATGAAACTGTTTTTGTATTGCCACGGAATGTGGCTGGCACGCTACATACACCTAACACAGGAATTTGTTCTCCACTATAAGTAGCCAAAGAATGTTTTGCCGCTGAAAGTTTAGGGCGGCCGATAGCCGCATACGTAGCACTATTTATGAGAGTCACAGACGCACCAGTGTCTAATTGAAAATTGAAGGTCTTATCCTGGATGCGTAGCTTCACAAATAGTTTATTACACTGTCTCTGGATCGGTGCAGTGGAGGCGGAAGACACAAAATCAGCGCGTTTAGCGCGTGTTCGCTGCTTACGACAACTCGTGGGTTGGGCGGGTGGAACAACAACTCCCGCTTCACTTGCAGTCTGTACATTACTTTTTACAGCGTTTGAATTACGCCTGGGTCGCATAGCAGAGGGCTGGGTGGGTGGCTTATTGCGAACAAGTTTATTACCCACACGAACCGTGGAAGAGTCTTTAAACGCGACCTTCTGGGCGGGCTGGCTTTGAAGAACATGAATATCCATGGGCTGGGCAGCACTAGAATTGTTCTTGCGTTTACGCAAACAAACAGTCTGGATGTGTCCTTTCCTTTGACAAAAGTGACAAACCGCGTTTCGTAACGGGCAACGTTCACGAGGATGAGCAAGAACACACTTAGGGAAAGACTTAACTTTTGCACACGCGGCTGACGAATGTGTTTAACATGACGCGGCCGGCTAGTGTTTACAGTCTGACTCTGCCGGTGGGGCCGCGGGCGTGACATAACTTGCTTAGCACAGGCAATTTGAGAAATACATGGCTGATCTAACTCACACTCAGCATAGTCAAAAGTATCTTGGGCTTCAATAATGTTCATCACAGTCTCTAATGACGGGTCAGGCAACTTTAAGATAGCAGCACGAATACGAGAATCTGCAATGTTTTGGGTAATAGCGTCTCGTAACATGACATCACTGTAGGAAGCTCCACACACACAATTATATCGGCACTGACGGGTGAGGCCCCGTAAATCTGTTAACCACTGTTTATTAGATTGATGTGGCAGTTTCTTTAATCTGAAGAACTTGAATCTGGCTGCTGCCACATGAACTCGCGACTCGAAATACTCAGCAAGCTTGTTAACAACAACGTCATAGTCTAAAGCTTCTGGCTTGGATTCCGGGAACAACTTACAAAGTAGTCGATAGACTTCCACGCCTGCAGTGGAAATTAATTAAAGCTGCCGCTCAGTACCCGTGATTTTGTAGACTGTCATGTGCGCCTGCAACTGCGCGAAATATTCTCGCCATTCTTCTCTTGATGCATCAAAAGCACGGAAAGGTGGTGCTGCCTGTGCTTGTTCCTGTTGTGTTGGAGGATTAGCCGCTTGTTTGGCGATTGCTTCCACCAGACTTTGTATTTGCTGACTCTGTAACAAGATCAACTGTTGTAATTCGGCAGACATAGTGAACACAAATTAAACCAGCCCCCAAAATTTTATCGCTATAATTAGTATAACCAGAAACAAGTTGAACCAGCCCTGCCCACGACTTCGGAAGCCCTCGTCGCCAGTTTTGTGGCGGCGTTCGTAGCGACAAACAATTCGCTGTAGAAACGGCTCACGAAGTCACCGCCACACTTTTAATAGCGGGCCGACCGGTCCGCTGGAACAGTGAACAGAAAGATGAAAACCCAAACACTCTGATTAAATAAAAGTCGGTACTTATCTTTATTAACGAAGATACAGGAACACAGTAGTGAACTCCGTGTCTACAGAAATCTGTCTAGTTCGAGTCGGAGCGGCTAGGTCAGCGTCGGCTGACGACAAACAACAACTCTGCTGCGATGAACACACAACTGACTAGCAAGTACACAATTCGGTGGCGAGTATACAACTGAGCGGCGAATACAGAACTGTCCTAGCGCTCGCGACTCCAGCGCTTAAGAAGCCAGAAGCCAGCGGTGGCGCGCGCAGACTTGCGGCGATTTCCTGTCTCGCTGGCGCTGCTTATGCGGACGGCGTCCGGACTTTGATGCTGCCAACCTTTTGGCAGCGGGCTCGGGTGGCATTACTGGCTAGGATATAACAATGTTGATTTGTGATTGTCAATAAAACCTGGATCCATCATTATACACCAGAGTCAAAACAGTACTCGAAATAATGGACAAAAGCTGGTGAAAGTGCACCAAAGAAGGCAAAGGCCATTTTGTCAGCTGGTAAGGTGATGGTCACTATTTTTGGGATTATCAAGGAATAATCCTCTAACATTACTTGGAAAATGGCAGAACCATAACTGGATGCTACAATGCTTCGTTGTTGGATCGTTTGAAATTTGCTTTGACTGAAAAAAGATCAAGATTCGCACACAAAAAGTGCTCTTTCACCAGGATAATACACCATCCCACACACCAGCAGTGAAAATGGTGAAAGTGCAGGAACTGACCTTTGAATTGGTTCCTCATCCATGCCATTCACCAGGCTTAAGTGACTTCTTCCTGTTCCTTAACTTGAAACTTTGGCTTGCTGGGAAGAAATTTTCATCAAATGAGGAAGTGATAGTTGCAGTCAATGAGTATTTTTCAGACTTTGACAGAAGCTTTTATTCTGATGGAATGAAAAAGCTGAAGGATTGCTGGGTCAAGTGTATATCTCTCAAAGGAGACTATGTCAAGAAGAAAGGTGAATTGTTTATGAAACAAACATATTTCCTTGTTTATTTGATAATATAATATAAACGGATAGATAAAACATCTGCTCACCAAGCAGTGGCAGGGGAACACACACACAAAAGATCTAACTTTTACAAGCTTTCGTAGCCGGCGGCTTCTTCTTCTGGCAGAAGAATTAAAGGGGAAGGAATAGGGGTGAAGGAAAAGGACTAGAGAGGTTTAGGAAAAGGGATAAAGTTCCGAAAAATCACCTGGAACCCTAGGCCAGGGGAGACTTACTGGATGGGATGAGAAAGAAAGACAGATTGTAGGAAAACCTGAGAGCTTGAAGGTGGAAGACAGGGTAATATGCAAGACAGAGATTACTTTTAAAACATCATGCTCGAGTTACTAAGAGTGCGAAGCTAAGTACATTGTGTGTAATGGAGGTGGGAGGGGAGATGGTGAAAATAGAAAAGTCAGAAAATGAAAGACATAGGAAACTAACATGGAGTGAATAAAGGGGTAGTTACTGTGAATAAATGCAGAGACAGAACTAATTAATGCAAATTAAGGCCAGGAGGGTGGCAAGAACCAAGGACATGTTGTGCTAGTTCCCACCTGTGGAGTTCTGAGACACTCTTGTCTGGAGGAAGAATCCAGACATGGCATGTGTGGTGAAACAGGCCCTATAGCCTCAGATTCATTCCGTGGACCATGGACATTACCATCGGTGGGGTGGCTTGCATGTGACAGTGATACAGATAGCTATTTCGTAAGTGCAGCCACAGTGGAGGGGTATCTGTTGAGAGACCAGACAAACTTGAAGAGGGGCAGCAGCCTTTTCATTAGTTGCAAGGGCAACAGTCTGGAATGTAATACAAGCCATAACAGACCTGCTGTGCTAGTACTGTGAATGGCTGAAAACAAGGGGAAACTACAGCTGTAATTTTTCCCAAGGGCATGCCATTCTATAGTGTCTCTCTCTCTCTCTCTCTCTCTCTCTCTCTCTCTCTCTAGAATTATATAGTCCAGTTAACCATCTGTGCCATCTTGGCACCGTGGTTAGACACAACTGCACAGACTACCCATCCAGGCTTCCCCCTTCAATCCAAATTCCCATTCACTCACTACCAATAAATTGTGATCAGAGTTCACATCTGGAAATCTCTTACAATGTTTAAACAAGAAGAGAATAAAAATTTTTGAGATGTGGTGCTACAGAAGAACTCTGAAGATTAGATGGGTAGATCATGCTGCTAATGAGGAGGTACTGAATAGAATTAGGGAGACAAGAAATTTGTGGCATAACTTCACTAAAAGTGAGGATCAGTTGATAGGACACATTCTGAGGCATTAAGGGATCACCAATTTAGAATTGATAGGAAGTGTGAGGGATAAAAATCATGGAGGTAAACCAAGAGATGAATACATTAAGGAGATTTAGAAAGATATAGGTTGGAGTAGTTATTTGGAGATCATGAAGTTTGCAAAGGATAGAGTAACATGGAGAGCTGCACCAAACCAATCTTCAGATTGAGGATCACAACAGCAACAACAACAACAGCCTCAAACTGCGTGAAGGTACATCAGGCAGCCAAAATTTGCATCCTGACATAATTTCCAGGGAGACCCCAGATTAGGATGTATATCAAGTTCTCATACATACTTAGCAATTGTAAAGCATTGCCTTGTTCACTAGTATTAATTATAAGGTTACTTAAAACTTAAGTTTTAAGAAATTCTGTGGAGATCCTGTTCAATAGAGCGGAAGGAGTTGCCCAAGTGAACTGCATGACATTACCCATAAGGCATTTAATACGCTCTGGAATATGCATTTCTGCGACTAGGCGTGTATAGTACAACTCATTGTCAGTTCAGTGTAACCAGTGTTGTTAATCTGGCTTGTTCTATTCATCTGCAGTGATTGTTTTTGCTAGTGCTGTGTTATTCTTGTTTTGTTTTTGTGATTGAAATTTTAAGTGAACAATGTGCAGCTGTGAAATTTTGTTTCTTACTTGGTAAAAATGCTGCTGAAACTGTTGTAATGTTGAAAACAGCTTACCAAGATGACACTGTGGGGAAAACTCTACTGTGCAAGTGGTTTGGTCGATTTAAAAATTGTGACTTGTTGATTGATGACAAATCTCATTCTGGACATCCATCAACTGCCCGAATCTATGAAAATATTGAAAAAATTAGAGTACTTGTGCTCACACACCATTGACAGGAAACTGATCAACTGTCAGAGATTGGTGGGTTATCTTGGAGCTTGGTTCAGTGAATTTTAACAGAAGATTTGGGAACTGAAAGGCTTTTGCTGAGTTTGTTCCTCAGTTTCTGACTGACAGTCAAAACGAACATCAAGTTGAAACATGTCGTGCTTTGAAACAACAGCTTGAAACTGACGCAAATTTTCTGTCGAAGGTCATTACTGGTGATGAATCGTGGTTCTATAGTTAAAACCCAGAAACAAAATGAGAGTCAGGCCAATGGCAGATGTCATCATCACCCCATCCAAAAAAATGTTCTCAAGTCAAATGAAACATCAAAACAATGCTGATTTCTTATTTTGATACCAAGGGTGTAGTTCAACCAGAGTTTGTTCTGCTGGGTCAGACCATCAATAAAACATTTTATTTGGAAGTTTTAAGAAGATTGCACAAGATTTTTTGTCAAAGAAGACCCAATTTTTGGCAGACATGAGACTGATTCTTCCACCATGGCAATGCACCTGCACACACAGCCATCTCTGTTACACAGTTTTTGGCTATAAATGGCTTGGTTACACTGCCCCATGCATCCTACTCACGACCTGGCTTTGTGCAAATTTTTCTTATTTGCAAGCATGAAAAGGGGCATATAAGGACACCTATTTGACAACAATGAATAAGTCAAGGAAAAAAAAAAATAACAAGTGGGGAGCTGTCAGCCATTTCTAAAGGTGACTATGAAAAATGTTTCGAACAGTGGAAGCACTGCTGGGACAAATGTATTTTTTGTAATGGAGAGTATTTTGGATAAGGTTGTTTTGTAAACAGTTTGAAATTACATAGGTTTTAAAAATAAATCCAGTTGTTTTGGGTACGCCCTCATATCTGGATCAATTCTGTTCTAATGTTTAAGACCTCAACTTTTTGTAGAGTTTCTTTTTGAACTTAAATTATTGCTTTATCATAAAATGTTGAGAAAAGATGAATACTAATAATGACAGAGGACATTATTGAATATATGTACAATAAACAGCTGACAGAATACTACACTTCTGAAGAGGTCTCTGTAGGAGTTCTAGAACTAAATATCATATATAATTGTTTGAGATGCTTCTGTATTATGAAAGTGTTATTACTGTAACTTCAGTTTCCACAGAATCATGCCATACCTCATTAGCAAATGTAAGTGTGAAGAATAAACAAGTTTTATTTTCAGTTTTAGATCACCTATTGCAGTAGTTGTGAATACTGTAAATGTAAATTAACTAAGGCACTTAATTAAATCTAGGTTGTGAGTTTTCCATTTATGATTGTGATCTATCTCAAGGCTTAATAGCTTAATGCTTTCTGATTCTTGTGTTTCATTGTTTGGTTACAATGCATTAAATTCTTTTCATAACCTTTGGATTGCTGTAAAAATACCATATTATATGTATAGAGCCTTATAGATATTTAGTGATAATCCATTTGTACTGAATCATTCGTCGATGATTACAAATATTCCATTTTGCTCCCTGTTCAGCAAGAGAACTGAAACTACTTTTTGTTCTTTTGTTTGTATAATCTGCAAACAGGGCAAAATTTGCAGCTTCCAACAATGCAAGTGGAGAATCATTAATGTATGTCAGACTGTAGATGGCAAATGAACACAGTATGCACTTTAACAAATCCTTCTTTATTTATCACAATTTACTTTCGAACAAAAGAGCCCAACACAGACATGTTTTCACAGCTAGATAGTCATACAAAGAAGATACACTTCTTGGTAATTGATTATTGCATCCCCCCCCCCTTCCTCTCTTTGGAGAGATATGCTCAAGCAAATGAGACACTGTCACTCTGGAAAATCTGGAGTGCCCTGTACCTCACGATACATGCATTTGATATATCTGCTAGAACAAGTCTGAGAGGCTGGAGGGGGAGGGATATCCAGCACAAGAGGTTGAGAAGAGGAGGATTGGCTAGGAGGGGGGGGGGGGAGGGGAGGTAACTTCATAAATGCTGGTATCAGGCAGTCAACCAGGACTGTGACATTTTTTCATTCTTATCAACTATGAAGGTCTTGGTGTTATTGGAAATCACAGTGAATGGTCCTAAATAAACAGGAGCCAATGCAGGCCTGACAGTGTCATCCCTCATTGATATCTGAGGGCAAGTGAAGAGGTCTTTTGGAAAAAGAATAGTGAAGAACCATGCAACAATGGGGGAAATCTGCAGCTGATGCAGAAATTGGCCATATTCGCCCATTCTCCGGTCACTTAAAGCGGATGAAGCATTCCTCTGAGAAGTAGGTGAAATACTGTCTCTTGATACAAGGCAACCCAAGAACTGAAGTTTGTCCTTAACAAATACACACTTGTCCTTGTTAATTTTGATGCTATATGCATAAAGATGAGAGAAGACCACATTCAAATGGGAAATATAGTCACTCATAAGAAAAAATCAACACATTGTCCACAGGAGACACTATATAGAATCTCATCCATACAACACCGCCACATCTGAGCGTGATTAAGACCAAAAGGCATGACATTGTGTTGAAATAGCCTGAAACACATTGTCATGGAAGTTTTATGCTTGTCTGTCTCTGCCATTGGATTTAACGCCACATCTGAGCGTGATTAAGACCAAAAGGCATGACATTGTGTTGAAATAGCCTGAAACACATTGTCATGGAAGTTTTATGCTTGTCTGTCTCTGCCATTGAATTTAACGCAAAATCTTTAGTGCAGTCTATGATGCCGAACATAAAGACACCTTCTAAACTGCTTGTGAAATCCCACATGTTCAGGATCAGGTACTAGTCTGATGTAGTGTGGGAGTTCAATCCCCTAGAGTCACCACTCAAATGCCAAGACTTATCCTTTCTGAGAATCATTTGTAAGTGAGTGGCCATCATACTGTTAGAGTAAGACACTGTTCCATCTGTTAGTATTGCTTTAAAAGTGGGTTTAGATGCCCTTAAGTTCTCTGGAGATAGTGGGCATGGGCAGAAAGTAGCAAGCTGTTCCGGCAATGTGTGAATGAGGTGGACAGTGAAATGTCATCACTGGCTCAGTGACAATACCAGATCCATAATCACAGGAAATTTAAGAAGCAACTGCTGTGCAATATCATTTTCCAGCTGGGCGCCAAACCTCGTAATCCTGCCTGAGCCTCATACAGAGCATTCTCTATGTCTGTGATTCATTGGTTGAATATATCACTGCTGTCAGTTAGGCCTCTTATAGATTCTTTTTATTTGAGGAAAAGTTCATTGGGGTGAGTAATCTTCTGGGGCAGTGACGTGCATTGCTGTTGAAGTCTGCTCTGCATAGTCATGCAGACAATGTTGTGCAGTCTTCTTGCATGATGCATGCATGTGTGCTCTGTAATGAGCTGTGCACAGAATGGGCAGAAGTTGTCATGATGCAGGAGACACAGAAGGCATACCTTCCAATCTAGTGAATGGTACATGTGCACAGCTCAGGGCCAGGGTCCATAACCTCATCAATCTCTTTACATGAATTAACCATTTCATCACATGCAAGATCCACAGTGTCTGCCTTTAAAGCCAGTTCAAACACAGTTAAGTCAGAAAATGTGGAAAAATCTCTGTGAACAGCCTTTGGGAGGTGAAGCAACAAAAAATAATTTCCTTGACGGTTCCGAAAGGAGTTCCAGACCTGCCAAAGCATGAAGTGAGCATAGTAGCTGGGAGGGGGATTCACTGGTATCAAAATTACTGTCCACAGTCTTTTGCAAACGAGGTTCTGGGGACACAAGGAACATTGCAAAACAGTTTGTCTGTACACCATTAAAGAATGATGAGGCACAATATCCTCCACTTGCTCAATAATGTTTAAGCCCAGCCATGAAATGACAAAGGTGAATTGGTCCACATCTGAAGTAATGTTGTGCAGTAGAAAAAGGCATTCACTTGCACCAGCCATGATTGTGGCCTCGTAGGCTGAAAAGGCAGTAGCTTTGTATTACCCCATTTTGAGTTGTCACCAGAAGAGGCAACATGTAATGCAGGAACAGTAGAAGACTGTGGGGAAGTAGCAGTTGCTGGCAGTCCTTGATCTTCTGTCTTGACAGTGGAGAGTGGCATCGTCATATATAAAAGCATAGTTATGGCTCAGAATAAAAAAGAAATTCCACAGTAGATTATGTCGGAGGTCACCACTATAGGTGACAACTGTACACAGTATGTACTTTAATGAGTTCTTCTTTATTTACCACAATTTACTTCCCAACAAAAGAGCACAACACAGGCATGTTTACACAGCTAGACAGTCATACGAAGAAGATACAAAAGATAATCACACAAGATATAACACACAATACAGTGTTACACTTCTTGGTTGTTGACTATTGCACTTTTAAGACAGTTATTTGACCTGTCTTCAAATATTGTTAATTGGCTGGAGTCCTTATAATACACAAATCATGACAGAATTTGAAATATTTAGGGATGAGCTGTACAGTTGTTGAAATATTTGTGCATTTTGTTTAAGATAGTTACAAATGTGTTGAAATAATGCATCACAGCCTTTTTTATTACATTAAAATTAAGTAATAATAAATTTAAAGAATCTTCATTGGTTTATGCACAGAAATATACAGGCAGACATTTTTGCTGTTCAGCAACCGAAAAAAAGTCTAGATGCTAGTTTTGTGAAATGTTATGCCCGAACTGCAGATAATTCAAAGAATCTTGATTGAAAAATAAGACAAATATCATGCTGTACAAAGCACTGCTTGTCAAGCAACATAGTAGCTGTCTTTGTTGTCAAATCCACTACATTCCAATTTTCCTGTTATGAAAGTGATTGTAATTTACCAGCTGACAGTACATATTTTTGCCAAGATGTAATGGGGTATATCAATAAGAACCTTTAAGTGTATTGCTCACTTAAGTGATTCTGGTACAGTTTTATCTCAATGGAAATATAGACTATGGTATACAGGAAAATGCAATGTGCAGTAACCACAAGTTTTGTGTTTGATGTTCTGTGGATACATTTTTAGATTACCTACAGAGATTTGTTATGATATTGACGTAGTTTGAGAATGGTGGAAGAGTGTAAAAATCACCATCAGCCATAGGCACAGATGAGTTAACCACATAAAGCAGATGACTGATGATGAATTTCCTTGACAAACCATGTATGATGAATGCAGTAATGATATCATATCTAATGGTAACCTGGTAAACTGCTTCTTTGAAAAACAAACTTTAGAAGCATAAACAAGACTCCAAGCACTTGGTATATTCTTCCAAAAGATCGAAAACCTTAGTGTTTGATCTCCTCTTGTTTAATCTACTCAGCTGTAGTTTATCTCTTTGAACAAGAACGCAGTAGACCATTACATCGTCAACTCAGTCAAAAACTATGGCAAATTAAATCATGGCCTCCACCTAAAATTGGATGCAACAAGGGTAGTTGCCTATTTCATGTGTAGTTTCATCTCTGAAGCCACCAGCAGCATCCAAAAGAACAATATTCACAAGGAACTGCAGAAGAGAAATATATACACATACACTCAGAAAAGTTGCCACCAAAGATTGTGACAAAGAAAAAAATACACAGAACAGTGCTCTCTATGAAGTAAGTTAGGTGAAGTTAACAAATAAATCTAGTATTTAAGTCAAGCAGGTAACCTGCAATTGAATGGTTACCATACTTAAAATCAGACAATAACTGTAAGTGCTGGAAGTTAGTAGTTAAAACTGTTTCACTATTAATGATATGGTAGTTCCATACAAAATGAAAAAGAAGGATTTAGTGAAAGGAAGGAATCTGAAGCTCCTTATAATGGTATTATTACTGGAAAGTTGACTTACAGGAAAAATTTTGGAACACATAAGCATGTAATAAGAATTATAATTTGAAAATTAAGAAATCCTCAAATGTAGGAATTAGATATAGTGACACTTGCAAGTATGGTATGATCTTATGAGAAGAAATAAGCCAAAAAGAAATGTATTCATACAGTTAATGATAAATGATAATGTTCAAAATAATAACATTTTCCATTAATGCATTTCATAGTTATATACTTTCATATATTGCCATATTGGAGTGTTTTTTTTTAATGGCTGATGACTGCTGTATTCAGCTTGTGTGGCATTGTTTTGACTGCTTGAGCAACCTCTGTTCTAGACCTATTACTTGATGTGGCTACACCAAGCACTGCCACCATAATGCTCGCTCATTAGATTGGTGTAGAGATTCAGCTTTGCAACTCTTGTGATCTACCTCAGGGTCCACCTATGCTGTGCTCTGTTCTTCCTCAGCATCAAACTTCTTTCTTCCATACAGATTTCTATAAGTGGAGTGACTATAAAACAAAACATTGCTTCTCTACTTAAATAAAGTGTAGATTGTCAGTGAATAATGTAACCAGTCACAAATACTTTTTTTTAATGCCATAAATGGTTTTGCACTACCATGTCCATCTTCGGATGGCTAATATTTTTTGTTACATAGATGATTTGGTTATCAGCATGTTGTCTGCTCCACAGTATGTTCCAGTACATGGTGGTTCATTTTGTTGTGGTCCACGTGGTTTTCTTGCTTGATGTATATGTTCTTCAATTCCACCACAACACACATACAGGGTGTTTCAGGAGGAATGGTAAATATTTTAGGAGGTGATAGTAAAGAAGAACTGCAATTGAAAATGCCGTGTAATATGTGCCCAATTTTTATTGAATACAGGGACAGAGCTGAGTTGAATGTGTTTTCATTTTGTATGTTTCCTGTTGCTATGGATATAGTTATCATATATCAGCAGTAGAGTGTTGATGTTCACATTATGAAGTTGTACTTTAGTTTACATTAAAGTTATTGTTGTGATTTGTTGGCTGTAGTGTGTAAATATGACACACATATTTACACATGATGAGTATGCCAATATGGTATTTGTGTATGGGTTTTGTAATGGAAATGCTGCTGCTGCTTATAGAAAATACAGCATATGATTTCCTAATCGCAGACTATCATATTCAAGAGTGTTTACTCCTGTGTTTAATACACTGAGTCTCACAGGTACAGTGCCCAACAGTCATATGCATCTGAACATGTAAATGAACAGACTGTGGATGAAGTAGAAGACATTATTCAGTCATTAGAACATAGTCCTTCAATGAGTACACCTATTATTTCTGCGCATGTTGATGTTCCACATATAGTAGTATGACAGACATTATGTATACACGAATTCCATTCATATCATTTACAGTTCATTCAACACGTTCAAGCAGGAGATGAATATAGATGACTGGAATTTTGTCATTGGATGTTTGAAAACTGACATGTAATTTCATTTTTACTCTTCACTGGTGAGGCCATTTTCACTTGTGATGGCATCGATAACACTTGTAATTCACATCAGTGGTCTGAAGAAAATTCACATGCCATTGTGGAGACACATGTTCAGGAATGCTTCTCTGTAACTATGTGGTGTAGTTTGATAGACAATCAGTCAGTTGGGACTGTTGTGTTACCACATCATCTTACAGGACGCTGTTATCTACACTCCCTTGAAAATGAGCTTCCAGCTTTCTTGTAAGAGATTCCTCTGGCTACGAGAATGCATCTGCTCATCCATCATGACAAGGCTCCTGCACATTGTAGTCATCAGGTGACATGTAATCTAAACCTAACGTTCCCTGGAAGATGGATTAGTAGATATGGGCATATTTCTTGGACACAAAGGTCCCTGGACTTGACCTCTTTGGATTTTTGTGTATGGGGATGGCTGAAAGAAGAAGTCTACAAAGAAAAAGTAACTACAAGAGCCGATTTGATCATTCAGATTATGAGTAGTGCAGTGCTCATGAAAGAACACAAAGATGGCGTCACAAGAGCTGCATGTGCTGTTATCAAGAGAAGTCAAAAGTGCATTGATGTTGGCAGTGGAATTTTTGATAATTATCTGTGAACGTCCTCATGTCCCATTGCTTTAAGTCTGTTTGGGTTACATAGTAATAGCTGTACCTCTGTACTCAATAAAAATTGGACACATGTTATATGGCATTTTTATTGCAATTTGTCCATACTCCACCTCCTAAAATATTTACTATTCCTCCTTAAGAACTCTGTATTGTAAATAAGTTACTGTGGCACACTTAAAATATTCTTAAAATGCAAGTGTGTATAACACGTGCGATACACAACTTGCATTTTAAGAATATTGTGAAGTGTGCCATAGTAACTTATTAAGAATATATGTGTTGTGGTGGATTTCAAGAACATGTATGTCAAGCTAGAAAACAACATGGACCACATCTACTGGATCTAACTGAGGAGCAGAAACAAGCTGTTAACTAAAACGTCTATGTAACAAAAAATATTAGCCGTCTGAAGATGGGCATGGTAGCCTGAAACCAATCATAGCAGTAAGGTAAACATTCAAAAAGTATTTGTGACTGGTTGCATCATTCACCAATCATCATTAATGACCATGGAGTTCACAAGATCCAACATGGATGAAATAACGAGGGTAGATTGGTTCCAATTAAATCTGCATGTTGTCACAAACTTTCATAAACATTTACATATTGCATGGGAAGTTACTACTCTCAGAACCAACTAATACTGCTGTCTCAAAGACAACTCATTAGCATGTCTGTCAATAGTATAAAACAACGATCACTTATATACATCATATTTGTCATCCTGGTGAGGGAGGTCTCCCATGGCTCCTTCATTTCTCCTTACTCTTTGGAGATTACAAATGCTCACCAGCAGGTAGTCTCCACACCTGTTGACGAATATATTCCCAAAGTATGTGGCCTGATGTTTACAGATTAATTGTGATCATGAACATCTTTGCTCTGAGCTCTATAATTGACATACACAATACATACCCTTCCAGGAATGGCATGGATCATTGCAGTATGTGATATGATATATACACATTTATATTCTGAGTTTGCTGAGTTACATCTTTTATAATCCATTAAGTAGTACTTGCATGGAAAAAATATACCTAGTCATTTGAAACAATTAACAACAGTTAAGTTTCTTTCTAACTCAGTATTTCCCTTGCTCTTCCTGAAACAGTGTCATCCTATATATACCAAAAAATGTTAAATATATCTAAAAACAAAGATGATGTGACTTACCAAACGAAAGTGCTGGCAGCTCGATAGACACACAAACATACACACAAAATTCAAGCTTTCGCAACAAACAGTTGCTTCACCAGGAAAGAGGGAAGGAGAGGGAAAGACGAAAGGATGTGGGTTTTAAGGGAGAGGGTAAGGGGTCATTCCAATCCTGGGAGCAGAAAGAGTTACCTTAGGGGGGGAAAAATGACAGGTATACACTCGCGCACACACACACACACATCCATCCGTACATACACAGATCCAAAAAATGTTAAGAAATAACAGTGAATGAAACTGTATTGGAGTAATATAGTGGGTAAATGGAGCTTATGAGCAGAAAAATGCAGTTAGCAGTTGTTTTGTACCTATTAAATATATTTTAGTTTTGTTTGTCTCTTAGTGCCGTGATTTGAATTTAACACTTAAGTAATAAATAATGGTTGCTGGCATTACAGAATAGTGGTACAAGAATAATCTAACTCTGCATTAGCCAGATCCTTTTAACTCGTGGAAGGCAGATGGCAAATTTTAACTGTTTACAATAACATTTTGTGCATGTTACATGGTGTGTCCTTTATGACTAAGTGATATTATTTAAAGTATCACTCATTCATTTTACTTATAAACAACTGACATATACTTAATTGTTAAATTAAGAAGAACTGTTGAACATCCAATACTGGGTGGGTTGATATTTATGTAAGGTAACCATCAATGATAATAATTCTAGTATTCCTTACTTTTTTGTAACCTAAGTGTTTATTTTACTTTAGATTGTAAATTAATATTGAATTTTGATGTGATTCTGAAACATGAGGCCTAGAGATGTAGTCAACAACCTACATACAATTTGAAACTTACAGTTCAAATACATTTGTATTGGCATAGTGCTGTAGTAAACAAGTGACTTTTGCAGTGTACTATGTACAAACATTTGAAATTTAGTATGAGAGTAGCGAAAATTTCTGACTGATTGTGAACAATTTCAGAGTGATGGAGACCACTCACCAATAGTGGAAGCATTGAATCATCATGACAGGAACGCACAAAATGCTAACTTTCTGAATAAATCCTATATTGAGCTGGAGTACACACACACACACACACACACACACACACACACACACACACACAAAAACCTGTGACCTTACATTGTGCTGGTTGGACACACAATGTATTTTGGCAGGTGGGGTGTGGGTAATGTTGGGTGGAACGGTGGAGTTGATAGAGGGTGTGAGAGGCAGGACGCAAAAAGAGGAGTTAGGGATGGGTAGCTAGCTATTGAAAGGGAGGCAGCAGGTTTTCTGGGTAGGAATGCAGGAGGGAGGATGGCAGGTGCATGGGCTAAGCGCATGATATACGGGTACCAGAGCAAGTGAAGTGTGTGCCCATTGAACGTGCATGAAGGCATGGATTGGGAAGAGATCACAGGAAAGAGGAAGAAGAAACTGTTGGTAGTGGGTGTGAGGACTGTGGATTTGTAGAGATTAAAGCTAGAGGGTTATGGGAGCAAAGAATGTATTGGAAGGATAACTCCCATCTGTGTAGTTCAGAGAAGCTGGTGCTGGAAGGAATGATCCATTCATTCTTGTGGACAGCTGGTTGGGTGTCATACCAATATAAACAGCTGTTCAGAGATTGCAGCACAGTTGGTAGATGACATGGTTACTTTTACATGTGATCTTGCCTCTAACTGGATGAAATAAGCTTGAGTAAGGTCTGGAATGGGAAATACTGGGGAGTGGGGGTGTTTGGACAGGTCCAGCACCTGGATCTTCCACAGGGCAAGCCCTATGGCAAGGGGTTGGGAGTAGGAGTGTTGTAGGCATGGACCAATAACTTGTTAGGTTGGGTGGACAATTGAATACCACTTTAGGAGGGATGGGAAGGATCTTTAATAGGATGTGCCTAATTTCTGGGCACAAAAATAGATAATCAAAGCCCTGACAAAGGATATGGTTCAGTTGGTCCACTTCAGGGTGATATTGTGTGATGAAGGGGTGTTTCTTTGTAGCTGATTCTTGAGGGTGGTTGGAGGATTGAGAATATGTGAGGATACAGCATGGGAAATCTGTTTGCAGGCTAGGTTTGGGGATAGTACCCACATGTGAAAGGCCTCATGAGACCTTCAGCATATTGGGAAAGGAAATTTTCGGTACTACAGATATGCTGTCCATGGATGCCCAGGCTGTATGGGAGTGATTTTTTGGCATGGAGTGGGTGACAGCTGTTGAAATGCTGTTACTGTTGGTGGACTTAATATGGATAGTGGTATGGACAGAGCCATCAGAGAGATGGAGATCAACATTCAGGAAAATGGTATGGTGGCCATCTTTGAGCCAATAGCTACCCATCCCCAACTCTCTTTTGAGTGTGTGTGTGTGTGTGTGTGTGTGTTTTGGGGAGGGTGCAGGGTTAAGTTATAGTCAATGAATCAACTCTGGTATCAATAAAATTCCTTTCATTCCTTTTTGTTAAAACCATACAATTACTGTACATGATAATTACAGAAAATACTGTTCCTGACTACAGTATAACATAATTTATTGTGCAAAGAAGGAAACAGTACTGTAACATGACAATGTAAAACATCTAAGAATACTATGTTTAGTACCTGACAGCAGGGCTGCTTCTGTGTTTACAGCTTTGTCTCCTAATTGACAACATGCAAAAGCACTGCTCTTGTCCTCAAGCAGGCACCATTCATTTGCATCCCAACTTGATAATGACATGTAATGGTTAATAGTGTACTGCAAGTGAGTTTTGTTGCACTTCTGTTTCAATGTGTAAGTATACAGAAGTGTAATTTGTAATGTGAAGGCGATGTCAGCATATCTTTGTGATGAGCAATATATAATTTATGTACCATATTAACTGAAGAATTATAAACAGAATATCACAGTCTCTTCATCATATGATGAATCAGGGAAATGTGAGGAGTCCTGTACAGATAATTTCCATTTACTGTGACATGTTAAGGAATCTGATACACTCTTTGCTCTTTGTCTTCCTGGAAGTGGAAGCAACCAAACTGCTGTGGACATTCTAAGGAGTAAAAGAGTCTATGGCTTTAAGTAGGTCCATTACATTGTGGGTTCCTCAATTAGAAGAGTGCTTAATTTTCAACCTGCCACAAATCATAAACCAACTTTACAATACTTTATAATATTTAATATAAAATGTGTTCTTTGTATTTTATGAAATATGATCTACATATTGGATGAAAATAGCACTGATATGTAATACTCAGCATAATTTTTATTTCTGAGATTATCAAGATTATTAAATTTGGCAGATTCCCAAATCTTTAAGTACTTCATCATTCTAAATTAATTCTTATTATTACATGGCAGTTCTTTCGTAAAAGGACTAGTCATCATTTGAATGAATTGATTTTCAGTGGCTTCTGTAATGTGTGATTGTTGTCCAACTGAAATATGTAATGGCAATAATAAAATGAATCACAATAGGCTGCTGCTCACCGCATAGTGGTAGGCAGGCACCATTTAAAATGTATTGTTGGTTATTATTTACTTATCAATGTACTTCATCAGATGATATAACACATACCCAAATTGGACGATAGCACTCAGAGACAACAGTGGCCATGTGTGTGTGTTTCATATCATGAAAGGTTTTGTCTGATAGCTAAATAATAACTGACAGTCTACTATTAAATCTGCCTAGGTTGTGCTCAAGGCCTCCTCTGTGATATGAGTAGAAATCTATTGTAACTTTGTTGTTATTTTTATTCCATCCCAGATTTCAAATTGTTTGATGTAAGTTTATTTACAACATTTTTATTTCATTTTTTATAGATGAAGTCATTTAGTCAATTCATTTCATGACTTTTGTATCACACATCACATTACTTATTTAGTGCCCTAAGATTTACTATAAATATGGAGACTGCAAGTTTGATAATTAAAATAATGCATTGTAAAGTGAATGCATTGTATGTGAAAAATATTGATTTGTTGATGACTTACTGTTTGGAGACTGTTCTGTGAGTCAAAACATACTAGGGAAGTTGCACAGTTATGGGTCCTAATATAGTGAAGAGCTTGAATGGTAGGCACCAAATCTTCTGTGAAAACACTGAACATAGTCAGTAGCAAATGTTGTTCATGGTTATCAATACATGTAAAAGCATAACCAGTTTCATCTTCTACCATAGTCATCGGTAGCAACTGTATATAAGCTGGGAAATTTATTGTGAAACGCAAGGAACAGATAGAAAGAGCTACCATTTCGTGTTGACTGAACCAGGCAAGTCTGCAGATGTAGCTCACAACCAGGAGGGGTTTGAGGGTCAGCCCAACAAGAGATTTCAGTGGGAGGAGGTGAAGAACAGATTACAGATTAAGTTGGGAATGTGGGTCTCACAGGGAATGTGCAAGGGATAAGTCCCTGCAGTCACACTATCCTCTGTGCCCTCAGTCACTCAGATGGATAGAGCATCTGCCATGTAAGGAGGAGATCTCGAGTTTGGTCCCCGATCAGGGCACACATTTTCAACTGTCCCCATTGGTGTATATCAATGCCTGTCAGCAGCATACGGACTTGATTTAATTATCATTAGATTACAGAGTGTCTGCAGACTGCTGTCATGAAGTCTGAACTAAGTCTTATGGAGGAAGTTAAATAACCTTTCCCGGCACCAATGCAAGTGCTGAATATGGCATCTAGTTGATGGTACATGTAGTGGGTGCTGTTCTGGGATATGTTGACCTATTTGTAGTTCTGTTAAGAGTTGTTGGTCAACAAGTCACCCAAGTCACTTCTTGTTGCATCATATCCCTTGCATGCTCAATTGGAGACAAGTCTAGGTATCATGCTGGCCACGGAAGTAGCTGCACATCTTGCACAGCCCATTGAGTTTCATGGTCAGTGTGTGGGGAAGCATTATCCTATTGCAACAATATGTTCCCTTCCTGCTGCAAGAACAGCAGAAGAAAGTGTCTAGCAACACACCACTCATGCTGAGTGCTGGTTAGCATCCCCTACAGAAACACCGGAGGTGAACTAGAGTTATAGCTTACTGCACCCCAGACCATAAGACCTGGCATGAGGCCAGTGTGTCTTGGATGAATGCACGCTATGAGACAGCACTCAACAGGTCTATGTTGTATTTGCAAATGACCATCACCTGCATGCAGGCAGAATCTGCTTTCATCAATGAAGACCACAGCATGCAATTCCAGCATCCTAGTGATCCTCTGACAGCTTCAGTTGAGCTGTGCACATTGATGCTGTTGTTTGAGAGTAGGATGGGCTAGAGGTGTGCATGCCCATAATCCCATTGCTGATAACCAATTCACAACAGTTTGTGTTGACATGTTTAGGCTCAAAAGCTCTTTTATCTGTACTGTGGTAGCTGTGTGATCTGCCTTTGCAATGCAACAGTCCTGGTGGGCATCTTTGCTGTGTGGATGTCCAGAACCTCATCTGTGGGTGTGAGAATATTCATGGGACCACTGGTACCAGCATAGTTGCACTGACATTGCAAGTCCAACTTGTGTGGCAATTCTCCTACCACTCAGAGGGCCACAATTAGACCCCTTTCAAACTTGCTCAGTAGGCAGCATGAGTGTGTCTCCATAACATGGTTGCATGCTTGCTTCACACATTTGCACTGCACTGAGCATTCTGGCTCTGAGAATTCTCTATAAAAGGGTGGAAACAGATGGTGCTCTGGTAGCTACGCCACTATGCTATCTGCTGGCAGGTGATGCTGAAACTATTATCAGTGTATCTACTATCCCCTAGGTAGCAAATGCCATCATAAGATCAAAATAAATGACTTCTTTCCATGTATACTATTTTTTTTCCAGCAGTAGAAGCACTTGTTTGTATAGACTTTGTAGGAGAGGATGAGGAACCAGTTCTCTGGTAGGAACCAATTCAAAGGACTAGTCCTAATTCTGCATCTACATGTATACTCTGCATGCCAGTGTGAAGTGTGTGGCAAAGGGTATGTCTCACTGCACCTGTTATTCACTTACGGAGTGCACGAAGAATAATTCCAGAATGAGATTTTCACTCTACAGTGGAGTGTGCACTGATATGAAACTTCCTGGCAGATTAAAACTGTGAGCTGGACCGAGACTCAAACTTGGGACCATTGCCTTTCACAGGCAAGTGCTCTACCAACTAAGCTACCCAAGCATGCCTCATGCCCCGTCCTCAAAGCTTTACTTCTGCCAGTACCTCGTCTCCTACTTTCCAAACTTTACAGAAGCTCTCCTGCGAGCCTTGCAGAACTAGCACTACTGAAAGAAAGAATATTGCAGAGATGTGGCCTAGCCACAGCCTGGGGAATGTTTCCAGAATGAGATTTTCACTCTGCAGTGGAGAGTGCGCTGATATGAAACTTCCTGGCAAATTAAAACTGTGTGCTGGACCAAGACTCGAACTCGGGACCTTTGCTTTTCACGGGCAAGTGCTCTAGCTGCAAACCTTGCAATATCCTTTCTTTCAGGAGTGTTAGCTCTGCAAGGTTTGCAGGAGAGCTTCTGTAAAGTTTGGGAAGTAGGAGACGAGGTACTGGCAGAAGTAAAGCTTTGAGGACGGGGCGTGAGGCATGCTTGGGTAGCTCAGTTGGTAGAGCACTTGCCTGCGAAAGGCAAAGGTCCCGATTTCGAGTCTCGGTCCGGCACACAGTTTTAATCTGCCAGGAAGTTTCAGGAAGAATAATTGTTTAAATGCCTCAGGATCCTTATGGGAGTGATACATAGAGGTTTGTGGTATATTGCTTGAGACATTAGTTAAAGCCGGTTCTTGAAACTTCATAAGTAGGCTTCTTTGGTGTAGCTTATGTCTATCTTCATGAGTCTGCCAGTTCAGTATCTTCAGCACCTCTGTGATAATCTCCCATGGATCAAACAAAGAGTTGACCATTCATGTTCCCCTTCTCTGCAGATTGACTGCATTTTCTCAGTATTATAACAATAAACCAAAACGTCTACCACCTGCTTTACCTATGACTGAGCCTACATGATCACTGCATTTCATATCTGGAAAAAGTGTTACAGCTGAGTATCTGTATGAGTTGACCAACTCCAACCATGCTTTCCTGATACTATAGCCACAGGACACTACATTTTTTTTCAGTTTGTGAAGTGCAAGATTTTACATTGTTGAATATATAAAGCAAGATGTCAGTCTTTGCATCACTTTGAAATCTTATCAAGATCTTATTGAACATTTATGCAGTTTCTTTCGGACAGTACTTCATTATAGAGAACTGCATCATCTGCAAAATGTCTGAGGTTACTACGATATGCAAGGACATAAACATGCAGCATAAACAGTGAGGGTCCCAACACACTTCCCTGGGGAACACCTGAAGTCATTGAAGTTACTTCTACATCTAGTGATGACTTTCCATCCAAGATAACTTGCTGCATCCTTCCTACCAAGAAATCCTCATTCAAGTCACAAATTTCATTTGATGCCTGTAAGATCATACCTTTGACATGAAGTGTAAATGTGGTACTGTGTCAGACTTTTTCAGAAATAAAGTAATACTGCATCTACCTGACTGCCTTGATCCAAATCTTTCAGTATGTCATGTGAAGAAAGTGAGAGTTGAGTTTTGCATGATCAGTTTTTTAGAATTCGTTCTGGTTGTCGTGGAGTAGGTTATTCTGTTCAAAATACCTCATTATGTTTGAGCTCAAAATATATTCCAAGATTCAACAACAAATGAATGTCAAGGATATTGGACAGTAGTTTTGTGTATCTTTTATACTGCCCTTCTTGTAAACAGATGTGATCTGTATTTTCTTCCAACTAATGGGCATAGTTTTTGTCTTAGGGATCTATGGTAGATTGTGGTTAGAAACATGGCTAACTCAGCCATAAATTTAGTACAGAACATGATAGAGGTTCCATTGGGACCTGGAGCTTTATTCAGTTTAGCTATTTCAGTTGTTTCTCAATGCTACTAACACTAATTTCATCAGTAGTGACTCTTAACTTTACAATGGTGCTTTTCATCCAACAACCATAATACTGATGAGTGTCACTGACCAATAAGCCTGGCTCCCACAGGCTAACCAAAATTTTGTTGAAGCTTTATGTGGCTGTGGAAGGATAGTGCACACCCAAAAGCTAATGATAAGGCAGGAGAGGATGTTGAGTTTTAACTGTTAATTTTGCTTGTGTTATCAAAGATGGGGAATTAATGTCAGTTGATATAAGATGTCAATCCTAGCAGTAGGAATGTCTCCATCACATTGTATAAACAATTTGGAAGAAGATTTTTAGTTGGTGTTATGCTGTTCTAAGCAAAAAAATGTATGGATTTTTTTTATTTGTAGAAAATCAGGAATCATGCATAAAATCCAGGTGTAAATCAGCTATTTTATTGAATGTACTCATTAATTCCAAGATGTACATAAGGATACAGATACTGTACATCAGCTACAATATGATCAAAAAACTGATTTCTTCATTGCAGTCATATGGACAGAGGAGAATAGCTGTAATACATTACTGTGACCAGTCCATGATAGTATTTAGAATCTATACCAAAATTTGACATGAAGAACACAACATTAAAAGTAATCTATGTATTGGGAGAAGAAACATTGCGTATAGAGACTGCTGCTTTCACTAACTGACTACTCAGAAATAATTGCTAGAATGGTTTATTTAATATTACCTCATGTAATAGATCCATAATTACTGACAATTAATGATGGGGGTGTTGAACCTATACAAAATGTATCAGAACAGATAATCAATTTACACATCATTGTTTCTAGGACATTGTGTATAAGGAAACTTCAGTTTCTTGGAAAATGACCAAAAGGCTTTTCAAGTTGACTAGGAAAAATAAATAAATAAGATATAATAATGATTAATAATGAAAATAATATTGCCTTCAAAACAGTCTATAGACCATAATGAATGTTTCTTCAAGTGACGAAATGAGAAATAATGCCATCTTCCCCAGACTACACATAAAAGGTATAGTTTTAAGTTGTCAAACCAGAATAACTCGAAAAATAAGCTTCACTCGAAAAAATGTGTAGAATCCAAAGTTGATTATTTTCGAGGGGGACATCTGCTGGTGCTAAAATTAGCCCACCACACCAGCCTTCTGGCAGTGGGGTGAGAGGCAACTTTAAAATTTCAAATGGGAACTCCCATATTTTATTGCAGAATCAGATTCTACATAAAAAACTACATACATTTTGTCATAATCATTTGTCTTGATTCTTTTTAGTTGGCGCTGTAATTCAAGAAAATCCATGTTCTCATTTTTGCATGGAAAATGTTTATGGATGAATAAAAAAATATTTATTTATTCCATAAATTTTGATTCGCTAAAACTAAAACTCTTCCTCTCTCCCCGTAGGGTGGTGTTTGAGAGAGAGGAATTAGAGTTTTACAAATGTTGACCCAAACATTATTTTTTTCCACAAATTCGGATAAGTTTTGTTTGTTTTGTGGTCATGAGGGCACACAACTTTTAATTATCAAACAAATCACCTGACTAGCTAACTAACTGGCTCACAAATCTAATTTTTTATTGGATCTGGAGTAATCATCCTTGTTTGTCGAGAAGTCTCACAACTGGGGTGCTTACTTAATTTGAGTCTTTTAGCTTCGGGTGGAAAAACGTAGAAAACTGCATTCATAAATTTATTGAGTTAAATCACATTGTTCACACTTTTATTTGATTTTGGAATATCACGGCTTTGTCATTTACATTTTTAGAATTATGTACAATATTCGATATCCCACTCAGCTGTGATCGATAATCGATGCTCTTATCCAGCTCTTGCTGACCAGCGGCGTAATGTTTCGGAGTGCTGCCGATAGGTAGCACAGGCATGAGAAATTCACCCTGTCTCATATAATAAGACTGGGCCTTAGAAATTATAGGTATTAATGTAATAAATGCACTGTATTCATCTCCAGCCTACTCACACAATTAGCACCTCCCCATATACCCTTCACTGCACTGACGGTCCCCTTCCTGTTGCACGTGGTGGAGTTGCCATTGGCCACCTCTGCCATCTCCCAGTTCGACCTCAACCTCCCTTCAATGATCCTACTGAACACCTGATCCTGAGCCTCTTCTTCCCCGGCCTTACCATCACCTGTGCCACCATTTATATCCGCCCTAATACTCCTATCCCATATGATTTCCTCGCTCACATAGACCATACCTTCTCTTCCTATGTGATTGCAGCCGACCTCAACATCCACAGCCACACACCCATCCAGTTATAGCGGTGGCATCAGTTTACTGCCACCCTACAAGGTGACCTCCTCCCTCTCCCTCAACGTACCCACCCAGAATCCAATAACACTCCCGACGTAGTCCTTGCCTCCCCAAACCTCCTTGAGCGCATTACTGTGGATGTCCTTAACCTATAGGTAGCGACCCTGTCCTGCTCACCATATCAGGTGGGCCTTGCCCTCACCCTGCCCACGACCCAGACCTGCCCCCAAGACTCATCCATGATTACTCCCATGCCAACTGGGATGCGTACCGGGATACCATAGATACCCAGGTTTGACACCACCCTCTCACCTACCAGCACCCTGATTACATCACCCATGCCGCTTCCTTTCTCCACTGGACTTTGTCAGAGGCTGTTGAGGTGCACATCCCCACCAAAGCCATCCACCCTCGCCATACTACCTTACCGCCACAGACCGTACTCCTCCTCCATGAATCCTGTCGTGTTTACCAATACTTCCTCCCTACTCGGGACCAGGACACAATCCTCTGCCACTGGCAACTCAAACGCCATATTAGAAACTTGCTTGCAGCCAAAAAACGATGGGTCTGGTGACAGACATGCACCCGTCTTAATGCTTCACTGCCTATTAACTCCTCCAATTACTGGTCAGTCTTCCACTGCCTTACTGGCACAAACCTTCTCCCCACTATGTACATCTACATTTATACTCTGCAAGCAACCAAACGGTCGCCAACATGATGACCATCCTTTCCCGGATGATAACAGTAAGGCCAATCATTTTGCCTCCCACCTGTCTGACGTCCTTTCCATCCCTGACGATCCCCAATTTGATTACTCCCTCTTCCCTGACATCCGGGACTGCACTGACACCTCTCTCCCACCACTTGCTCCTAGCTTCCAGTACTTGGGGGCCACACTGTCTGATCTCAACACCTCCATCGTCACACAAGACATTGTCATCACACTACGCACCAAGCACAACATGGCTCCCGCTCATGATCGTATTACATATTGCCACCTCAAAGAACCCCTTTCTCCTTCCTTACAGTCCTAGCCACCCTCTATAATGTTATCCTCTCCACCAGCTTCTACCCTGACCTGTGGAAGACTTCCGGATCCTTATGTTTCCCAAACCTGCCAAACCCTCTTCAGACACCTCCTCCTATTGCCCTATCAGTCTCACATCGGTCTTCAGCAAGGTCTTGGAGTCCATCCTTACCTACTGCATTCACCATCACCTCCACCAGCACCGCCTCCTTCTGTTGACCCAATGTGGCTTCCGACCTTCCTTCTCTGCCAGTGATCTTTTTCTCCACCTGACACTCCTCCTTTCCACGCACCTCAATTCCCGTTACTCTGCCATATTTGTGTCTCTTGACCTTGAACGTGCCTACAAGCATGTATGGCAATCTGGTTCCCATCTTCAAACTCCAGACTTATGCCCTCGCCATCAACAAGGTTTGTCTGACAGCCTCTCTCACTGCCCCAGCTATGTTACCATCCACAACTCCAACTCTTACACCTTCTATCCCTCCACAGGTGTGCCCCCAAGGCTCCGTCCTTTCCCCTCTTCTCTACCTATTATACATGGCGGACATGCCACAGCCCCCCCCCCCCCCCCCCCACACTTGTCCATCTCCAGCAATATGCCGAGGACACTGCCTTCCTTGCTCTTGCCCCCTCCCTCCAACGTTCCCAGTGCCTCCTCCAGTCTCACCTTGACCTGTTCACCGCATCATGCAACCAATGGCTCCTTAAGATTAATCCCTCCAAGACCCAGGCAATCATCGTAGGCTGCACCACCCCCTCCTTCCGCCTCCTAGATTTCTACCTTACCATATATGACCACCCCATTGCCCTCACTCCCACCCTCAAGTACCTTGGCATCACCCTTGGAGGCCGCCTTTCCTGGACCCCCCCATCTTCTCACAGTCCAAGCCAAGGCATGTAACCTTCTCCGTCTCCTCAAACTCCTCTCTGGTCGAACATGGGGATTAGACCCTTCCACTATCCCACATACCTATAAGTCTCTCATCTGCCCCATCCTATGTTATGCCCACCCCACTTGGATCGCCCCCCCCCCCACCACCTACTACAAATCCCTCTAAATCCTTGAGCACCATGCACTCCGCCTCGCTTATCGCATCTGTCTCCCGTCCCCTATGTTGATCCTTTATGATCTGATTCCCTTCCCCCATCTCCTCCTCTTCCTTGAATGAATATGGATCCTATACATCTCCCGTAAACTGGATCCCTGCCATCCTTTGGTTTCCCCCATCCGCTCCCACCCTAGCATGCTGCCGCACCTCTACCACAGTGTCCCACCTGGTCTCCATCTCCACACACTCCATACCCTCACCCAAGGTGGCTTCCTCCAACTTCCCCTCCAAGATGATGTCCTTGTGCATTCCATCTACTCTTCATACCAGATCTAATCCCTCCTTCTTCCCCCCCCCCTCCTCAGGGCACCCTCTCACCCTCCCTCTCCCCTTTCCCTTCTTCCTCCTTTTTCCCTGCTGAACACCTTCTTTCTCCTTTCCCCCCCCCCCCCCCCACTCCCTCCCCGGGCTTCTGGCTCCTTTCCTTCTCCCCTCCACTGCCCCCCTCCTACCCCCTCCTGGTTTCCCCCTACTGTCTTCCCCCCCCTTTTCCCCCCCCTCCTCCCTTCACCCAGCGGTAGGTCCCCTTTGGTGCAGTGATTTTTAACGTTTTCGTTGTGGTGTCAGTGTTTCTTCCATGCTACATTCCACCAGCACCAACAGCGTTGCCAGCATAATTCGCAATGTGGGGTATTCTTTGTTTTCGTGCAACTGACAGTGTTCATTCTCCACATGTGTGGGTGGCTCTCGTCTAAGTTGTTTTTAAATCTACCATTTACACTCATCTGTTATTGTTCTTGTTTAATCATCACTTTATACCATTCTATGTTACGTGTTCTTTTCTCGTTTGACTATGTTTCTATGTTTGTTTTTCTGTAACTCTCTTGGCTGAAGAGCGGTGTATTGTGCCGCTGCCAGCCCACCCCATCTGAGCATTCAGACAGCAATATATCATTTATAACAAAAATGGTTCAAATGGCTCTGAGCACTATGGGACTCAACATCTTGGGTCATAAGTCCCCTAGAACTTAGAACTACTTAAACCTAACTAACCTAAGGACATCACACACACCCATGCCCGAGGCAGGATTCGAACCTGCGACCGTAGCAGTCCCGCGGTTCCGGACTGCAGCGCCAGAACCGTCATTTATAACGATTGTCTTTTGGGCGACTTATGTTTGATTACCTTGTGTGACTTCGTTCGCGGATTTTGCTTGCTACCAGTCAGGTTTGACATGGAGTTAGTGCTGCTAGATGGAATGGCGCAGAGTGGGCCACTTCTCACTCATAGAAATTCTAACCCTGCCTTTCTCCACGCCATTTATCCTTC